>NW_021604565.1:11748062-11748465 GCF_004785775.1 Grammomys surdaster
AGAGAGAGAGAGAGAGAGAGAGAGAGAGAGAGAGAGAGAGAGAGAGAATGTGCAGTGTATGTGTAAAATATGTGTGGTGTGTATATGTTGTGTATGTGTGTGTGTATGTGAGTGTGTATGTTTCTGTATGTATTTTGGAGAGAAGGGTGATAGTGATGACAGATGAATACATAGAAAATAAATACAAAGACAAATTAAAGGAACCTCCATTTTCCTGCAATCCACAAAACACAGATTTACTGTTCTCATGGGCTGTTTTTTCTGGTTTCCCCCAGTTAGCTTCAGTTACTGCTAAGTTCAAACAGGCAAGCAGAGTTGGGCATGACACACTGAGAAGTGGTATCTGGCAGAGAGAGAGAGAGAGAGAGAGAGAGAGAGAGAGAGAGAGAGAGAGAGAGAGAGA
>NW_021604565.1:11748475-11784338 GCF_004785775.1 Grammomys surdaster
AGAGAGAGAGAGAGAGAGAGAGAGAGAGAGAGAGAGAGAGAGAGAGACCCCAAATAGGAAAACACATTAGTTAGGGGTCAGTTAGCACCAGGGCAAATAACTCCACATGCCTTCTTGGGACATGGCTCCATTACGGCATGGAACAATGAGAGTGTTTTTAGAAGTTTCCATTTTTGGGGAAAAGTGCTTGCTTTCAGTTGTCTGAAAGTGCTTTATTTAGAGCTCCTTGTTCTTGGTGACTTGGGACATCAGACGCTGCCACAGTCCCATTTAATTGGAGTGTCAGACTTTCTGCTGCCTCTCCTCTGGTTGTCTTCCCACTCAAGTGTGGTACTTCTTCCTCTTCCTTCATCTGGAGAATCCCATGTGCCTCTTCCCAGAGCTGCAGCTCATTGCTTAGCCACACAAGATAAACTCAGATCCAGTAATCTAAGCTTGAAAACGAGGCAGCTATTCTGCCGTTATGCCCTAATTCACAGCCTCATCATTAAATGACCAGTCTCAAATGGCACTTTTAATTCTTTTACAGCAGCTGGTGAGCAGTGGGAACAGACGCTCCCACTTAGTGGGGCAGCTTCTGCAGCACCAGTAGGAAGGACAAAGGAGAGTGAATACTCCTCTCCCTAGATCTCAGCTGTGGGCTTCCATGCGGGGTGCTGCTACCTACCAGGAGCTGGGTGGTGGGTCTAGAAAAGCCTCTGTGTGGCCTTTGATCTGACTTTGGCTCAGTGTGGGACTTGATCGGAAGCTAACACTATGCTTAGCCTCTTGGTCCTAAGGAACAAGGCATGTAGAGCAGACCAAGCGGTTGTTTGCAGGACAGCTCTTATAGGCAGGACTCCACATGTCAGAAGACTGACTTACAAACAGGTCAACTGGCCGATCTTGTTCACTGGTGTGAACATATGGTCCTACGTTTCCCTAACAGTTATCTGCACCCAGGCTTCGCTCCCAGGCCCAACCTGAATGGGTCGATGACATATGATGGCAATGGTGGAAGGCAAGAGGAGCAAACCCATGACAGTCTTACTCCCCTATTGACCTAAAGGGTGTCTCCGTATACAGTGAACTAAAGCTTAACCTAGTGAGTAAAAAGACTCTAACCAAGTGTGTGTGTCTGTGTGAGTGTCTGTGTGTGTGAGTGTCTGTGTGTGTGAGTGTCTG
Source organism: Grammomys surdaster (assembly GCF_004785775.1). NCBI lineage: Eukaryota > Metazoa > Chordata > Mammalia > Rodentia > Muridae > Grammomys > Grammomys surdaster. The sequence continues at coordinate 11,749,640 of NW_021604565.1, forward strand.
TGTGAGTGTCTGTGTGTATGTCTGTGTGTGTGAGTGTGTGTGTGAGTGTGTGAGTGTCTCTGTGTGTGTCTGTGTGTGTGTGAGTGTCCATGTGTGTGTCTATGTGCATGTCTGTGTGAATATGTCTGTGTGTGTCTGTGTGTGTGTGTGTCTGTGTGTGTCTGTGTGAGTGTCTGTGTGTATGTCTGTGTGTATGTCTGTGTGTGTGTCTGTGTGTGTGTGTGAGTGTCCATGTGTGTGTCTATATGCATGTCTGTGTGGGTATGTCTGTGTGTGTCTGTGTGTGTGTGTGAGTGTCTGTGTACATGTCTGTGTGCCTGTCTGTGTCTCTGTGTGTGTCTGTGTGTGTGTGAGTGTCTGTGTGCATGTCTGTGTGCCTATCTGTGTCTGTGTGTGTCTGTGTGTGTGTCTGTGTGCATGCCTGTGTGCCTGTCTGTGTCTGTGTGTGTCTGTGTGTGTCTGTGTGCATGTCTGTGTCTGTCTGTGTCTCTGTGTGTGTGAGTGTCCGTGTGTGTGTGTCTATGTGCATGTCTGTGTCTGTGTGAGTGTGTCTCTGTGTGTGTGAGTGTCCATGTATGTCTGCGTGCATGTCTGTGTCTCTGTGTGTATGACTGTGTCTGTATGTCTGTGTGTGTCTGTGTGTGTCTCTCTCTGTGTATGTGTGACTGTCTGTGTGTGTCTGTGTGTGTCTGTGTGTGGCACATGAAGGCCAGAGAATAACCACCATTTTCTCTCTCTCTCTCTCTCTCTCTCTCTCTCTCTCTCTCTCTCTCTCTCTCTCTCTCTCCCTCCCCCCCCCCCCCCCCCCCCCCCCCCAAACAGAATCTCTCATTAGCCTGGAACTTCCCAAGCAGTCTAGCTCAGTTGCCCATGGAGATCTGAAATCCTCCCAACCTCACCTCCCAGCGTTGGGATTACCAGTGCTTGCCCCTCGCTTGGCTCTTTATGTGGGACACAGAGCTGGGCACAGAGCCTCATATTCTTGGGTAAACCTTTTACTGTGCTGTCTCCACAGCCTGTGACCAGCTCGTACACCGAGTAGCCAGCTGTCAGTTAGCTTACAGCAGGTTGCTTACAGGCAGTTAACTATTTAAACTGAGCCCCCCCCAAAAAAACAAAGGGCATACTTTCCCAAGTCCAGTTGTGTTTGTATCCCGTGATATTTTTCCATACGTTGCTTTCCTTCTGCAGTCCTAGAAACATTCCCAGCAGCTGAAGAGTCCTTCTTCATCATTCCAGCTCTGGGGTCTGGCTGCCCAGGAATTGTCCTCTATTTCATCACACGTCATTCAGTTAGATAGATCTAAAGTTTTTTTGTAAACAATCACACCATATAGCATCAAGTGGCTTGAAACTATCCTGCCATACATGCCTGCAAGTACTCTGTGAGTAGAAGTCACTAGCTCCTGTCAGGAAGAAGGACACTCAATGGAGATGAGTTGTGCCACTTTCCCGACGTCATTAGGGGCTTCTAATCCATCCGACAGGAGTCTAACTGTAGCCCCCTCCTCCGACCGCCTCTGAGCACTGTTGCCTCCTGCTCTGACCCCCCCCCCACTAACAGCCTCCGCTCTGACTGCCTCCCCTCTGACTGCCCCCCACCCTGACCCCGCCCCCGCTTTGACCGCCTCTGAGTTCTGTTGTCTCCTAGGCACGCCGGGCTCTTACATTTTATGTCTTGAGGTTCTGTTGGTTCTGGATTTGCCAGTACTGCCTCAGCTACTACTTGGGCCACCGTGCTTTTTTCTAGATTTTGAACATTTATTACTTTCTTTTTGCCATTGTTGCTGATGGCCTGCTTACTCTTCCTGACCTCCTCTCTCCTGGCCCTACCTACACGTGTTGTGCAGTTCCTGCCACTGGTAATGTCTCATCAAGCTGCCCCACTTGTTCCCTTCGTTTAAATCACTCTTCATACCAAAACACTGGGAAAACATCTACCTAGAAGCCTGCATTTCCCTAAACGGGTGTCGAGGTTTCTAGACCAGATATCTGTGCTCCTGCTGTAACAGTGGCTTTCTCCAGTCTTCCAAGGATGTCAAGGGAAGCTTTGAAAAATGTCTGAGAGAGAGAGATGTGCTACGGGGTAGCAGAACTGGAATGGAGTCAAGGCTTGATTGTCCCCTGGGTTGCCTGGGACTATAAATTTGACCCTATCTTTAAGAGATGCAAGTAAGGACTTGCATGCTTAAAAAACTACTTTTAGTCGATAAATATATTTTCTTTGAATGTGATTTTGTAAAGAGACTGGATCATGTGGAACTCTAGAACCATAAAAACCCCATTTGGACACTGTCCCAGGTCCCTGAAGAGTATGATTGTTTTGCAAACCATCATCTGGCAAGTTCTTAGAAGGGCACTGTTTCCATCTGGAAATAAAGCTTACCCAAATTCCAACATGGTTTCCAATGACACAATCCTCATCTGGAAATACCACTTCCTTTCTTGGCTCCTTAAATCTCTGCATCAAGAGGCGTGGGACTTCAACGGACAACAAGCTCCTGAGCATTCTAGAAAAGCCAGACTGCCAAGAAGGAGGAAGAGTACAGTCTGAGGATCGTATCACCTACGCCTTGTAAAGCTCCTAGCAAGTGGCCTGTGTGTATGATTGTGTCATTTATTTATCATTCTTATCCTTGTGTGCATATATGTATGTGTATGTTTCACAATGCTTCTAATCCTCACCAGTATTTGGTGCAGCTAGTGGATTTATTTATTTATTTATTTATTTATTTATTTATTTATTTTTTATTTTGACAGTTGTTTTAACTTGCAGTTCCCTAATGATACATAATATTGGGCATCATTTTATATGTTTATTTGCTATGATTATATACACATACATACATACATACTTACATACATACATCTCACCATGAATTCTGGTGATCAAATTCAGGTAAATCAGGCATGCATAGCAAGTGTATTTATCCACTGAGCCATCAAGCCAGCTTTGAGTTTGTTTTTAAAATAAGAAGATAAACTCAGCTGGGTAAGACAAGATGGCTGAAACACAGGAGTCTGAGAAGGGAATCAGGTATTCTGCGATCTTGTGATTTTTTTTTCATCCTCTATAGAGGTATTCATAGCAGAGAAATCTAAGTTCCATTGCATCAATGGAATCATATTTTTATGAATAAAATTAAATGCATAAAAATCTGTTGAATGTTTTGAGATGCTAAAAGTGTTAGAACCAAACGGTCTAGGTGTGTGTGAGGGTGTGGAGATGGACCAGTTTTGTTTTAAACAATCTGAAACCAACAACAAAAGATTGAAAGTTCCCAAACTTGAACAGACTTGAGAGCTGTGCTTACTGACTTGAGCACAGCAGGAGCAATCTTCTGCAGGTTGTATCGACTCTAATAATGGACAAAGGAAGATGCATTTACTTAGTAGAAAGCAGTGATGCAAGTCTCTCCTGCATTTCCCCACTCCTAATGCTCCTCCTTCATGCTCAACAGCTACACCAAAGGCTGCCTTAAATACCCAGAGCTTTTCTCCACTTCCTTTGAACAAAAGTCAACTCTTCAGTCACCTTTGGTCAATCGAGGGTTATGGTAAGAAGAAATCTCTTCAAAATGTTTATACCTGAGGAGCAGGTTGAAACACTGTCCCAGGATCCCAGCAGGGGCAGGTTGAAACACTGTCCTAGGATCCCAGTGCATCTTGCTCCCCTCTCAGGCTCCCGGGTTCCAGTCTTATCTCTTTTCTCAAATGAGTTTATTTTGCTCACTTTGAAAACAAACCCAGGGCTGGCTTGATGACCCAATGGATGATAGCACTACCTGAGTTTGATTACCAGAACCCATTGTGGAACGGAGAGTCCCTGGTGATGAAGGTGACAGCCAGAGAAGAATCTGTCCCCAAATATTACCACTTGGAGGCTGTGGAAAAGATTTCCTGAAAGGACTGTGGTCATTTGCATCTACTACTCACAAAGGTCTGGAAATAATGCCCGTTATGACCAGATATGTAAAGATACTGGAAATCCCAAGCTATAAGGAAAATATTTGCAAAAGACATATCTGATCAAGAGCAGTTATCCAAAATATACCAATAACTTAGAGAGTTGACATTAGGAAAATAAACAACCCAACTATAAGTGATCAATAGATGTGAACAGACACCTCATGAGAGAAGAAAACATACATGGCAAATAACCATACAAAACAATGCCCAACAATATGTATATTAAAGCAACTGTCAAAAAAACAAAAGCAAACAAACAAAAACACCAAACTACTAGCCGGACCAAACACTGGTGAGGATTGGAAGCATTGCACAACCTCATGGATGGCTACTGGGGTGCAAACGGGTCAGCCTCCGGAGAGATGCTTGTTGGTCGGACAAACCAAGGGTTCCCATCCTGCCATCTGATCCAACAGGTTTGCCTCTTGGTATCTATTGAAGAGTTGAGAAGGTTGGTTTGTACAAAATTCTGCACTTAAATCCTATAGCAGACGTGTCCATAACTGTCTCAATCTGATAGCCAACAAGACAGCTTTCAATAGATGAGTGGATGAATAAATTATTGTCCACCCTGACATGGGATAGTATTCAGTAAAGCAGACATGAACCACAGAGCCATGAAAAGACACGGAGGAATCTGGTCACTGTATTATTAAGTGAAAGCAGCTACCATACTGTATGATGCTAACTATATGGTGTTCAAGTAAAGGAAAAGTTATAAAGATAATAAAAGGCTTAGGGCTTGTCCTAGGTTCTCCAAATTCTGTTGCTGTGATAAAAAGTAACCCAGGGCAGACAGTGTTTATTTTAGTTCCCAAGTTACAGTTCATCATTGTGCAGCAAGTCTTGGCTGCAGGAGCTTGAGGCAGCTAGTCAGAGACATCCAGAATAAAGAACAGAAAGAATGAATGCTCTGACTTAGTGCTCAGCTAGCTTTCTCTGTAGTCCAGGACCCCAAGCCAGGGAACAGTATTGCTCGCTTTCAGGCTAGGTCTTTCCCCATCAATTAAGGCAAGCAAGAGGCTCTCTCCATTAATGCCATCCCAGGGGCTGTGAGGGTTTGGGAGAGGAGGGCTATGAGGAGCACAGAAGACTGCCGGGGCAGGGTGTCTACTTTGTGTGACACTGTGACAGTGAGTGTCACACTCCACACAGTGGGTGTCGTACACATCAAAAACCCATGAGATAGTCAAAATATCAAGAATGATCCTTAATGTCAAACATGGACTTTGAGTGATAATTACATGTCATTGTGACCTTATTAGCCATGATAAATGTACCACCCTGACATGGAATTTCCAGAGTGGGGAAGACTGTGCATATATAGAAGCAAAGGAATTATGGTAACCTGCTCATAAACCTGCAAATTCTTTGAAATAAAAAGGCCTGTTTTTACAAAAGTAAAAGACTGTGGGAAGATGTCCCATACTAATGTCAGTCAGAATAAAGTTGAAGTGGGCATATTACTACAAAAAAAATAGATAGTATTATCAGGAACAAAGAAGGCTTTTTTATGATGATAGCATGGCTAGTTCTTTGGGAGGAAGAAGTACATTGTGTACCTGGGGACACTGATCAGAACAATCAACTCCAAGAAAGATTTTTAATAAAATTGCAGAGATCCAAGAAAAAGAAAGAAAAAAACACTTTGAGCATCTAGAATAAAAGAAAAAGAACATTAAATTATTATCACATTTTTTTGACAGAAACATTTTATGCCAGAAGAAAATGGAGTTTGTTCAAGATATTCAAGAAAAGAAAAACGTGAGCCAAAGATTGTATATTCAGCAGAGCCCTTCGTTTTACCTGCTCCCTTTGTATCTTAAGATTATGCCTTTGGTAGCCTGCCTCTTCGTGAGGGTCTCCTAACAGATAATAAATGAAAATGACAATACAGCCAATTTGTAACTCTTAACAAAAGGCCGGTTATTGGTAGACAAAAATATAAAGGCTAACAGAATGAGGGTGAGATGTGACAGAGATGGACCTCTGTCACTCTCTAGACAAGCAGAAACAATGCTCGATACATCTTGCCAAGTTCAGATTAGTTGGAGGCAAAGCAGAGAAGCCATCAGTATATGATTTTGAATCTGGACATAGAACCACTCATACCTTTCATCCCAGAACTTGGGAGAGATAATCAGAGGATCAGTAATTTAAAATTATCCTTGGCTCCGTGGCAAGTTCAAGGTCAGCCTAAGCTACATGTAAGACTCTGTCTCAGAAAACATATGGAAAAAGAAAAGATACAATCTTGATGTCCTCTTTGCAAACTCTTTCCCAGTGTTTTGCTTTCCCTGAAAATTTCTGGCATTAATTATAATCATAGTAACTCCAGTAATAATTTGTATTTTAGCCAGGCTCTTTCAGACTTGATAAAGAGGTTTTGAAGTAAAGACATTTACTTGAAAAGACACAAGAAAGGCATGACCTCCAAGATGCTATGTCTCCCTCAGGCTTCTAGAATTCCAGTTAAGGTTATACATCAGGACCCACAGAGATGAGGGATGGTAGCTCAGAACTGCGTGGAGCACCATCTGGGCTGTGTGTGGTGCCCTCCCCAAAGGAAGGCTCAGGTCAGTCCACTGTGGGACAGTTCATCACAGGGCACTGTGGATGGACAGAAAGCGTCACCTAGACAGAACTCTGAGCTACACACTTTCAAGACTGATTCGCCTCCTGCCTTGTCTTTTTTCCCCCACCTTATTCATCTAGTAACTAAATTTGGCCACGGAGTCTTTGGAGCTGTGTGTGTGTGTGTGTGTGTGTGTGTGTGTGTGTGTGAACGATATCCCTTCCTCCACCAGGATCTTGGAGCAACAGTGTGGTGATTCCCTGCAGCCATCCTGGACGTGAGGGCAGGTAGAGCTAGAGACCTGTTCTAAGGCGGTAGAGCACACAACTGGGGGATTCGAGGCTGTGTCGACCCATGATCCCACTCAGCCTCGGATCACCTAATCTGGACATGTTTCATGCGAGAAAATTAAGCTACTATTATTTAGAGATTTCCCATTACAAGCAACTGAACATTTTATTTGTTGTCTTCATCCCCATACATACCAGTCAATCAAAACCACAGAAGCTGGGTGCTTTCTCCTAAGAAATCCCAGTGAGCTGCCTAACCAGGTAAACATTTGCCAAAAGCAATTGCCTATAGTGTCAGGCCTTAATGTTTCTGTGACTGTCAGAATGTTGAGAGGAATCTTCTAGAAGCTCAGTGTCCTTGGCCTAAGTACTCTCTGTGGTAAACTCCTTTACTTACCCATATTTCAGTCATTCTCCCTGGCCAACAAAGAGCTGACTTCGACTCGGTATTAAGTGTCTGTGCTGAAGTGTTGTTGGGAGTGCTTCTCTCCATGTGCTTTCTTCTGCTGCATGCCTGGCTCATTCATCTCCCCCACCATTAGCTTAGGTTCTCTACGCACACAGCAGAAAATGGCCTTGCAGAAGCCACTGAATTCCCCTGAGGCATATAGATAGCCATTTCAAAAACAATAAACTTCTGAAATACAGTTTTAGATAAATTTATTTCTCTGATCTAATCAATTGGCCCAAGAGAGGGCTCTAGAATAGCAAAGGCTGCAGCCACTCCGATAAATAACGTTAGTGTGACACTCAGAAAACTTCAAGGAGTGGGAGACACCCACACACACCCAAGAGAGTATCTACTACATTGTCTCCATGGCTACCCCCATCCCGAGGCTGTGAGGCTGAGCCCAGGACCCAGAAGTCCCACTGGCTGCACAGTTCCACAAATACTGGAAAAGACCTCCACCATTAGAAAGGCTGTCCACTGGTTCTCTTCTCTCAGACTTCAGGGCAGGTAGTTTTCCTTGCCCTGGAGGTAGGACAGTACCATGTAACTAATTCTGGCCAATAAGATGATAGAATTTGATTGCTGGCCAATGATGGAGTCCTGGGAAATGGTCTTTTTCCTTTACATGACCACTGTGTCTCAGACGGTGGCTTCTCCATCCATCGTATTTAACACGTGTTTTACAGCTCAGAATGCCTGTGACAGGCAAGCACCACAAGCAGAAAGAAGTCTCTGAGACTTGGGGTGTGTTCCTACAGTACACCTTTCCTGTCATGGTAGATGTCGTGCCACTGGGCAAGTGCCATCTGGAAAAACATTTGAAAACTCTAACTCATAGCACCAAGTTTGAGACACCAACTTCTCTTCTCTTGGTCCTGGATCTCCCATGAATTCCTGGCCCCACCTAAGAAAGCAAACCATGATTCCCTAATAGTGACTTTTATCATAAAACTGCACTGGAGGAGTGCCTTGTTTGTTTCGACAGGGGTGATACCCAAGGAGTATTGGTAGAGTTTGGTTAAGGAATGTGACAGTCCAAATGTGGAAAGAGTCTTCCCTTTGTCAAACCTCATTCTTGTTTTCAGAAAGACCAGAACCTGTGGCAAGGGAACAGGGTATCCCTGGACTTCTAGATAAAGATTCTTACAGTATCCCCAGTGCTGAGAAGGCAATGTGGGGAGCAGCTTAGGCATATGGAAGACTGAAGGCCCGGGGCACTCCAGCACACAGAGCTCCCAAATGTGGGGATGCTATGTGATGATTTTATGAAATATAAAAGTCAAATGAATTTTTCATGAAGAAGTTATCTTCCCAAGATGCAATAATGGAAAATTCCTTTCAAGAACTGGTGTTTAGACCTCACAAAAATGCGCGGCAAATTGCATTGTGATTTATTTGTCAATGTTTTTATAGGTTAGGCGTTACTTTCTACCCCACAGCTGGAGTCAATTTTTAATATTTAAAAGTGGAAAGAAAGCAAAACCTAAACACATCCAGAGCTGTCTGTTTTAGATTGAGCTTTTCCCAAACAGTGCTGTTTAGAACTGACCCTTGAGCGTGGTCGGTCAGCTGCCAGCTGGCTCTTACTTCCCTGCAACATACCTGGGCTGGGCAGACTAGTCGCACATAAGACCTCCTAAATTGTAGCTGGGGGGTCTAGTGTTTATAACCAACTTCGAATGCATGTAGCCTGTCTGCCCTCTCATTTGAAGAAGGAAAAGTCTTTTTGTCTTTTATTCTGGGTTTCCCTTCATGCCCCTAGCTCAAGGTTCTGTTTAACATACTTTTCAGGTCCAGTGGTTTCTGGACCCAGGAAAGGCTAGGTGTATGGGAATCCCTGGGCACCTTCTTTATTTGTTGCATGACATCCAACTACAGAAAAGCAAGCTGATTCTTGCTATCTTTGAGCCCCATGAAGTCTAGTCTGAAAACTACTCAGGCCCCATCTTCCTGGGCTTCCAGGTCAAATAATATGCTGACTTTGCACTTGAGGGCTCATGACAAGATTCAAATTCACCGCAAAGAGATCAAGCCTACACCCCTAATCCCATTGCTTGTGCCAAATCTACTGGCTTGAATGTGGGCCTCATCCTGTCATGCGACCAAGTATTTACAAAATGAGACTGGGTCTCTGTTTTGTAAGACATCACACAATAGTCCCAGCAGCACCATGCATGTGTGTGTGTGTGTCTGTGTGTATGCGTGTGTGTGTGTGTACACGCACGTCTGTACTCAGCACATCATACTTCACGCTCAGTTGTAGCCTCTACTCCTGAAGCTATTAAGCTGGCACTGACTGTTGCTAAGGGGGCCATGTATGTGCTTACCAACTATGGGTTCAGTAACACACAACATCTGGAGGGTGGGAAAACAACCCTAATTGTGACCGACATAATTGCTTAGGGTAGTATGGTTGATACCCTTCTCTTGTCCTTTCCTGCTTTCTTCCTCTTGGTCGTTCTAGAGCCAAGACCCACAGGAAGAGTTGGTTTATTTCCAAATGCGTGCGTTGGTCCTGCTGAATCTGCCAGCCCAGGGATCCTGGTGCTGCTGACACCACCCCCAGTCAGGCTTTGAGAAGCAATAACCACTTCATAGACACAGGCCTCAGGTTGGAAGGAGCCTCCTTTGTAAAGTATGGAAAAGTCAGACGTGCAAGAATTTGGGCATCAGATTCAGCTACCGTGTCCTTTCCTCGGCGCACTCAACAGGAGCAGCATCCCCAGGAGAACCCCTTCGGCACGCTGCCCCAGTACATAGCATCAGACATAAGAGATGAGGATGATAAGTGATTATTTCCCTGTCTTAAAAGGTTTTCTTGTGTCACAGAAAGGATTTGTCACGGATTTCCTTCTAAAAATACACACCTTAAGCCCACTCCCACACATAATTTGATTTAACCCAAAAATCTTCATAAAACATACCTAAATACATTACGAGATACAAGAGTAACCACGACTAAAGCGCAGCGGACCTGCCCGCCAGCAGGGGGAGCTCTTCCTCCTGGTTCAGGCTGCCATTCCAGTTCTCCAGTGGTCTACTCTACTGCTAAAAAAACTTTGCTTGGGGGTTAAAGAGGGTGGAGTAAAGACAGAAGCCGGCTGTCCAAAACAACAGATACCGGGGGCGGGGTGGTGTGGGGGCGGTGTACTTTATCCCGAGGGCAGAGGACAGCCACTAAAGGATTCTCAGAAATGTGCGGCTTTGTATTGAGGCATCCTGTCTTTTTTGGCTCAGTGTTTGGCCTGTTGGAGGAATCTATTGAGACACGCCACTTGGCACCAATTGTGATGCTGGTTAGAGAGTTCATGGGCAAGACATTCTGAGAAAGGGGTTGAAGATAAGCATCAGGAGGAAAGTACACTGCCTCCAGAAAACTAAGAAAGGCAGAGCCACCCCTGAGCTGGACCGCAGTGCACACACAATGCACGCATGGAATCCAAACATAGTCCAGAGACCAACAGCTCACATAAGCAAATGAGGAGTGACTTTTCTGAAGAAAGAGCTGGGAAAATGGTATTTCCTTCCTGTGCCGAGGAACAAAGTCAAGATATTCTGGGGAAAAGACGTGAGCTCCCAAGCACACAACTGGGCACCATCCGCCATCCGCGAACAGCTGTGGAACGGAAAGCACAACCACATGTCTTCAGAGACTCCCAAAGGCAGAGGAACCCAGAGAAAGTGACAAAAAGGCAAAACCAGTGTCTTCCTAAATGCTTATAACAAAACCAGGCTGCTGCCATCTCCTTCGAGGATGACCGTATTTGGCTTCTCATGACGAGATCCCCTCCTAAACCCATCCAGCATCCGGGAGGATCTTTTAAATCTGATCTACATAGAATCCCTCAAGGGCCTCCCATTCCTAGGCTGGAGCCCTAACTCTTTAATGTGATTTGGTAGCCCTGCAGACTCTCATCCGTGAGTCAGCCGTGTCTCAGTTCTCGCCCTTTCTACTATCTACACCTTTGGGAAAACCTTGCAGTTTTCTGTTCCAGGTGGTGCTGGGGGCCAATGTCCTTCCTTCTGTCTTCTGCCCTAGTGCTGGTTAGATGTCAATGCATGTTGGACCGTCTCCTGGAGACAGAGACCTGCACATGCTTTCTCTGCCCTCAGTTCTGCCATGCACAGGTTCTTGTTCTCTCAGTGTGTCCTTTCCCTCGTTACCCTTAAGATGTGGGATTCTAAATTACTTCATTATGGGCGCTCTCTTGACCCCACAAGAGCGGAAGGGACACCAGACTCTCTCCTAAACCGCCCTATGCTTACCCCCGCAGTTTGATTTGTATAACTAGCTACTGACCCCTCGACATCATCAACACAAAGGTGGGACCTTCCTTGCTGTGTCTTCACGCTTAGTCCTGCGTTTGTCATACATAGCTCAGATAACACTCCTTGAATTAAGAAGGTTTATTATTAATGAAGCCACCATCTGGCCTGTAAATGGTCCTGTCCTTGTCATATGCTATGTGGCTTCCCTGCTGCACTGTAAGGAACATTCTTCCCTTTCTTGGAGCTCTTGCACACAGACAGCCCAACACCTAGTATTTTATGGGGCAGTCATTTTTTTTTTCAGGTTATGAAGGCATTATCTCTGCTTAACTGAACACTAGGGTAGAGTCAAAGGCCCATGGTTCACTTTGCATTCCAGCAACTAGATAGCATTGTTAACAGGCCAGTTGGCTAAAGCTACACACTGTTGATAGTTACTTTGTGTTGATGTGACCAAAATATCTGAAACAAACCATTTAAAGAAGGAGAAGTTTATTTTGGCTCAGAGTATCAAAAGGGATTTCAGCCAGTCGTGGTGGGGAAGGCATGGCAGAGTCCACGGGAGTGGAAAAGTGTGGAGGAGGCTTCTCAGCACAGTGAACCAGAGAGCAGAGAGAATGGGCCCAGAAGCCGGGGCCAAACAAGACCTTGGAAGGCCTGCCACCAGCGGCCTACTTCAGGCACCTCATGTTCATTGTACAGCCCTCCAGAATAACACTGCCAAATGGGTGGGAAAAAAAAGACAAACTTCACAACATGAGATGGGGAGAGGAACACTTCAAATTCAAACTGTAACAGGATCCATGAATACATCTTCTGAACTTTTATGTAAAATATGTAAATGAATAGAGATTGGTGGTTTCTAGAACATCTCCTAGGATGCTGGATGCTCACTAGACACCCTTCTACCTCACACTCTTCTCTCCTCCATACCCATCGGACCCAGACTCAACAGGATCAAAGATGGATCTTGTCACTCAGATCTGCTACAATCAGACCCATGTGGACACAGAACACTGCAAAGAGGCAGACAGCAATGCATCCATTGTATCGGACAGAACACTGCAGAGGCAGACAGCAATGTATCCATTGCTTTCCAGTCACAGCAGGTGAACACCCATTGCATTGGGCACCCTTTCCAGTCACAGCAGGTGAGCAGAGAGATCGCTGGCTTGTCTTTGAGTGCTCAGAGATGATCCACACACTTGGTGGTGGGAGAGTCACTTCCTGATCACACATTCTTCAATCTAAGCTCCACTTCTTTCTCGTGGTACAAAGATGTGGCTGCAGACACACAGGCACAGCTGTCTTTTAAAAACTAGGCATGGCCCTGTACTGAATGGTTTTGTGTCAACTTGACACAAGCTGGAGTTATTAGGAATTATCATAGAGAAAGGAGCTTCAATTGAGGAAATGCCTCCATGAGATCCAGCTGTAATGATTTTCTCAATTAATGATCAAGGGGGAGGGCCCCTTGTAGGGGCGCCATCCCTGAGCTGCCAGTCTTGGGTTCTATAAGAAAGCAAACTGAGCAAGGCAGGAGAAGCAAGCCAGTAAGTGACACCCCCCCCCCATGGCCTCTGCATCAGCTCCTGCTTCCTGACCTGCTTGAGTTCCAGTCCCAACTTCCTTTGGTGATGAACAGCAATGTGGAAGTGTAAGCTGAATAAACCCTTTTCTCCCCAACTTGCTTCTTGGTCACGATGTTTGTGCAGGAAAAACCCTGACTAAGATGGTCTTCATGTACGTAGGACATGTGGCTAAGGGCCGTGGCCCTGGTATGAGGCCGTCTTCCCTTCTCTAGGATGGGCTTGGACAGCCACTTGACCTCTTCATGATTCAGTTTCCTCACTATATTGCTGAGAGGATTAAACCAGCTAATGAAGAACGTAGATCAATGTCTGACATGAGGTAAATGTTACAGTCTAGGGCAGCTGTCTCCATGAATGGGATGAGGATGTGAACAGACTTCAGAATCTATTTGGGCTGTCACCTCAGCTACCCTGCTATGGGGACAGAGACAGAGCAGCACACCTGTGCACAAGGTATGTATTGTATAGTGACATGGTGTGCACTGGAATGTCATGCTGGCTTCTAGAAGAGACCCAGATCTAAAGAAGGCCTGCTGCTCTGATGAGCTGTGGCAACAGCCTTCAGAGTGTGGCACTGTGGTTCTAGGACACAGGACCCCAAGGTGACTGCCCTTGCTTCTTGGCTCAGGTCACACAGCGTTTTGAACTCAAGCCAGTCCCAAGGGCATTGCAATCTCAGATTAGTCCTTGCTGCCAGCCTTTGTCCTCCATGAGCTGGAACCTGCTTTGCAGATGCCGCACAAGTTCCTGGTGGGATGAGTGCACTTGATTCCAGGTGGCAAATATCCCTCAGGGAAGGACTGTGCAAAAGTGTCTCTTCCTCACAGGAGGAAGGTCGGTTGGCTCAGAGAACGATGTTCTCAGAAGAGGATAGAGGATGGTGTGAAGGCATCCAGACCCTGCAAGAGCAGCCTCCTTTAAAGAGAATATAAACACCAATCTGGGTGTCAGTGACTTCACGGGGAGATGGAGAGAGTGGCAGGTGTAGGCTCAAGACTTCACTGTAGCTCTGAGTTCAGGCTTCAGTAGTACCATGAGAGGATTTGTGGGGGCTTTCACATAAACAGAGAATGGGCTCTTTTCTTGAGAGTATCTGGGTTGTTGATGGTGCCCTGTCTGCTCACCTTGATTCAGAGATGAGCTAGGTGAGCTCTGACCACCCTGCTGGTCCCCTCTTCAACATTATACCTGTCAAAGCTACTTTCTAGAGGTCAAGGCATATGGATTCCTTCAGAGATCCTAGATAGTGGGGGGCACACTGGGGTCTGCACTCATCCAAATCCTGCTGATGAGTTTCTGGAGGGAAGTGCATCCCCAGTGCATCCTTCCCCAGATCAGGGCAAACCTCATGCATGAGATTGGCTGCCATTTCTTCTGCCACACAGACTCCTGCTGTACAGTCCTAGAACAGGGGGTGAGGGAACAAAAGTGTGCTGCTTACACCTGACACCACCACACAAGCATACAGGATTCCTTCATTTCCAGCTGACCTCACCCCCAAGTTTGCTCCCACACTGCCACTTCAGGAAACAAGGGGGATGGAGGCTCTAAAGGTCAAACTTGGGTCAGCAAATTCTTATTGCAGAAAATGATCTGACAAGAGTTAACTACCATTTTTTTTAGGAAGTTCCTGTATAACCATTATCAGTAATGTTCTATGCCTGTCTGTGTCTGTTTCACTGTCTTTCTTAAACACACACACACACACACACACACACACACACACAATTTTGTTTACAGTCCAAGAGAGGCATATACATTCTTAGTATATACTCCACCTCATCACAAACAACTCCAAAATTCTAAAACCCTACACATGCTCGTAAATAGAACACCCTTAAATGGAGCAGAATTTCTAAATACCCCATGACTCACACAGCTAAAATGTCCCCTGGGGAGCCCAACTTGGCAGCATACATTTTCCTATTAAAAATTGAGTTTAGAGATTTTCATGCCATCCAGCTTAATGCCAGGAAAAGCCCATCTGTGTGTAGTGGGGAAGTCAGCAGTCAAGAGATCTGGGAGGCTAAATGCTAAACCTTATACACATGGGAATACACATGCAGAACCACTCAACAGAATAATGCACAGTCATGCCCCTGCAGTAGAATGAGCATTGACTATAGAAGCAGGGGCCATGGTTCCTGCCCAGGCTCTCCAGTACTGGGTTTTCCTAGGGATCATGACTACCTTCAAAGAGCCTTTCCTCATCTCTGAAGGGAAGAGGCTAAACTAGACAGAGCGGAGTTTCCAGAACAAGTTTCCAGTGGCGATGCTCTGAGGGTTGCCTAACACTTCCCTGACTTTAACATCTTAGGTTAAGACTACTGTCGCCACATAAATGTCACAGCCAAAAAGAAAGCCTGGATTCCTCCCTTCCAAGTCTCTACCATGGCTAACCTAGGGAAACTCTAAACTCTCACACCTCACCAGACTCTAGAAAAGTGTTGATTGTCATGGGAGAAGTGTACTCAAGGGGCAAGGTGTGGCTCCAGGCTGATCTGCCATTCATCGTTCTCTTGTCTCAGGCAGGCCAAGAAGACCGGAGCTGAAAGATATCTTAATGAAGGCTTTGTCTGCTGGAGGGCCACCGAGGGATACAAACAGCCTGGAATCTCTGAGGTATCTCTAGCCAGCTCAGAGGCATCTCCAGACAGCCTGGAGCCTGCGGGGTCTCAAGCAGCCTCGGGCTAAAGGGTGGTCCTTGCGGTAGGATCTTGCAGATGCTAAGTCTCACAGCGCTTGCCTTCCCGGCCTGCTTCCCGTCTGCTTCTAGCTTCTTTCCACATCTGTGCACTCCGAAACCATAGCTACCTACGACTCCCACTCAGAAGAACACATGGGAGTTTTTAGCCATGTGCTGGTACTGTTCCACCATGACTCCCTTGCCCCTCCTTTCTGTCCTTCACATTTGACTCACAAAGGGGCAGTCTCTTAAGAGTCAGCAAGAGCCCAGATTTCAAGCTACACGCTTCCACCTTTGGTTTCCATTTCCTTAACAGTGACCCTGCTTCAGATCTCTCTTGTTCTTCCAAACAAAACTGCGTCTCTTGCTCACTAACTTCACAACTTAGATTCCTTTAATTCCTTTATTTGGTTGCTTGTTTTCCTTTTCCCCATCCCTGTGCTAGAAGCATTCTTCCCTTTGTCGGGTGGTGGTGGGTTGATTCTGTGGACTACATATCCCATGATGCCAAGTTTCTGGCTTTCGTATGATTTCAGCCAATGGGAAGCACAGGAACAAGCTGGGCGCTGGGAAGGTCTTTCCTTTACCACTTTTGCTGAGCTCTGTGGTTTATAGCCCAGGCTGGTATTAAGTCTGTTGGCTACCATGCATCTCTTTCTCTAGGTTTTGTTCTTCCTGGCCACAGTCTTCCCTTTCCTTCCTGACCAGCCTTTCAGCTTAGATCGTAACTTGTATGTTCTTGTTCCAGGAGCTCCATCATTCTGTGTCTTCCCACAATCTGTCCAAACTGCTTTTGAAAACAGTCACTAAGTCTTTTTAGGTAACTGCTGTTTCTGGTTGTGGCCACGCAGATGGAGTAGTCCTCCGACGTTTGTTTCCAAGTTTGAGCAGTTGCATCTTAGAAGTACTTTGCTCTTAGCATCCTAGTTCACTGGAAGTTCTAGAAGATCTAAGTCAGGCCAAATGCCTCAATAGAGCCACTGGGCTACAGGAAGGGACCGCGAGACAGGATGGAATGTGCCCTAGGTTCTAAAACGGTACTTCAGTAATCGGTGGAAACCTCTCTGAAAAGAAGTTAGCCAGAAGCAGGCGCTGGAAGGAAAGGGGAACGCAGAAGAACCTCAGCTTTGCTTTAAAATGTTTGAAAATTTATTTTTATTTGTATGAATATTTTGCCTGCATGTATGTTTTTGCACTTGTGTGTCTGGTCCTTCGGGGGCCAGAAGAGGATGTCAGAATCTCTGGACCTTAAGTTTCAGATGGTGGTGAGCCACCATGTGGGTGCTAGGAACTGAGCCAGCCCTCAGAAAGAGTAGCTAGTGCTCCTAATGGTTTAGTTACCTCTCTGCTCCCCCACCTTTGAAAGGTGAAAAAAAAAGCCATAAAGAATTTATATGCCTGCCACTTCAAATGAACAAAGACCTACTTTAAAGTTTTTTATTTCAAATCTTTTTCAAAAAGAAATAAAAGCATTACAGAGCTCAGGTCCCCAAGGCCTCCATCAGCCCTCCATCAGTAACTCAGTAACTACAGTGGATTCCACGTGTCCCAGGCCAGGTCTTTACATTTTCACAACACATGTATATATTGGTGATGTATAACATTGTTTATGATTTTTTAATTGTGTGAAAAGTGGTGTTATCATATACATATCGTACTGGCTGGTTCTGTGTGTCAGCTTGACACAAGCTGGAGTCATCAGAGAGGAAGGAGCCTCAGTTAAGAAAATGCCTCCATGAGATCTTAGTGATCAAGGGGAAAGGGCCCAGCCCATTGTGGGTGGTGCCATCCCTGGGCTGGTCATCCTGGGTTCTATAAGCAGGCTGAGCAAGCGATTGGAAGCAAACCAGTAAGCAGCACCCCTCCATGGCCTCTGCATCAGCTCCTGCCTCCAGGTTCCTGCCCTGTTTGAATTCCTGTCCTGACTTCCTTTGATGGTGAACAGCAATGTTGAAGTCAAAGTACAAGCCAAATAAACCCTTTCCTCTCCAACTTGCTTTTTTTGGTCATGATGTTTTGTGCAGCAGTAGAAACCCAAAAAACATACTATATTATGTAACTTGCCGTTTTCAGTCAACATTGGCTGTTGAAGGTCTGGCTGTATTGACACATGCGGTTGATTCATGCATTCTGGTGACCCCATAGTATCCTGTCATATGGATATCTACACTTGTTAGTTCCCTCACAGGGATTTGGGGGCTTCCATTCTCCATCTATTCTTGTTGTTTTCTATAAGCACTGCTTATGAAACAGGTTTGAGAATTTCTCTATGAGGTCCCAGAAGTGGAGAGTTCAGTCACTGAGTATATGTATTTACAGTTTTATTAGATTTTGCAAAAAAAAAAAAAAATGTTCTTCAGAATGCTTCTGCCTAGTGGTCAAATTCCTGTTCCCCTACATTTTTGACTTAATTTTCTATTTTTACCAAGTCTAAAATGTACAATTGAATTTACTTGTTTAAATTACATAATAACCCTTGCTTGTTGGTGAGACCCAGATTTACTTTCATGTGAGTCTTGGCCATTTAATGGTTTGTGTGACTCACCGGCTTATGGGCTTTACAGACTTTTTTTTTTTCTATCATGCTCTCTCTCCTTTTAAAAAAGTTGGCTTGAGGAACTTTGTATGTTTTGAACATAAATTTTTATGATATGCAGGTTACTTTATTTTCTGGTTTTAGATTTTAACATTTCATTTATGATTTCTGGTTTTAGTGCCCTTAAATAAATCCTTTCTTATCTCCTTGTCCTAAGAACAGTTTCACATTTAGGTCATTAAGCCAGTAGAGTTTATTTTTGGTTTGAAGTAGAGACTTTGATAAGTTTTTCCACACAGAAAATGAACATTCTTATTCAGTGGTTCACAAGTCCCCTGTAATTTACAATGTCTTGTCTATCACGAGCTAAACCTCGGTTTCCATGGACTCTGTTCCAGGATTCCTATTCTGTTTTATCGATGTGCATTTCTGCCCTCAGCATACATTCTCCCTTTTTGGAGAATGTGAGGCAGAACCTGTAGCTTCCTGGCCTGACCTCTTCCACCCTTTTCCTCAGTTTTGTGCACACACATCACTAGAAGAAGCTTTCCAAGCTCTTTTTTAAATTTAATATTAATTAATTTTATTTAAATCCAAATGACCCTTGCTCATGTGCTGTCAGCTGTGTACGGGCAGCATGCTAACTGCACGTGCTCTCCATCCATTCCTAGCGGTCCTAAGAAGATAATCCCTATTTTTCCAATCAGACCCTTGAGGCTTAGAAGTTGAGTAATCTGCCTGTGTTCTGCTGCCAGGAAAGATAACACAGGGGCTCGAGTCCAGTTCTGTCCATCTTACAGTGTTGGTAGCATTCCATTTCATTTTCTAGCCTTCAAGAGCTCCACACCCTTCTCCTGGTAAAATAGGGGTATTAATCTTTCCCTCCAGTGTTGTCATAGGAACCATGCAAGGGGATGTGTATGATAGCACTTGACACACGCCTAACCCATAGCAGGTGCTTCCTCAGCATCAGCTAACATGGAACAGCAGCAGGAAGTGCTGGTTAAAATGTAAAAGAAAGGAAACTACCACACATCATATTTTACCGAATTTATTTACACTGCCTTTTAAATTGAGAACGGACGAAAGAGATTATCTTCATACAGCCTCCTGTTCATCCTGCTTCTCAGAAGCAAAAGGAAGACAGTGAGAGGATGAGTCTAAGGATGAAAAACCCTTTAAAACCTCCTTTATTTCATGACAAACCTAGAAGACTGAGAGCCAACAGGCCCTGAAGCTCTGCACTTGCCTAGCCAACCTGAGGAATTACTATTACCATTTGGCTATCACAGACAGATCTCACCTCTCCAGACACCGGAACTGGAAGGGGTATCATCCTCCCTTTGTGGGTTGCCTTCCTATCCCTTTAGTGACTGCCATAGCAACAAGGCAAATGGAGGTCTTGCTCTGAAGAGGAAGGTGAAACATCACAGCCTTTCCAGGCGCTCTCAGCTAATGGAAACCACATTGATGACAGAGGCTGGCGGGCATGAAAAATGCAACACCAGGATGCAGGCTGTCTTCTGTGCTGGAAGACTGTGATCACACATATGTGCACATGCACACACAGACACATACATACATGACAGACAGACAGACAGACACACACACACACACACACACACACACACACACACACACACGTCCTTGCAGTGCTTACTTTGTTTCAGAAGCAGTGGACTGGACTGAGTGCTGGGTTATTGGCTTTCTCTGACCCCTCCTTGCACGTCTGCACTGTGTCATTGACAGCCCCGCCAGGGCCCCAGGGCACTCTGCAGGGGTCGGAATAACAGAAAAACATCACTTGGAAGGACAGCACACCCTCTGCATTGTTTGACTTGGAAATTCTTTCTGAGTCATGTAAGAAGCAATATGTTGAGTCCTAGAAGAGGTGAAAATGACATCAGGTTAGGAAAGAGAACCCCAAAACAGCAAAGCCTGTTTTCCTCCGCTAAGGTCTGGCTGGGAGCATTTGAGCCAGCTGCTGCTGGCAGCAAGAGTCTTTCAAAGGTGGTTGAGTTGTAAAGGGTAGGACTCTTTCTTTACACTGTACATTTTCCCCAAACCTGGACCCCATAACTTTTCCATATGGTTGAAGGAAAGAATAACTTTCAACTTCTATTTAGGATTACAGAGGTTTGCAAAGGAACAGATTCTTTGGAGGGATCCAAAAGGACCCCCACTCTCTGACATGCTAACAGGGTAATAGTTTCCTTTTTCCACACAAACATATGATCCCATGGATACACCCAGGATTCGGCCAATTCCAGGGAGTGACAGTAACAATTGTACCCTTTTTCCTTTATTACTGAGATCTGCCAGGATGTAACAAGTTAACAGTAAAAGATTGGAAGAGGAGTCCCTCCTGATGACCATGCAGTGTCCTCATGGACAGTTGTGATGTGCTAATGTCTACTGGTGCTCTGTGGAAGTAGGAGACCGGACTTGCTTTCATCCGACACTTGCTTGGTGATTGTGTTGGTTACTTTCTTTATTGCTGTGGCAAAATGTCTGACATAAATCTCTTAAGGAAGGAGGGACTTTTTGGGGATCCTATTTTGAGGCTGCATTCAATCTTGAAGGGAAGGCAGGATACAGGTGGGACACAAAGTAAAGGAACTCTGCAGCTGACAGATGGGAGAGGAGTTCCTGATAGAGGAAGGAAAACCAGGCTCAGGATTCCAGAAAATATAGTTCATGCCCACCAATCTAGACAAAGGTCAGCCTGCCTTCCTGGCAGGAGGTGAGGTCCAATAAGAAAATCAAAATCAAGGGATCTGGATGCATGCCTTTAACCCTAGGCAGAGGCAGGTGGCTATCTGTGAGTCTGAGGCCAGCCTGGTCTACACTAAATTCTAGGCCAGCCAGAGCTACTCAGTGAGACCATGTTTTAAAAAGTCAAAAAGACCCTTGCTAGCACTGGTAGTTCCAAGTCTCTGGAGGCCTCGGGTTTCCAGTGAGCCGAGATGGAAGCTGTCAGCACTGTAGGCCAGTAGACAAGGACTGTAAGTGAGGCTACCCCAGACCAGGACATGGGTAGAAAAGACAGTTTACCAGGGGACAATTTTCCAGGCTGTCTCAGAGAGTAGAGAGAGCTACTGGGAGATCAAATGGATTTTATGTAACCCTTGGTGGTGGTGGTAGTGGGGTTGTCTTTGAGCTGATGCATGCTGTTCAGGTTAACTGGGTACTAAATTAGTTTTGCCTGAGATAGTTGGGGGGGTGGGAAGGGAAGCAGTGGTTTTACTGATAGACAGAAACCTGAAGTACTAGGTCTCTTAGCTAGGGTTACTGTTGGTGTGATAAAGCACCATGAACAAAAGAACGTTAGGGAGGGAAGCGTTTATTTTGTTTATGTGTCCACATTTTAGTCCATCATTGAAGAGGTCGAGACAGAAACTCAGAGCAGAAAGTCAGACAGAAAGTCAGACAGGGCACGGATCTGAACACAGGACAGCTGTTAATGCCTGACAATGCTGTCTGCTTTCCAGGAAGCCCGCAGGGACCAGGGACCCCAGGTAAGCCCCTTCTTCCCCCTAAGCCCCGCCTGCCAACTCCCATGAAAACACAACCAACAGTGTGAATTGCACCCCTTAACCCTGTGCTCCATTTCCTGCCCTACAACTCTGCCTGCTTTCTTGGAGGCATATTGGCAACAGAGGCAACCAGGTAAGACCCTGCCCCAAGTCCTTGCTAGTCATACACCCTGAAAAGACACCCAAAAACCTCAAACTGATCCCTTCCTCCTAGACTCCATTTGTCAGCCCACAACTCCACCTGATTTCCTGGAGGCCCTCTTGGGCAAGGGACCACAGATCATGCTGGTTCTAGGGACCCCAGAGGCAAGGTTAGCACCCAAAACCCCCGGAGGCCAGACAAGCCACAAAGCCCCGAGGGAGATACCTTCCTTGACTTGAAGACTTTCTAGTTACCATAAATCCAAGCCACTCAGGATAAAAGACAGAGAAAACAGAAACCAAGGGTGGGGGTGGGGGACATAAAAAAAAAGCAGGACAAAACCACCCTTCCTACAAAGATAAACTTAGAAACCAGCATATGAACCTATAAAACCCACAAAACTTGGATGACTAAAGACCAGCATAGGAACACAATCAACAACAGCCAGGGTAATATGGTCTCTCAGAGCCCTGGATACCCTAACACATCTGAAGCACAAGAAAATTACCTTAAATCCAACCTTATGAAGATGATAGAGGTCTTTAAAGAGGAAATGAATAAATCCCTTAAAGAAAATACAATCAAGAGGTGAAGGAAATCAATAAAACTGTTCAAGACCTGAAAATGAAAATAGAAACCTACATAAGAGAACAGAAACTACAGACACAACCATCACCAACAGAATACAGGAGATGAAAGAGAGAATCTCAAGTGTAGAAGATACTTTAGAAGAAATCAACATATCAGTCAAAGAAAATGTTAAATCTAAAACTGATAATTTAGATTTTTGTGTTTCTGACACAAAATGTTTAGGAAATCTGGGACACTGTGTAAAGACCCAGTCTAAGAATAATAGAAATAGAACAAGAAAAAGAAGGAGGAGTAGGAGGAGAGGATTAGGAAGAACAGGAGAAAGAAGAAGATAAGGATGAGGATAAGGAAGAAGAATAGAAGGAGGAGGAGGAAGAGAAGGAGGAAGAAGAGGAGGAAGATGAGGAAAAGGAGGAGGAGGAGACAATTCCCAGCTCAAAGGTTCAGAAAACATTTTCAGCAAAACTATAGAAGAAAATTTCCCTAACCTAAAGAAAGAGATGCCTAGAAACATAACATAAAGGCAGACTTATCAGAATTATACCTGACTTCTCAACAGAGACTCTAAAAGCCAGAAGGGCCTGGGCAGATGTCTTGCAGTCTCTAAGAGACCACAGATGCCAGTCCAGACTGCTATACCTCAGCAAAACTTTCAAGTACCATAGAGAGAGGGAACAAGATTGTCCATGACAAACCAAATTTAAGCAATATCTATCTATAAGTCCAGTACTGCAGAGAATACTAGAAGGAAACACAGGGAGGTTAAGTATACCCAAGAAAACAGAGAAAATAAATAATTCCATACCAGCAAAACCAGAAGAAGTGAAACACACAAATACACACACACACACACACACACACACACACACACACAGAGACACTACCACCACTGACATAAAAATTGTAGAAAATAACAATAATTGGTCTTAAATACTTTTCAACATCAATGGACTCAATTCTCAATAAAAAGACACAGGTAACTGAATGAATGTGGAAACAGGATCCATCATTCTACTGCATACAAGAAACACACCTCAGAATCAAAGATAGACATTACCTCAGAGTAGAGGCCTAAAAAAATATTTTTCAAGCAAAGAGACTCAAGAAACAAGCTGGAGTAGCCATCTTAATATCCAATAAAATAGACATTCAACCAAAATTAATCAAAAGAGACAGGGAAGGACACTTCTTACTCATCAAAGGAAAAAATCCACTAAGATTATGTGTCAATTCTGAATTCTATGTCCCAAAGGCAAGGGTATCCACATTCATAAAAGAAACATTACTAAAGCTTAAATCATACATCAAAACCCTCACATTAATAGTGGAACTTGAACATCCCACTCTCACCAATGGACAGGTAATCCAGACAGAAGCAGAGAAATAACAAAACTAACAGAGGTTATGAATCAAATGGACCTAATAGATATCTATAGAAGCTTATACCGAAACACAAAAGAATATACCTTCTTCCCTGCACCTCATGGAACCTTCTCCAAAACTGACCATAAACTTTGTCACAAAGCAAGTCTCAGTAGATACAAAAAAATTAAAATAACTCCCTGTATCTTATTAGATCAGCATGGATTAAAGTTGTACTTCAACAACAACAGCAACAACAGAAAGTCTACAAACTTATGAAAACTGAACAACTCCCTACTCAGTGGCCACTGCATCAAGGAAGGAAGACATTAAAAACATCTAGAATTTAATGAAAAAGAATGCACAACATACCCAAACTTAAGGGACACAATGAAAACAGTGCTAAGAGGAATGTTCATAGCACTAAGTACCATCATAAAGAAATTGGTGAGATCTCATACCAGCAACTTGATAGCACATCTGAAAGCTTTAGAACAAAAAGATGCAAACATGAGCAAAAGGAGTAGATGGCAGGAAATAATCAAACTCAAGACTGAAATCAATCAATTAGAAACAAAGAGAACAATACAAAGGAAAGAAAAAAATCAATGAAACCGAAACCTGGTTCTTTGAGAAAATCAACAAGATTGATAAACCCTTAGCCAGACTAACCAGAGGGCACAGAGACAGCATCCAGATTAACAAAATCAGAAATGAAAAGAAAGACATAACAACAGACATAGAAGAAATCCAAAGAACCATTAGGTCTTACTTCAAAATCTTATGTACCACAAAATTGAAAATTTAAATAAAATGGATGATTTTCTTGATAGATAGCACTTACCAAAGTTAAATCAAGATCATGTAAACAATTTAGATAGACATACAACCCCTAAGGAAGTAGAAGCAGTCACTAAAATCTCCCAACCAAAAAATGCTCAAGGCACAGAATTCTACCAGACTTTTAATATAGAGGTAATATCAATACTTCTCAAATTATTCTACAAAATAGAAACAGAAGGAACATTGTCAAATTCATTCTTTAAAGCCACAGTCACCCTGATACCTAAACCACACAAAGATTCAACCAAGAAAGATAATTGCAGACCAAATTTCCCTTATAAACATTGATGCAAAAATACTCAACAAAATACTCACAAACAAAATTCAACAACACATCAAAAACATCATCCACCATGAACAAGTAGAGTTTATCCCAGAGATGCAAGGATGGTTTAACAAATGAAAATCCAACAATGTAATCTACCATATTAACAAACAGAGAGAAAAACACCACATGGTCATCTCATTAGATGCTGAAAAAGCCTTTGACAAAATTCAACACTCCTTCATGATAAAGGTCTTAAGAGAGATCATGGATACAAGGTGCATTCCTAAGCACAATAAAGGCAATATACATAGAGCTGATTGCCAGCATCACAGAGTAACTTAAAACAATTCTACTATAATTAGGGACAAGAGAAGACTGTTCACCCTCTCCATATCTATATAGTACTTCAAGTTTTAACTAGAGCAAGAAGACAACTAAAGTAAATCAAGGTGATACAAATTGGAAAAAAAGAATTAAAAAATATTGCTGTTAGTATTCAAAAATGACACCAAAAATTCCACTAGGAAACTCCTACAACTGATAAGCACAGTAGGTAGATACAAAATTAACTTAAAAAAAAATCAGTAGCCACCTATATACAAACAATGAACAGGCTAAGAAAGAAGTTAAGGAAAGTACAACCTTCACAAACTCCACAAATAATGTAAAATATCTTGGTGTAATTCTGACCAAATCAGTGAAAAATGTGCATGACAAGAATTTTAAGTCTTTGAAGAATGAAATTGAAGAAGATCTCAGAAGATGGGAAGATATCCCATTCTCATGGATATGTAACATTAACAAACTAAAAATGGCCATCCTCCCAAAAGCAATCTATAGAGTCAACACAATACCCATCAAAATTCCAATACAATTCTCTATAGACCATTAAAGAACAATACTCAATTTCATATAGAAAAACAAAAAGCCCAGGATATCTACAGTTGCCAAAGAGCAGCCTCAGCTTGGATCGGGGCTCCTGAGAGATGGGGTGTTTGAGAGTGGTGAAAAACCAACTCAAAGGTAATCGTGGGGCACAGGCTGGCCTGTGCTCTGCTTGAGACTGCCTTCCACACAGCCCCTCTGCTCCAGACAGCTCTCAATTGCTAGACAAAAAAAAAAAAAAAATCTAAAGCTCTCTGGAAAGTTCACCTCTTGCAGAACAAAATCCCAGTCTTTTATTCAATCATTCACCCCAGGTTGCCCTTTGATTATTTTACAAATCATCATCCCCGACTCCAGCCCCCCCCCACGCTCCCCATTCTTAGAAACAAAAAAACAACAAGTACATTCTTTTTTCCTTTTCCTTTTTCTTTTTTTAACATTGTAAATAAATTCAGAGAGTTGCCTGCATTTGTAAGCATAGACAATAAGCTAGCTGAGTAGGATCTTACTCTGAGATCACCATTCCTATCATACCTGGGCTTAACCGAGTTCTGTACAAGGCTGACTTTGAACTCAGGAATATGCCTGCCTATGTAAGAACAAATAATAATAGCTGGATAGGATTCCTCCCTGAAATCACCACTATTTATCTTCTTCCTTAATATTTTTCTGACAAGCTGGCTCATAGTGCAGCTGCCTCTATTCTCTTAGGACTGTGAAACCCCTTATATAATTCATATTGCATCCTTCTATTTTGTGTAATTGAGAAATTATACATTCTTGAACTCATATTTTCAGAGTTCTTTCCCACATCCTTAAGGGCTGTCCTGAAGGTCTCAGTGTTTACCATTTTTGGTGAGAGATTAGACATACTCGTGCCTGTCAAACTTGTGCTGTCTCTGATTATTATGGAGTCATAAATCTTGGCAGAGAGGACATTTCCCAATAACCTTGAAAGAAAGAATATTTTCTGATAGCCTTGGCAGGGAGAATATCTCAAAAGAGGAATATGAATATATAGAATATATATATATTTTTTGTATTTTTGTATTTATATATATATATTTTATATAAATATATATATAATATATATTTTTGATATATATCACACACACACACGGCTCATATCCAGCAACTGTCAACATTTGTGGAAGCCCATGCCCTGTTGGCTCTGTTCGAGAGTCAGGAAACATGTCAATCCATCCCTTGCATGGCCATGAAGGACTTGGCATAAAACAATCCTGTATGATAAAAGAACTACTGAGATCTCACCATTCCAGATTTTAAGCTGTACTACAGAGAAATAATGATAAAAACTGCATGGCATAATCATTGGAATTGAATCAAAGACCCTGAAGTAAACCACACACCTCTGAACACTTGCTTTTTGACAAAGAAGCCAAAAGCATACATACAATGGAAAAAAGAAAGGATCTTGAACTAATGGTGCTGGTCTAACTATATGCATGTAGAAGAATGCATATTGATCCATATTCATCACCCTGCATAAAACTCAAGTCCAGCTGGATCAAAGACCTCAACATAAAACAGGATATGCTAAATTTAATAGAAGAAAAAAATGAGGAATAGCTTTGAACACATTTGTATAGGAGACAACTACCTGAATAGAGCACCAACAACTCAGGCACTAAGATCAACAATAAATGGGACCTTATAAAACGGAAAGGCTTCTATAAGGCAAAGGACACTGTCAAAAGAACAAAATGGCAGCCTAACAAATGGAAAAGGATATTCAGCAACCCTACATCTGAAAGAAGGCTGATATCCAAAATATATAAAGAACTCAAGAAACTAGATAGCAAGAAATGAAATAACCCATTTTTAAAAAGGAGTACGGAGCTAAATAGAGAATTCTCAACAGAGGAATCTCTACTGGCCAAGAATCACCTAAAGAAATATTCAACATCCTCATTCATCAGGGAAATACAAATCAAAACAATGCAGAGATTCCATCTTATACCCATCAGAATGGCTAAGATCAAAAACTGAAGTGACAGCACATGCTGGCAAGGATATGGAGCAGGGAGAGTGGCCCTTCATATCTGGTGGGAGTGCAAGCTTGTACGAATGCTTTGGAAATTAATTTGGTGATTTCTCAGAAAATCGGGAATAGTTCTACCTGAAGATCCAGCTATACAACTCCAGGGTGTATACCCAAAAGATGCTTCACGATACCACAAGGACACATGCTCAACTATGTTCATAGAAGCTTTATTTGCAATTGTCAAAAAACTGGAAATAACCTATGTCTTTCAACCAAAGAATGGATAAGGAAAATGTGATACAATTATATAATGTAATATCACTCGTCTATTAAAATCAATGATATCATAAAAATTTTCAGGCAAATGGATGGCAATTCCATTTGCTAATTGACAATATCATACTGAATGAGGTAACCCAGACTCAGAAAAACACACATGGTATGTACTATAAGTGGATATTAGCCATAAAGTACGGGATAACCATGCTACAATTCACAGACCCAAAGAAGCTAAGTAACAAGTAGGGTGCAAGGGGAGAAACTTGAGTCTCACTGAGTAGGGGGAATAGAATAGACATCAGTGGATGGAGGGAAGCAATTGGATGGAGGAAGAATTAGGAAGGGGAAACAGGAGGGACCTAGTGTGGGGAGAATGGAATGAGAGAGAACTGCGAGACAGAATGAAAATTGGTGGCAGGGCATCTCTGGGATGGGCTAGAAACCTAAGACAATGGAAACTCCCAGGAATCAATGAGGGTGATCCTAGCTAAGATTCCTAGCAATGGGGGATTGGGAACCTGAAACAGCAGCCTCCTGTAGCCAGGCAAGACTTCCAATGGAGGAACTGGGACAGCAACCCAGCCACAAAACCTTCAACCCACAATTTGTCCTTGCCTACAAGAGGTTCAGGCTAAAGACAGCAGAAATTGAGGGAAAGAATAAGCAACAACTAGTCCGGCTTGAGAGCCATGCCAGACAGTTAAGGATTTTCTGCTATACTTGCAGACAGGTGCCTAGCATAACTGGAATCTGAGAGGCTTCACCCAGCAACTGACAGAAATAGATGTGGAGACCCACAGCCAAACCTTAGTGGAGCTTGGGGAATCCTGCAAAAGAGAGGGAAGGAGAGATGATTGAAGTTAGCCAGAGATGTCAAGGACACCACAAGAAAACCTACATAGAATCAACTAATCTGGGCCCATAAATGCCCACAGACACTGATCCATCAAACAGAGCACACACAGAACTGACCTAGGCCCTCAGCACATATGTTACAATTGTACATCTCAGTCTTCATGTGGGATTCCTAACAGTGGGAACAGGGCCTGTCTCTGACTCTGTTGCCTGCCTTTGGGTCCCCATCTCCTAAGTGGGCTGCCTTGCCTAGCCACAATAGGAGAAGAAACACCTAGTTTTAACTGCAACTTGATATGCCAAGGCCTACTGATATCCATGGGAGGCCTCCCCTTCTTTGAAAAGAAATGGAGGAGTGGAGGATGGGACTGGGGGAGGGGAGAGGTGGGACTGGGAGGAGAGGAGGGAAGGGAAGCTATGATTGGGATGTAAAGTAAGTTAATTTTTAAAAAAGGAAAAAAGAAGGAAGGAAGGAAGGAAGGAAGGAAGGAAGGAAGGAAGGAAGGAAGGAAGGAAGGAAGGAAAAGAAATGCTCTACAGGCATGCCTACAGCTTGATCCTGTGGAAATATTTCCATGAGGGTCCCTCCCCACCTCAGATGACTTTAGCTTTTGTCAGTTGACATAAAACTAGACAGCATGTGAGTTTTCTAAGGAATGCCGAGTCTAGGTTTCTGTTTACCCAGTAAGAATCCATCCTGGATTGGTTCTGTTCTTTCATCTTAAAACATTATCAGCAGAATTGCCATCTTAGGAGGCAGCTTTGTGACCTTTTGCTGCTACAAAGGGTGACAGTATTCCTCTTGCTGCTCCCAGCTGACTGGGGACCCCGAGGACCAGGTACTGATGCTCTGGAGTACTGGCCCAAAGCAAGGGCTCAAGCTAGCAGCTAGTAAGTGGTAGGAGACCTGAGTAATTCCATCAGCAGGGTCTGGTTTACAGACTGTCAAGTTATTTTACTAATTCTCTTCAGAAAGAGCCTGCAGAGAGATGAAGCTTTATTATTATGGGAAAATAGAGAAAGCAGTTAAAAAGTGTCTGTGTGGAAATCAAAACTGCTTTGAGGTTTCATCTTACAGAAGTCAGAATGGCCAAGATTAATAAACTAACAACTCAGGCTGGAGAGGATGTGGAACATGGGGAGCACGCCTATACTCATGTATACTCACATCCACTGTGGAAATCAGTGTGGTGGTTCTTCAGGAAGAGGAGAATCAGTCTACCTCAAATCCAGCTACACTACTCTTGGGCATATACCCAAGGACTTCTTCATCCTACCAACCAGATGCTTGATCGACCGTGTTCATTCAAACTAGTCAGACATTAGAAACAGAGTTAATGTCCATCAATAGATGAATGAAAAAAATTAGGTCCATTTACACAGTAGATACTGTGCTGGCTAGATTTATGTCAACTTGAAGTCATCTGAGAGGAAGGAACCTCTATTAAGAAAATGCCTCCATAAGATCAGGCTGCAGGCAAGCCTGTAAGGCATCTTCTTACTTAGTGATTGATGGGAGGCCCAGCTCATTGAGGGTGCTGCCATTCCTGGGCTGATGGCCCTGGTTCTATAAGAAAGCAGGCCGACTATTTCTTTATGCTGATTCATTAGAGAGCTAGTTTCAGATTTTGATGATGATATTAAGCCAGGCAGAAAAGAATTTATGATATTTTCCCAGAGCAGGAAGCTTACATGCTTCCCTGGAAACGATATGAATTGTTGGATTCTCTAGGAACTGACATTTACTTAACGATCCCACACCTTATACCTACATAAAAGCAGAAGTAATGCCTTCCTCCTACTGCTGGTAAGCAGTAAGCAAGGTCTTACGGTGTAATACCAAGACTACTACAAGTTCAAAAAAAGTGTTGAGAATCTGTGTCTCTTCCTCCCCTGCCTTTTCAGTAACAGATACTTCAGAAGTGTCAAAACTTAGTCCTGTGACTAGGTAAAAAACAACACCCTTCTGCTGTTAGCATTTTGAGGCACAGCTTTTTAAAGCAAACCAAATATGGGTCTCTTGCATGAGTTGTATGACATTCACAAAACTATTTTGTGATAAGGTAGCATCCAGTCTTAAATCTTCAATAGATACCTGAAATTGCAGAGAGAATCAGCCCTATATAAACTTAGCTTTTCCGATTCACATATACCTATGATAGAGTTTATAAATTAGTCATAGTAAGAAGTGAAAAACAATAAAACAAAGGGATATGGTATAATAAAGGTTATATGAATGGGGTTTCTCAAAATAGCTTATTGTGCCTTTTTATTTTACACTTAAGAGACACTTAACAAGTTCACAGATTCTGTTTGACATATTCAAATTATCAATCAGCATTACTACACTTTGGCTTTAGGGACATTATTAAATAAGATAAAGTTTACTTGAACATGGGCACCACAACAACCACTGTGCTAAGAGTGATTAGGGGTGTATAACATATACAACAGGGATCCACTAGACAAAGGAAGGGCTCAGATCCCAGACACAACCCAGTAAAGTAGCATGAGATTTTGACACGGTATTCAGAAGACACACAATTTAACTTATAAATTGTTTCTTCATGTATTTTTTATTTAATATTTCCAGTTGATCTTGGCTACAACCTTGGAAACTAAAATGGCAGATAATAAAACTACTGAAAAATCTTGAAACAAAAACAAACAAACAAAAAAGAAAGCAGGCTGAGTAAGCCATGTGTGCAAGCAGTAAGCAGCACCCATCCATGGCCTCTGTATAAGTTGCTGCCCCAGGTTCCTACTCTGTTTGAGTTCTTGTCCTGACTTCCTTTGTTGATGAACAGTGATGTGGAAGCATAAGCCAAATAAATCCTTTCCTCCCCCAACTTGATTTTTGGTCATGTTGTTTCATCACAGCAGTAGAAACTCTAGCTAAGAAGTCAAGATGGTGCCTATCTAGAGCCTTCTTCCCTACTAACTAGCATCCAGAGTACTCTGAATGCTACTAAAAGAGAAAGGTAACCACGAACCCAACTACAGACCCTTTAATCTAC
The DNA here is from genome assembly GCF_004785775.1 of Grammomys surdaster. Lineage (NCBI taxonomy): Eukaryota > Metazoa > Chordata > Mammalia > Rodentia > Muridae > Grammomys > Grammomys surdaster. Next base: position 11,781,791 of record NW_021604565.1, read on the forward strand.
AGTTGAGATCTGCCTGCAAGATGTGCTAGTGCAACAGTGGTACAAGACATGAGGGAGTAACCAACCAATATTTGATCAGGTTTAAGGTCCACTATGAAATGGAGCTCAGCTTGATGCAAGTGGCCAAGAATCTAGATAGGCCAGGGTCCTAGGGGCAGACCAGCTACTACTGTTCAGCTAAAGGAATGTAGCCATAAAATGACTTCTAACTACATTCTGATATACTTACAGGTCAGTGTCTTGCTCAACCATCCTCAGAGAAGCTTACTTCTGCTGTAGATAGGAACAAACATAGAGACCCACAACTGGACAATGTGCAGAAAGCGAGACCACCAAACACTTCATCCTAAACAGAGTATCTCCATCAATTCTTTGTCCTTATGTCTGAGGGAATATTTGTGTGTGGGAACACACCGTGGAAGAGGATGTGAAAAGACTGTAGGAGCCAGAGGGGATGAGGAACATCAATAAAACAGACTGTGTGAACACAGCAAGGCCAATGGACACAAGAGCTCACAGAGACTGTGGACCATACACAGGGCCTGCATAGGTCTAGGCCTGATGGGGGCCCCGTGCTGAGAATGCATGTAGACATGAACCCTTGTCCTGAACCCAATTAATAAACACTAGCAAATGAAAAATTAGTTTCTTTCAACAGTGAGCTGAGTGTACCTACTCTTAAGGGTAGGCCCCATGCCCAGCAGTAGATGATTAACACTCATTTTTGAAAGGCTTTTTTTTTGGGGGGGGGGTCTCACAATGCCTTTTCTGGACATTTTTTCTATTTTCTTTTCTTACCCTAAAGATTTTTTTTTTTTTTTTGCTTATGTTGTGTTTTCCAATTTTGTGTTTTAATGGGATTTCTATACTTGCCTATCTGTATGTCTCTGCATTTCTTGTGCTTTTTCTTTGGCTGCTTGTTGTTTGTATGTTTTCATTGTCTATTATGTTACTGTTTTTTAGGTGTCTGTGTTCTAATGAGAGAGAGCAAGGCAGGATATAGTTTTACGTTAGTGGGACGATCTGGGAGGAGTTAGGGAATGGGAAACATAACGAGAATCTGTTGTATGAAACAATGTGCTTTTTGTTTGTTTGCTTTTTGTTTTTTGAAACAGGACCTTGCTGCTGTAGCTCTGGTCGTCCTGGAATTTACTATGTAGACCAGACTGTCCTGGGACTCACAGCGGTACGCTATCTCTGCCTCCCAAGTGCTGGATTTAAATGTATGAGCTACCACACCTGCCACAAAAACCTATTTTCAATTAAAAAAAACTAAGATAAATAAATAAATAAATAAATAAATAAAGTGTCTCCAAACACTTGAGCAGATTCATATTTCAGAGACACAATGCACTAGGTCCTGAAAAGCTATCAATATAAAAATGAGTAAGTTTAAAATGATCAAAGAAAATTTAAATATTTTTGAGCCTGTGACTATGATAAATTTAATTATTTTTAAAGTTTTAGTAGCCAGTGTTTATAACTGCTACCCAAAGCAGGTGAATCATTTATGACAACTCTATTGACTTAGAGGTTAAACATTAATGTGTTAAATTTTGAACCTGGAAACTTTAATGCCATATCCCCCTCCTCCTCCCCCTCACCTCCCCCCTCCCTCCCCCTGTTCCTCCCCCTCTTCCTCTCCCTCTCCCTCTCCCTCTCTCTCTGGCTGTCCTAGAACTCACTCTGTAGACCAGGCTGGCCTTGAACTCACAGAGTTCCATTTGCCTCTGACCCTGCGAGCTGAGGCTAAAGGCGAGTGCCACCACCTCTTGGCATCATAATTCCATCTTTAAGTCTCACTTTTCATGGACCTTAAATCACTTCCTCAGACCTTCATGACTTGCAAAAACCTTTCTCTTGGCTTTTCATCTGGAAATAGCCCATTATTTTAAACTTCATTACAACTTGTATAAGCTTTCATCTTTCCCCCTACTGTTTCATATCCATCCGCTTTAACTTTCACATATAAATCTCTTTTTATTAAAATTCTTTTCAGTTTTGCATTCATGTAATTTTCTTGTTTACTGGGTTTTTGTTGTTCTTATTTTTTTAATGCCATGTGACATAGGTGCTTGGTTATTGCGCATAGTCATTGCAAAAGAAAGCTATTTTGAATCAACCTTGGGACTTAAAGAAATAGTAACAAGCAACTTAAAGTCAGTAGAGTGTGTTTCCTTAGACTTTGCTTTTTTACTGAAACCTGTTTGTGAGTTATCTGTCTCAGTAGGAAGCCTGTTAGCTTTAGGAAAAGCCAATGCCTGACTTTTACACTTGAAACACTTACAAGGCTAATCAGAATTTGTATTTTTATAACTCAGTGAACAAGACAAGATGGTAGCAATCTCCTTACTGTCTTTTTGTGGCTTGTTGTAGATTAACAATGTCTGTGAGGTTTTTCATAGGTTTTTGTCTATTAGTGAAAGAAGATCAAATGTGTCTTACTCAAGGACTGACTTCCTTTCCTTTTTCCTTCCTTTTCCTTCCTTCCTTCCTTCCTTCCTTCCTTCCTTCCTTCCTTCCTTTCCCTTCCTTCCTTCCTTCCTTC
>NW_021604565.1:11784348-11800153 GCF_004785775.1 Grammomys surdaster
CCTTCCTTCCTTCCTTCCTTCCTTCCTTCCTTCCTTCCTTCCTTCTATTCTTTACATTATTGTGAAGAGTTTGTGAGTCTGTTGGGAAGTTCCATTGATTTTCTTTTTTAAATCAATATAGACTGGTAGATAATTGAACCTTAGTTTGAAGCTTTTTATTTAAGAGACTCAGATAATTTAAACTTTCCTTGAATGATCTCAAATTTATATCACCAGCAAGAAACATATCTGTCCTATGCACTCAAAGTTTTGGTAAGGCCAGAAAGGTTTTGAGGTAAAATCAGAACTTTGAGTTGTGGATGGATTGACTAGGTAGGTCCTAGGGATGAGCTGGCTGAGGCCTGCTTGTTACTAAAGCAGCAGGTGCCAGACTATGTAGATAAATATAGGGCTGGGTCAAGGAAACTCTTCAGAGACTAAAAGGAGAAGGAAATTTCTGGAAAGAGTTGGATTTAAAAAAAAAGAAAAGAAAAGTTTGTCCAGGACATCCCTGCCTAGTGATGGGGTTAGGCAGTTGGCCATAACAAGGAAGAAGTGGGTAACCTGGTAGTCCTGAGGGGACATAGGAGAGGGCCTGTAATCCTAGGCTGATGAGGTCAGCTGTCAACATCTATCACAGAGATCTGAGGAAGGTAAGTTTTATTGGAGTGAGAAGGAAGTATGAACCAAATAGCCACCATATCAATTAAAAGTGGCAGAAACTTACCAGAGTGCTGTACCCTAAGGTTTTCTGTAGTAATCTCAATGGTCTTGTTGGGGGATGGGGTACCAGGGAAGCATGTGTTTTTGACTGCTAGGCCCAGAAGCTCCCAGAGATTTTCCTATGGAGGAAGAATGTGGGGACTGACCTACCTTGGCAAGAAAAAGAAGGGTAGTCAACCCTATAGCATCCTGCCTGTCCATAGTTTGGGCAAGGCCCTGGTGACAGGTAAGTCCAGCACCTGAAGCATGTCTTACATGGAGTCTATTGGTATCCCATTTTCTCTGGAGGTGGCCTTAGGGTTGCTGCCAGGAACTGGCACTTCTGTCTAACACAGGAAGCCTTACCAGTCTTTCCACTTCCTACCTTCCATTAAACACCTCAAACACCATATCCAGCTGTTCTCTTTGAAGGTTTTGAGGGCCATCATGTATTATTTAAGTTTTCTTTAATAACAGGATTCTGGGAGAGGATGTGAGAGTTGAGGACAAGCATACCCTCTTGAGAATCAGGCTCTGGCATGACGTGGGGAAGGAGAGCCTCTGTGAGTCAGGCAGTGAACTCAGCAGGATTCTCATCTGGCTTCTGGGAGACTTCCTTCAGTTTGCCAAAATTTACCACCCTATGGGAGGCTTAATATATCCTTGAGTCTGAGAAAGGAAAGAGATTTGAGAAGGAAGGGCAAGAGGAGCTGAAGAGTCTAATTTTGAATGAGAAGAGCGCATCGTTAGTTAGAGGAGGAGGGAATTGAAGAAAGGGTAAGTAAAGAATTCCCTGGGCCCAGCAAAGAGGGGTAGGAGACTTAGAAATGACTCTTCTCTTTCTAAATCCAGGTAGTAGGGGCTGGGAAAAGGGATCTCACCAGAACGAGGGTACCAACTGTATATCTGAGTGTGAGGAAATGGAGGCTGTGGAACTCTATTCCTGTCATGAGGATAAATGGAGACACAGGGAGAGTAACATGGTAAGGCATAGGGAAGTGTGGTAAGACAGAGTCTCAGTTCAAGAGCATCCTCAGGGGACCAAGGCTTGTCAGAGAGATACCCAGAATCACAGTGGACAGACATCCTGTCCATGTAAATGAGGTGCCCAAAAGGGCTGGGCTGGGGAGGCTGCCTGGTATACCAGCATGACTTCTGTCGAGCCAGAGTGAAGAGGAGGGAGGGAGAGAGAGAGAGAGAGAGAGAGAGAGAGAGAGAGAGAGAGAGAGAGAGAGAGAGAGAAGACTGGGCAGGCACTGAGTAGGTGAGAAGAAAACAGTAGGAATAAAATGTAAAGAGAAGTAACCGAAGAGATGCACTCTAAACTTGAGTATGATGGGGAGAAAAGGCCAGAAAAGACAGTGACCCATGCTCAGGGGAGCCGAGTCGGCAGTGTGGTTATAGAAAGGATTTTAGGGGTTCAGGTGTTGGATACCAAACATAAATGAGGATCAGTGAAACAGCTGAACTAGACAACCTTGTGGGTACAAAAGACAGTTAATTGGGAGAGACTGCCACATCATCTCAAAGAATAAGGAGAGAGCATTGTGGGAGAAATTGTATATGGTAGTCAGCAGAGTGGGGTATCTGAGCTGACTTAGGTTGTTCAGGTTAATTGGGAACTAGATGCAGTTTGTCCCTATCTGTTGACTGTTGGGAACGGAGAAGGGAAGTAGTGACTTTCCTGACAAACAGAAATACAGTTATGAGGTTTCTGAGGAATGCTGAATTTAGGTTTCTGTTTATCTGGTAAGAATCTGGCCTGGGTTAGGCCTGGACGACCATCTTAGGACATTGTCTACAAAGCTATCATTTTGGGAAGCTTGACACTCCATTCTTAAGAACTAGAGAACTCTATCAAGCCACTTTCTGATTCCTTCAGCCTCCCAACCCTCGCTCTGATGGTGTGTGTGCATACATGTGCACATGTGTGTTTAGAGAACACTGCCCGCCAAGATTTGAGCCTTATATAATGATTCTGCTTCTTAACTAGAAATGGTTCATTTTCTGCCTCAGTAAAATGAAATATGCATAAGAGGATTGGATAGGGACTCAACAGGTAAAGTTGTCAACTCAAAGCATTCGTCAGATACACATGAGCCCAAGTGTGAACAGCCATGGAGCAGAGGGGCAGCACTAGAAAGTGTCAATTGTTGGAGACTGGTTCTAATGCTTTCATTCAATCGGGAATCTGTGTGTCCAAACACTAAAGGTCCTTGTCCCCAGTTGGTTTTTGATAGACCAATAAAGAAAGATGCCATGGGCTAACGGTTGGGCAAAGGGAGATGGGTGGGACCCTTAGAATTGTGAGGGCTAGGATGCAGTAGGGAGAAGACAGAGAATCGCCATGACTCAGGGGAGAAGGACGAGACACGGGAGCTGCAAGAAAGCAAGCCAATCAGCCATGTGAGATTTCAGGTGAGTGGCCACTGGCCACTTCCCTGATTGGTAACAGGGAAGGTTTAGGAGTGCCCAGACTTTAAGGTAGCTTTGGCATTTTAAAATTAACTGGTTTTATGTGTGTGTGTGTGTATGTGTGTGTGTATGTGTGTGTGTATGTGTATGTGTGTGTATATGTGTGTGTATGTGTGTATATGTGTGTATGTATGTGGTGTATGTGTGTGTATGTATGTGTGTGTGTCTGTGTATGTGTGTGTGTATGTATGTGTGTGTCTGTGTATGTGTGTGTATATGTGTGTGTATGTGTGTGTATGTATGTGTGTGTGTGTCTGTGTATGAGTGTATATGTGTATGTATGTGTGTGTCTGTGTATGTGTGTGTATATGTGTGTGTATGTGTGTGTCTGTGTATGTGTGTGTCTGTGTATGAGTGTATATGTGTGTGTATGTATGTGTGTGTGTATATGTGTGTGTATGTGTGTGTATATGTGTGTGTGTGTGTGTATGATAGCTCCTGGGCCTGTATGTGCATGTGACCCACTGGGAGCACAAAGAGGTGTAGCAAACCCTCACACTCCTTTTGAGGGCTACTCTAACTCATTCAGCTCAAAATATGCTGCCATTACTGCTCGTCCTCGGAAGCAGTTCCCCTGGGGGAGGTTTTAGAGTAACTTTGACATGCTAGTCTCTTCATCAAAACACTGTAAGATGGAATGTTCTAGAGGAGCATGAATCCCATCAGCCATGTGAAAGCCCATCAGTGTTTTCTTCAGGACTTTTCTTCAGCTCCCTCACCGAAGAATGGAGCTACTAAGACTGTAGAAAACCCGGTAAAAAATTAGGACTGTACAGACATTGCATAGGACAAACACTGAGCAGTCTCTGTATGGTCAGAGGCTCTTGCAAGATCTCAGGCCATCAGATCTCACAGGTTCTCAGGAAGTTCATGAGCCCTAAGGAGGCCAGTGGACAAACACACACACACACACACACACACACACACACAACCCTTATTATAGTTTTACATGGGTTTGTGAACCTACAGAATCGGAATTAATCTTATCATTCACTGCAGCACAAAGCTGGAAACACTGGAGATCAATAAACAGGTGAACTGGTGAAACCACAACTTGTATAGCCATCCCTTTGCCTCCTCTGCGGTAAGGACAGGGAAGGAAAGAGTTACATACCAAATATTACTGATCTGTGCTCTGTGTTGACAAGTTCATTTCAGTTTCACAAATTTGAATAATAGTTCCATCTTGAAACAAGGTAGAGGAGGTTTCAAAAGGTTTGAAATAACACTTCTGAGGTTGGGTAGTTTATGAGTGACGGAGCTGGGTTTCGCTTGTAAATTCACTTTCTTTCAAATCTGACAGATCACAAGGGTCGTAAGAACCAGGGCAAGGACAGGACAGCAGAGAGAAGCTGCCAGGAATATTAATTAGTCTGAGGCTTTCTCCAAATATCCAACTCATCTCAGCAAAAGCACTGCTCAGATATGTCCAGAACTGGTGAATCACCAATGAAGAACAGTCCCTATACCTGCAGGAGAACAGAACTCCAGAACTCTCCTGATTTTGTTTTTAACTTGTTCAAGGGCCACTGCCAGAAACTTTGTGTTGACTGCATTGAGAGCTTTGAGGCTACATGAGGTGTTGTTTTTACTGTTTCCAAGTCTTAGATCAAAACAGACACCATGGGTTGAATTGTGTCCTCCTAAAACATGTGGCAGAAGTCATAATGCTAGGACCTATGCAAAGCAGTCTGGTGATGAAGCGAGGGCTTTGCAGAAGTCACTGAGTTCAAATGAGGTCATACTAAGTGTGAGGTCATACTAAGTGTGGGTCCCAGTCCAATATGACCAGCATCCTATAAGATGGAGGGAATGTGGACACAGATACCCACACAAGGAGACAGAGGCAGAGCCTGGGGTGATATAGCTGTAATCTACAGGTACCAAAGATGACAGCTACCATCTGAAACCTAAGAGACATCAAGGAGAGATTTGATCCAGAATTATTATTAAGGCCTACAGTTGCCTTTAAACTTTAATCTCTAGAATTATGAGATCATTTTTTTCTGTTTATAGTACGTAGCTGAGGCAGTTCCAGAAAATGAATGCAGAAGACTCTTTGGGGCAGACTGGATGATCCAGAGCCTATCCATAAACCATCTGCTGGGAAGGCCCACAGACTCCATCCACAAGTCTCCCCTCTGGGAGACTCATATGATGCTATAATTCATGTTGTGAACTATGCCACTTCAGGGAGCCTAACGATAAAGATGAAATGGGGCCAGCATTATATTTGATGTACTAGACAGACACCTCAAGCATGCCACCTCATTTAAAGTCATAGAAAATGGAATGCCCAACATACTATTTCTATATGCCATGCATTAGCTACTTTTCCTAATTTCTGATACTTTCCTAAAAAGTAACTTAAGGTAGAAGTTAAACCAGGTAGTGGTGGCACACGACTTTAGTCCCAGCACTTGGGAGGCAGAGGAAGATGGGTCTCTGAGTTTGAGGCCAGCATGGTCTACAGAACAAGTTCCAGGACAGCCAGGGCTATGCAGAGAAACCCCGTCTCAACAAACAAGCAAGCAAGCAAACAAAACCACAAACAAACAAAACTACAAACAGTTGAGAGCTGAGTTTGCCTCATAGTTAGATGGGATAGCTCGTCATAGCAGGGAAGCCACTGCAGGACTGTGAGGCAGCTGGTCAAACCATATCACATCACACAGTCAGGCAGCATCAAGAGAGGAACGCTGGTGCTCAGTTGGTTTCTTCCATTCCCCATTTTTATTCAGTATGGACCCCCAGTCTACAGAATAGTAGCACTTCCTCCCTTGTTATCTCTCCTGGAAACATCCTCACAGAGATTCCCAGAAGTATGTCTTCTAGGTGATTCTAAATTCAGTCAAATAGACATGAAGATTACCCATCACATACCATGAAGCCCCAAATGTTAAAACCTTTCTTTTGAATTGAGTCATTGAATAATTTTAGTGGTAAATGTCTAATAAAAATATTAATGAATATATTATGAATTTCATAATTGCACTAAAATTCATTCTTTGGAAAATGAAACAAAAAATTAAAAAGAAAATCAGGTTTAAAAGTATCCCACATGTAGTTAAACCAACAGCTGTGGTAATTTGCAACTCTTCCTTTCATGAGCTACTGAAAGCCACCAGCACCCAACTCCACTGTTCTGAGAGTTTCTTTTTCTGATGTAGGTTTGGAATCAACCTAGAGGCCTCCAGATACCCCTAGCCTCAGTCCCTCCCCATCTATAAAGCTCTACAGAGCAAACTCTACAGGCATCTGATAGGTTGACGTTACCTGGATTCTTTCCTGCCCCCTGTGGGGTACTTGTTAATGCAGAAGCATGGATGTGGGACCAGGATCACATGTGCCAGGTATCTGGGTGACTTCCTCAGAAGGCTTTTCCATGGCTAGGCAGCATCACGTCATGGCTGCTTTGGATCTGGAGGAGAGGCGAGAAGCAGCAGCAGGAGCAGAGTTCTTGTAGCATCACTGGCTCACGAGAGACAGTCCAGGAGAGGTGGAGAATGTGTTAGACTGCAGATGTGGCACAGCTTAGGCAGAGCCCAGGGTTCCCAGTCACATCCCGCCAAAGTGTGCACACACTCTAAACATTCTGTGGGCATGCTACCTCCCTCCACAGTAGGCACAACTGCAAGGGCCTCTGGCACCTGTCTCTGTGATGTGCCATTTTGTGACCTTTCTGTCTGCTGGAGCAGTCTCTTCTCGCCCCTCTTCCTAGACTGCTTCTCTGGTGTGTTTCATTAGGGGATCCAAAGACTCACACGGATCTGGGTTCCTATTTTAACTATTCTACTCACCCGCTATATGACTTGTGACAGTTGCTTACATTTCCCACACCTAGGGTTTCTGTAACCCTAGGAGTGACATGAAGGTACCATTGTGGCTGTGAGAAGTGTCTGAGGGAATGTGGCTAAAGCATCTACTGCCTCAGACATCATGCAAGCATGTGTCAATAAATGGAATCGAATAAATGAAACGTGGCTCTGTCAGCACTTCCTACCCAACCTCCGCAGCCTGATTATCATAACTACTGAGTTCAGGCTCCACTTCACTCTCCACCCTATTTAGTATTGGGAGCAAGAGAAGCTCACAGGATGGACAGTGCATACGTAACTGCTTAGCCTACACAGAGCAGCACACATGACTGCCTGGCCTACACAGGGCAGCTCTTCATGTTTCCTTAAGATGTGACTCAGTGGTGTGAGTGTTTGCATAGGGTGCAAACAGCTCTGAGTTCAACCCTCAGTTCTGCTGAAGGTGAGGATGAGGAAGTGCAACACCTCTCTACTAGAAGGTCTTTGGCCTCCCTGATTCCCACTGGTCTTAGGCAACCCAATAGGTGCAGGGCATTTGGGATACAATTATTGTCCTAGAGGTTCCAAGCTCTGGCTGCTGAAGGTATCAACGGTGTAAGAGTGTGAATCCCAACACTCTCTGCTGTCTGCTTCCTACCTTGCTCACTTAGGCATTTGAGGGGCGTGTAGTAGGGAATAAGCCAGGTCACCCAGGACTGACATCCTAGAGGTCTGCAGAATCATTAGAGATCATTAGAGGGTCTAGATTCTCCACTAAAACAAAACAAAAACAAACAAAACAACACAAAAAACATGCTCAATAGGGAAAAAATAACTTGTGTGAAAATAAACTCAGATGACAGTTTGGTACTCTCCAAGCAATGTGATGAACAGTTTGTGTAAGTGCTCTGCTAAGGTACACAGCACTCTGTGACCTTCATAGAACAATTAGCTTTAAGCAACTTCTAGGAGATTTCCTCTTAGGCTCTGTGATATTTGATGATGCAATCACTCAGCTCAGAAGCTTTGTTCTTCATTGTTATTACAAGCAAGCCCATATGCTGCAAAACTGTGCACCAGGCCTCCGGAATTCTCCCCACACTGCCCTGACCACTTTGTTTTGCAACAATGTGCAGCTGGAGATCAGCCACCAATTCCTTCTCCCAATGCCTCAGGACTAGAGAGCTGGACAGGACAGCTCCAAAAGTCACGGGTGCAAGGTCACACACACTGTGCTGCTCCCCCAGGTAATCAGACCCTCAAGTTCTTTCATTTCTCAAACAAAATTATTGTAAAAGGTAACGTGTTCTGGGAGTATACAGAGAAGCAAAAAGCACAAGATGGAAATGCCCCATGCCCAGTCTTGTTTCCAGATATTTATCCAAAAACACTAAAACCAGGATCATAGAAGAGATAGAATAAGTATCACAGCACTATTCCTGATTCTCTAGATTCAGAGCTGTAAACAGATGAATAAAGAAAATGCAGTGTGTGCATATACCGCATGCCATTGGTGCCATTCAGGATTTTAAAAGACAGAGCTTGGGCTGGGGAGATGGCTCAGAGGCAGAGGGCTTGTTGGACCAGCCTGAGGGCCTGAGTTCAGATCCCCAGAACCCTCATGAAAGCTGAACAGATAACCTCAGCACTAGTGGGAACAAGGAGAGCAGAGAGAGATGGTTCAGGGCCCAGCCATTCCAAAAGCTCTGGAACCAGGGAGAGAACCTGACACTTGGTGTCAGAGACGTGCTTTCAGACGTGCACAAACACACTTGTTTGTATACACACGTGTGCGAGCACTCGCGCATGTGCATGTGCATACACACACCACACACATACACACACAGACACACACACACATACATACACACACATACATACACATACATACACACACATACATACACATGAAACTGTTTAATATATGACACTGAGATTATTTTGCTAAGGAAAATAAGCTTATATCTGAAAGATAACACTGCAAAATTCCACTTATACTCAGAATATCAACGAGTCAAGTTTATGAAGTAAAAAAAAAATGCAATATTGGTTACCAGCAACTGGGACATGTGTAGTTACTCATCAACAAGAGAAGACTGAGATCCAGTATCCTGTAGCCTCCACAAGTACCTGCAGGTATGTGGTCTGCATGAACTCAGGTGGGCACACACCTATACACATCAAATATGAAATAAATAAGCTTTTTAAAAGGAAAACAGAAAACATAATTCACATCCTTGTCACCCAGCAAAGCTTAGAAGGCCCTCCTGCAGGACAGTCAAGTTGGGTCACGTCCTATTGCACAATTCTTAGCTGTACCTAACACAAGACATATTGTTAGTTTAACATAGATGTCGTTTGAACAAAGACCATCACTGAGTAAAAGAGCTGGCAGGGTTTTAAAGCATTTCATTCATGTCCCCCCACCCCCTGAAAATCCCTTTACTCTCCTTCCAGCAAGAGTATGAGGCTGCTTCCGCTGACCTTTGCTATGATTAGGAATTGTGATTTAAAAGTTATACTTTTTACATAAATATTTTGGATTCCTTGACTCGTGTTCAGGTTGAACATTGTAAAACAAAGTAACAATTCTCGTTAACCCATATAAAAGACATACAATCCAGGTGTTTTGTTTTTTGTTTGTCTGTTTTTACATGCCGTGAGCCTAGATTGGGCAGGCTTTGGAGCTGTTCTAACTCACCCCAGCCATGTGTCCTTTGTGACTTGCTGTTTCTCCTGGCCACATGGTCATGGTCCATCTCTCATGCAGCCTCCTCCTCTCCAGGGTCCTTTCTTCTTTCTCCCTTTCTCTACCTGTGACCCCACCACAACCATCCAGCAGGTAACTGAAAACCAGCCCACCCTCTATCAACTGCCCAATAAAAAGGCTTTAGCCTTTTATTGACCAATTAACTTGGTGTACATGTGGATCTCCTAATCGGGCAACCACATCTTGGGGGTGAATATTTAGCATTTTGAATACACAGCAGCACCAGACCAACTCCCTACAGAACAAGATCCCATAGATAATTGGTATTTTGATTTTCTCATGTGTGACATTTCCTTGGTAAATACATTGTTCATTTGCCAACTCCCTTTCATAGTCTTCACCTATTTCTTGTGGACTTGTAAAAGTATGATATGCAAGAACACAAGTGTCTGTCCAGTGGGCACTAGGCACAATCCCTTTAGGTTACTGCAGGTGTCAATTCTATGGCTTTTGCTTACCCATAGTTCTGGCCCAGGGATCCCAGGCCCTGGTGACACTGCTGCCCCCTGTGACACTGTATCCCCAGTGATACTGCCTCCCCAGTGACACAGCCTCTCCGGTGACACTGCCTCCCCTGGTGACACAGCTCCCCTGGTGACACTGCTGCTTCTTTGCATCCCTGGTGTGCATCAGCATCAGCAGCCTGTTACAAGCCCTGGAAGCACTTCTCTTCCCATACGCAATCTGAGTATTCAACAGGCATCTATGCTTCAGCTTCTGTGCAAAGGCAATTGGGTTTGGTGCTAAAGAGAGTATTTCTAGTTCACAACACTCCTATGAAGCTTAGGCTCCTGTGAAACCAGAGGCATTTGGGCAGTCCTCCATTTAACCCCCAGGACAACTCTGGAGGTCGATCATTGCTCCCATTTCACAGATGAGGTAATAAAGGCTCAAGGCATTCTAGTCACTTAACTTAATATCACCCACTTAGTAGGTGGCTAAATTGAAATCAGTGTTCAAACTCCCTTTAAAATAAGTCAGCAGGGCTGGCCAGAGAACGTGAATAAACTATCTGGGAGTTAGAACCTGCTTTTACTTAAACACTTTATTATTTTACACATCATTTAATTTTTTGCACTCATTTGATTTTTTAAAATTGTGTCACATTGAGGGGGCTGGGATATGGCTCGGTGGTTAAGAACACTGGCTTCTTTTTCAGAGGATGAGGGTTTGATTCCTAGCACCCACCTGCCTGGCTATAGCTCCAGTTCCAGGAGCTCTGGTGACCTCTTCTGGCCTCCATGGGTGCCAGGCACCCTTGTTGTGCTCAGACATAGATGCGGGCAAAACATCCACGCACAATTTTTTTAAAGCTTGTATTACACAGAGCTAAAGAAATGGCTCAGTGGCTTCTCAGAGTAAGCTGACTAGGGAGACCGTCCAATCTAGTGAGCTCTGGGCTTGATTGACAGGCCCAGCCTCACTGAATGAAGCAGAAGAAGAGAAATGAAAGGAGATTCCAAACATCAGCCTTGGGCTCCAACGTGCACCACGCCTACTTATGTGCATGTGAACCCCCACCCACACCTATACATACACACACAGGCAAGTGTGTTACATTAAAGTACTACTTAGTGTGGAATCTTATGGCAAGTCGAGAACTTCACTTGATAAGCACACCCAGCTGCTGTACCTCCTCCAGATGAAATCTACACTTTGTAGGACAAAGGTTTCCACATAAATGCTCCTGTTTTGGACGTTGGCTTATGCACATCCCCAGGGGAGTATGCATTACTCTGTGATAAAGGCAAATACGTCCTATGTTAACTTGGGCTCCTAATTGCAGACTTTCCCCAGCCTGGAGTACTGAGAGGAAAGGACTTTATCTCACAGCCTGTCTCCTCCAGCGGAGACAAGAGCTATGGTGGGGTGTTGCAGTGCTTCTAAGGCTGCAGAGACGGAGACAGCTCTGAGGAAGCCTGCCTCTCAGCATGGATCTGATGGGCCTATCCAGGCTGCTCCATGCTCCACTCTGTCTGCTCCCCCAGAGCTGTCTGGATCTATTCGCCCTCTAACTGTGTCTCCACTAAGATCCATGCACTCCCCATCTCTGAGCATGGAAAGCAGCCTGACAGCTAATCACATAGCCACCTGCCTTGCTGACCACTCCAGCAGCCATGTGACTGAAGGAAACCAGGCAGAAGCCCAATTCCTGAAACCAGGCCCAACAGATAGGACCCAGTTCCTGGAATCTCATCGGAGAAGCAGCTGGTAGGGGTTGGGGCCAGCCTTCCTAGGGCTTGGGCTCTGTTCTGCATGCAGAGGTTCAAAGTCCAGGTTCAAAGGCCCATCTAGGTTACCTGTCTCCCACAGAAGAAAGAAAGAAGAAAGCCAGGCCCAGAGGTCCCTGACCTAACCCTCAGTGTCCTCCTGTACTTTGCCCAAGGGACAAATCCTGCTCAGGGCCTCCTGGTTTTGACAGTGTCCCCTCTTGGCTACTTGGATATTTGTGCTTTTCTGGATGTTAGAGATTGGCTATCCCCCAAAACTTGGTGTATTAGTTTGTCCTTCAGTGGGGAGGTAAGAAGTAATTAATCCTCGAGCATTAGAGCCTCCTGGGAGATGGATAAGTAGGTCCTCAGGGCACCTCCACTTGCTATGGATTAAGGCTGGGGCTGGGGGAGGGGGGGCAGTTCTCCTCAGGACAAGTTGTTATAAAGTGAGCCCACCCCACATGTTTGGTCTTTTTGCATGTAGAAATTCCTTTTCTGCCATGTTGTGATGTAGCCAAAGGGTAGAGGTGTGTGTGTGTGTGTGTGTGTGTGTGTGTGTGTGTGTGAGAGAGAGAGAGAGAGAGAGAGAGAGAGAGAGAGAGAGAGAGAGAAGGGGGCTTTCATATGAGACCAAACACATGGAGCTCCCCCCATGTTGGACTTTCATTTCTAAACTGTGAGCTCTTCCTGTACCTCTTTTCTTTATAAGCAACCTGATATTTCACATTTTTTGTTGTTGCTGTTGTTTTTGAGACAAGGTTTCACTATGTAGCCCTTATGGTCTAAAACTCACTCTGTGGACCACATTGGCCTCAAACTCAGAGTGCTGGGACTAAAGGCATGCACTAGTGTATTTTGTTATAGCAAGATCAGCCCGATACATTTGTATTACAGCTTTAGAACCTGGGACTAAAGCTAAACACTTTCCTCCCTTACTTTGCTTTTGATCAATGTTTTATCCCAGCAATAGAAAGCAAACCAGGATACCATTTCTTAAGGAAGCATGTGAGAGCTTCATGACATTCTAGTTCAAAGCCATGGATGAGGGCTTCCTGTTTGCTTTTCTTCCCCAGAAGAGAAATATCCCCTAAACTGGGAAATGGAGGCAGTCTGGAAAATTTGAGGACTGCTGAGAAAAATACACAACAAGCATTTGCCTTAGAGAGGTTTTGAGGACATTCGAAAACAAAGCATCTCATTTTCCATGAAGGAGAATCAGGCCAGCTCAGGATCTAAGAAGCAGGAATGGCTGCATAGTTTTGGAAGATCAAAATCTGTCCTCTTAGAGTCTCCAGAGCCTCTGTAGCCTCTCTGGGATCAGAGAACAGCCAGGTTTCCGTAGGTTCCCGGGAGGCCTGAATGAGCCGAAGGTCAACGGGGCACAAAGACTGAAATCAAAGCAGGCCACACACAGTTCCCGTGTCCTCGCTTCCATGGCCAAAGACCACCAAGAAGGAGGGGCACGTGGTGACCGTGAACTCCTCACCAGCACGCTCCCTGCCCCACCCCCACCAAACACCATATCACAGGCCTCAAGACCTTCCAATTCACACATAACCATGGGAGGGAGCAAAATCTGAACTGGCGGGCATTAAATGTATCTCCCCAACCCCCACGACACATACATCATGAGGAGAAATAAATTGGAATTCCTTAGGAGACTACAGTTATGTTTCTTATGGTTTTAGTTTGTGTCTTGAAATTCCTACGCGTTTCTTGCCTCTGATCTTTCCATATTCTAAACTATTCTGTATTCTGCAGCTAGATTAATTGTCCTGAAATACCACTTCATGCTTTCATGGATTCAAAGAATAATCACTGAACTGCTAGGATGACTCAGAAACTGTGTTAGGGGATTAACCTTAAATTGACTGTAATAAGAACAATGTAAGATAGCACTGCACAAAGATTCTGTTTATAAGCAAATATACAAACGTTTGACAGCACACTCTGTCTAGGAAGGCAGCAGGAAGTAGGCATTCAGTACATTGCAATTGGAAATGCAGCATGGACCAATTTCTATTGAAAGAAATTTAACAAAATCCATCAGCATTGCATATGGGTTTGCCTTTTGAGAAACCTATCCCGTTTGTAACAATCTATTCCAAAGTTGTGTGTTCATACTCCCCAAGAGTGTGAAGGGACATGTGCAGGAGACCATCAGTTCCTAATAATAAAGAAGTAGACACTTGTATTAACAGAGAAATGGTGTGTGTGTGGGGGAGGGGGGTGTCAGTGATGTAGTTAGCTGCTATTAAAGTGCACAATAACACACAGTTATAAAACAAACGAGGGATGTTCCTACATACTAGTGAAGTGATAACAGCACTATTAAATTGGAAAACAGCACAGAGAACTCTGGAAGGCATATGTAAAGTTCGGGGTTTGCTTTGAGAGTGCCGGGTGGGGGGGTTGGGCTGTATGGCCTGTACACACTTAAGATGCAGGACCACAAACATCAACTCAAATGAAAAAGGAGCTAAAACAGAGAAGGCAGAGATGCAAATCTGACTCCTCTGAATACATCTTGTGCAGATTAGCTTTAAACAATGTAAATGCTCTACAGGATTATAAAAATAATCAAATAGAAAAATGCAATCCTTCAAAACAGAAAGTAAATAAAACAATTAAGCCTAACTGTGTACCCATTTAGATTGCAATTGACACAGAATCATTTCAAGAGATTTTAAAGCAGTAATTTGATTATATAATCCAAGAAAGATTTATTCTAACGAGAAAAATGTCTATAAATACTAAGGTGTTGTTTCAGTAATTATGTTGTTAATCCTAATACTCTTGACATATCTTAAACCATAGCTGTAGGAGGTTAAAACAAGTAACTAACACACTTTGGATCCCAAGATGTTCAGAGTGAGAGAAAAGCAAACGCGAAGTTAGGAAGTTATGGGAAACTGTGCAGTTTTAAATGTGAATGAGGGCACAAAGGGAGTTCACGATGTATCTCCTCTGTCTGCTGAAAGGATCTTAGGAGGATGTCTTGTCAGGTACTGACAAGAACCCCAAGTGTACATGGAGTTGTCTTTACATATCATTTCCCACTAAGAGGGTCTTAGTTCTTTGTGACACGGCCTCTGTAGTGGTTCAAATGAGAAATGCCCTCTAGCCTCATATATTTGGTACACTCTTTAGAAAGGGCTAGGAGGTGTGACCTTATTGGAGGAGGTGTGTCACTGGGAGTAAGCCAAACCACCAAGCAATCTCTCTCTCTCTCTATCTATCTATCTCTATCTCTATCTCTCTCTCCCCCCCCCCCCCCGACTGCTAAACAGGATATAGCTCTCACTTGCATGCTGCCATGCTCCATGCTTCCTACCGTGATGATCATGAACTCACTCTCTGAAAATGCTAGGTCAGAGTGTCTCATAGCAATAGAAAAACCCTTTTGCAGGACCAGAGTAAGAAATGTACAAGGTGAGCCTGAAAAGCAAGGGAGGGGGCTATAACAGTGGTTGGACAGGGTTGTACTTGTGCACCTGCCCAGGAGCCATCTGGATTTGTGAATGAAACACACACACACACACACACACACACACACACACACACATTAATTTCAAATATGCCTTGACTAGCTCAAAGGTTGGACAGTTCTAATCCTCTCCACAGCTAGCACACAGTTCCGTCCTGTAATCTTGGCTTAATGCTCTCTAATTCTGTATTTTATCTTTGTAGCCCTGGCTTCTTCTGGATGGTTCCCTAGCTTTTGCTGTCAAAGGTGCTTCAGGGCAGCCCCTCCAGTGGCTACATTCCTTCTCACCTACATTTCAGATGGTTTTCTTTCTGTAGCTCTAAATCTGATCCATCTCCCTCTGAAACATGGAGATTTTCCCTTCCTTCCTTCCTTCCTTCCT
>NW_021604565.1:11800553-11807897 GCF_004785775.1 Grammomys surdaster
CTCCCTCCCTCCCTCCCTTCCTTCCTTCCTTCCTTCCTTCCTTCCTTCCTTCCAGTTCCTAGCCCACACAAATCCAAATGTCCTGCCTCAGTCTATCTGCTCAGCTATTGGCTATCGGCTCTTTACTGATCGATCAAAAACCAATTGGGGACAAGGACCTTTTGCATTTGGACATGCAACTTCTCAATTTGGGGGGCTGGATTAGTTCAAAGCACTAGAACCAATCCTCAGCAGAGGACCAAGGTCATGGCGATCATTCAATAGCTTCCGGGACAAAATGAAGGAACAAGTCGAGCATCTTCATAAATATTAATTTTAATGACTTGAAAAATATTCAATCTCTGTGTTCCAGAGACAGCCACATCTTCTTGTGCAATGTCAGCCTCATCCTGTAGACATGATGTTGAAGGTCGGTGTGAATGGATTTGGCTGTATTGGGCGCCTAGTTACCAGGGCTTCTTTCTGCCCTGCACTTGGCAAAGTGGAGATTGTTGCCATCAACAACCCCTTCATTGACCTCAACTACATGGTCTACATGTTCCAGCATGTAGGCTGAGAATGGGAAGCTTGTCATCAACAGGAAGCCCATCACCATCTTCCAGGAGTGAGATCCCGCTAACATCAAATGGGGCGATGCTGGTACTGAGTATGTCATGGAGTCCACTGGCGTCTTCACCACCATGGAGAAGGCCGGGGCCCTCTCGAAGGGTGGGGCCAAAAGGGTCATCATCTCCACCTCTTCTGCTGATGCCCCATGTTTGTGATGGGTGTGAATCACGAGAAATATGACAACTCGCTCAAGATTGTCAGCAATGCATCCTGCATTACCAACTGCTTAGCCCACCCTGGCCAAGGTCATCTATGACAACATTGGCATCATGGAAGGGTTCATGACCATGGTCCATGCCGTCACTGTAACTTAGAAGACTGTGGATGGCCCCTCTGGAAAGCTGTGGAGTGATTGCCATGGGGCTGCCCAGAACATCATCCCTGCATCCACTGATGCTGCCAAGGCTATGGGCAAGATCATTCCAGAGCTGTACAGGAAGCTCACTGGCATGGCCTTCCATGTTCCTACCCACAATGTATCTGTTGTGAATCTGACATGCTGCCTGGATGATATGCTGCCTGGAGAAACCCGCCAAGTATGATGACATCAAGAAGGTAGTAAAGCAGGCATCTGAGGGCCCACTGAAGGTTATCCTGGGATACACTGAGAACAAGTTTGTCTCCTGTGACTTCAACAGCAACTCTTACTTGTCTACCTTTGATACTGAGGCTGGCATTGCTCTCAATGACAACTTTGTAAAGCTCATTTCCTGGTATGATAATGAATACGGCTACAGCAATAGGGTCGTGGACCTCATGGCCTACATAGCCTCTAAGGAGTAAGAAACCCTAGACCACCCACCCCAGCAAGGACACTGAGAGCAAGAGAGAGGCCCTCGGTTGCTGGGGAGTCCCTGTCCCCAACACTGAGCATCTCCCTCATGATTTCCATCCCAGACCCCCATAATAACAGGAGGGGCCTAGGGAGCCCTCCCTACTCTCTGAAATACCATCCATAAACATTTGCTGCATGCCCCTCAAAAGAAACATATTCAAGATATTAAAATGTGTAAATTAACAACAACAATAATTATTATTATTATACTGGTTGGTTATCTTTAAGTATGCTAAATAACTCACTCGTTCTGAAACTTTGCAAAAAAGTAGAAAGAGCCAATCATTTATTTTGTGGTGTTCATCAATTTTCTATTGTTGTAGCAAAATACCCAAGATAAACTTACTTCCCCGAACCCTCATTCCACAGTGGACCTAGTTGTTCAGGGGTTTACAGTAAGTTGCAGTGCCATGGGTGAGGAGCTGTGGAGGCAGAGATGCTTCCTTATAACATCCAGGAAGCAAAGGCAGGCAGAAACGAGCCAGAGAGAAAATAGACACTTCAAAAGCACACAGTCAATGATTAGCCCCTTCTCCTCAAGTTTTAATACCTCCAAATAGCCTATTAAGCTAAGACTTGATCAGTAGATTAACCCATCGTGAGGTTAAAGCTAACAACTAGATCACTTCCCATACATCCCACCTTTGAGCACTGCTGCTCTGGGGACCCAGCCAAACCATCATCTACCTTGTGGTCTTTATAGAAGACTCCTAGCTCGTCTCAGAAGGAGGGAAGGATGAGGGTGCCACCATCTTGTTTACAGCTAAGGAAGGTTATCAATGGCTACCTCAATCTCTTCACAGTAATGAAGCAGGCTAACAATACTGAGCCTAATGACGATACAAAGGGAGGAGACATAGCACAGGCTATGGCATATTTGGTAGCACACATAACCATTTGTCAAATATTCCAGCCTCAAGATCTAACCAGATTTTCCAGGAACTACAAAATGAGACAAAAGGGCATTGTTCACCACCTGGCTAAAGGCTTTGAAGTGCAGAGTGCTGCCAATAACTTGCAAGGGGTAAAAGAGTGTGAGGAACCTACAGGGCTTTAAATGGAATTTACTAAATTTACCCACTGAATTAAAATTGTGAATCTCATTTGGATATGGTGTCAACTATGTCCATATTTTTAAAGACAAGAGTATTTTATAATTTGTCATAAAAAATCTTAAATATTGACTGCTATCTCTCACCATCATAATAAAAGCTAACTGTGATTGGCATTCAATGCCTTCTCCTTGAACCAAAAGACTTAGTCTGTGTTTGCTGCTTATGAGGCTACATATTCTTGAAGATGTCATCCAGTGCCTTTGAGTGACTTGTGAAGTGGACACAGCATCAGAAGCCCACGTTATTGCTGTAAAATGTGAGAGAACAAATGGGGAGTACACTACAAGTCACATAAACTACCTCCCAGGTGTGATCAGTGTGGGCCCTTCAAACATACCTGAATCCCACCAACTTCCCGGAATCCTCCCCCCATCAGCTGGTAAGAGTCTCTGTAAGTGTTACAGCTTGGGTAGAAAGTTATTCTTGGAGTTCGGAGCCAAGGAATATCACAAGGCCACAACACACAATAAACCTCACACAAGAGATTTTTTGGAAAGGAAAAGCCCAGGATGTGGCTGCCTCCTTGGGTGAGAAGCCTCAGAGAAATAGGAGGAGAAGAAGGAAGAGAAGGAAGAGGAGGGAGAGGAAGAGGAGGAGGAGAAAGAGGAGGAGGAGAAAGAGGAGGAGGAAGAAGAGGAAGAAGAAGGGAGATGGAGCAGAACCACATGGCCTAGAAAAGTCACAAGTGACATAGCTGGGGAATAAATTAGTATACTGATAGATCTGCCCAGTCTAGGCATATAGCTTATAAATATAATAACTGAGCTGTATGTTTTTATATGGGCTTATTGGGGAAAGAAATTACGGCAACATTGCTCTCTCTATATATGTTTAAGACCAATCCCTTGGGATTGGATAATTTTTAATGAAGTGTGTTTTCATTGGCCACAGACTTCTCAGAGGTCAGTTATTTTCTTTCAACCTTTACAAATGTTATGAACTTCCTTCTGGCCTCCAAGGTTTCTACTATAAAGTCCTTAAGTATTCAACTGTTCTTCTGCTGTGAGTTGAATGTTTTTCCACCTCTAGGGGTTTTCAAGATTTTCTTTGTCTTACTTAAATCCCACGAAGAGTGTTGCTATTTTCGTCTTAGCAGGCAATGAACCTGAGGAGGAACGCTTCCTCAGGTCTCCGCTTCCAGTCTGCTGTCTGTGGTTACCACTGCAGATGAACTTTCTGCAGTGTGCTTCAGTCCTGTCACAGACAGGCTCCTCCTAGTGACCAGCCATTCTAGCGTCTGAGTAGTGGTCGATCTGTGAGTTTGTCTTCTCTTCAGGATCAAATTAATATGGACTGCTCAAGTGCAGGGGCACTTGGTAGACACCTTTATGCAACCACATTCACCAACCCCTTTCCTCCCCTTGCTTGTTACTACTCAAGTTTCTGGGGGTCCCCCTTGCAGTTCCCTGGTGAGAAATTTGGGACCTTGGTTTTAAGGTACAGCTCCAGTTTTAACTGTTCAAACTGATAATTTCCCCCTCTTTAGTATGCTACTAAAAACTTTAAAAAATGGTTATGCTCATACCATGAGATGGCAATGTCCGGCACACAGGAGCTACTCAGTACACTCTAGTCACCTCTTCCTAACCATGTCTCCATTTCCTCACACCCCTAAGAGCTACATGCTAACTTAGGAGAGAGAACTCATTGGTGTGGATTTTGGGTATTATTTTATTCACGCCTGTGCCTTTTGTCACTGGGCTTTTTTTTTTTTCAATCTTGTGATGGTCTCTGGTGACCCATTTTCACCATATTAATCTCTCAAGTTATCTTACATTCTGTTTGGAAGTAGTCAAAGCAAAATGAAAAAAATAAATGAATGAGAAAACTGCACTTGCAGAATGCCTCACACTGCTGAAGCTGCTCCTACACTGTTTTCTGTATTTCATCTTAAACAAGATTCCACATGAGTCTTCTTTATAGAGGCAAAGCACTTATTTTCTTACCTTTGTTGAGGTTTTATGTCAATGTTCATAGCTCTTTCAATGCCATTGTAGAGACCTTCAGGGGTCCTCTGGAGCCACATGGCCTTGGAACTCAAAGTCTAGGACTCCATCATCAAGACTGCCCCACAATTGGCTTATGCTGACCCCCTGCTCCTGTCCTGGAACCAGGGACCATCCCGAGGTTTGGTGGGCTGCTCTGCCTCACTACACCCTGCCCACCATGAATGAGCTGATAATTCTAAAGCTCTAAACTAAGATAAGCCCTTCCTTTTAAAAGGTGTTTCTGTCAGATCCTTGGTCACAGTAATGCAAAAGTAGTTAATACTATATGGGAAGTTTGCCCAAAATGTCTGACTTGCCCTGAGAAATCCCCAGAAAGCAACACTATCACCTTGGGGAGCTGAGAACAGAGTGCTCAGGATGCCTCTTGAAGAGTGACCCCTCCGTGCCCTAGTCGTCACATCCCTTGGACTCAGCTGGAACTTGGACTATGCTCAGTGCCACCATGCTGTCTGAACATGGCCGAAGTCCATAGACCAACAGTGAGGGTAAAGGTGATTTTGAGTAAGGCTGCCACTCAAATGTGCTATAGTCCAAGAGAAATGAATTCCCACCTTAATCCCAAGGAATTGTTGTAGAGAAGAACAAACAGGCAAGAGCCTTGACTTTGTGCTCAGCTGTTTGCATGCTACCGTGTAGCTCCTCCTGTCATCTCCTCTAGGCTGGTTCTGTATCTTACTCTGACCAACAAATTTGTAAAAGGAGGCATTGCCTGTTTTGATCCAAGCCCTCAAGAAGCCTGGCACACTTCTGCACTCCCTTGGGAGTCTTGCCTCTTCTGTACTAGAGGACAAGAAACACTGGATCACAGTCAGTCCAGTTACCTCAACAAAGACCCCAGACATGGGAACGAACCCTTCAAGGCAAGCCAATTGACCTGTAGCTGTCCATAAAAAGGGAGAGACCATCTAATTTCAGACTAAATTGTCAACCTTCTGAACTACAATTTTGTTTTAAGCCCTGGAATTTAAAGTATTGCTTATGGAGCACTTGTTATCTACTGCAGAGACACATTAAACAATTTCTTTGGCTACTGGGAATCCAGCATCTTTGTGGCAGTCCATGATGAAGGCAGGAAAAGATGGTATGTGGTGAGGGGCTGGATAAGGTTGGATATAGGTGAATAAGAAGGTGGAGAAGCCAGGGCAGGGAAAACAGTGGAAGGAACAGAAATGGGTGGGCCAGGTAGAGGGACAGGCTTCCAATCATCTCAGGGACCCTCGGAAAGACTCAAGGCAGCAGGACAAGGCCGCAGATCTGCTGAGCAGGGCTGAAGTTGGAGCCAGAGAGAGCAGAGAACACGAGCATGGAATACGTACATTAAATTTCTAAAGACATTAAACACAGGGAGCTTTTACACACTGATTGCACATGCATTCTTTAAAAAATGGAGGCATGGAGCTGGTGCTAGAGTGTGTGTATTTTATCTTTCTTCAAAGAATTCTGTGGTTCTGTTCCTCGTCTGTCCCTTGAGGATAATAATGAAAGTGTGAAATGGTATAAAGACCAGGAGCACTTAAAATTTTTCTGTAAACACAAAGAGCATAATACATAGTAAGTCATGATGGCAAGCAGAGGGACACTTAATAATATTTGGATCTTTCCTCCACCAGGTAAGCCTGAAGAGCACTGACTTTTGCTTCTTCAAGGTCTGGCCTGTTGGTAGTAACAGCAGCAACCTTGCCATTTCTGAGCCAAAGCATTTCCATACTGGTATAAAACTACCTTTTGCTGTGTCTGGATACTGAGGTCAGATACGCAGCTATAGGCTGTCTGCCTGGATCACCAAGCCACACAATGGAGGCTATTCCAGAAGGCATCCAGACCTGCAGGGAGCATCATACAGACATGTCTGCCTGCTAATGTCTGGTCACTGCTCTTTACTGGGTAGCCCTCAGCCACATCCACTGGCTACAGGGCCAGGAAGCTGAGTCTAAATGTTTTAAAGAAAAGTATCAGTTGCTAATAAATTATAACCATGAGGGAAACAATTGTACTATTGTTGAACACAGATTACACATGGTTTAATTTCTGGAAAGTTAAATCTTCTGTTTAGAAGTCCATCCCAAAAGCTTTATGAGAAGGAATATGATAATGGAAATTGTATCCATTTGGCAAAAGTAAGGCAAAATTTGATAATATTATGGCAGAACATTAATGCACAATATAAGCACCAAGACCAAATAACATTATACCTACTTAAGGAATGGAATACAAAAGTAAACACTCGCAGTAGATACAATTAAGGAAGTGAGTCTCGGTGAACTAGGACGGGCTCCATGTTACCCATCATCATGGTTATAAGCTTGCGTTTCCTCGGGAGACGGAAAGAGAACACTTTTTGTTGGATTTCTAGGCTCCTCCAGTGCAAATATTTCTGTATGTAAACAGGATTATTTTCTTGGAAAGACACAACAGAAGAACTATAAACAGTGCTAGCAGACAATTTATCTACACAATCAGTAATAAAGAGGGTTGAGGGGCTGGTCCCATCGCTGGGCTTCAAATATGCATGGAAAGCAGGGCAGGTGAGACGAGAAATGACCAACGGATGTTTTCTCTTCCTTGACTGTGGGTCTTTCATTTTGGTAGTAAATATGTGACAACACTCATTAAAATGTCTATACCATTTGGGATCTATATACCTGTGCTTCTGCTTCACTGAAGTATGTGCTAAATATACTTCATACACATATATACACATACACATATACACACACACATACACACACATACACACATATATACACAAACACACATACACACATACACACACATA
>NW_021604565.1:11807907-11808580 GCF_004785775.1 Grammomys surdaster
ATACACACATATATACACAAACACACATACACACATACACACACATATACACACATATATACACAAACACACATACACACATATATACACACACATACACACACATACACACACATACACACACATACACACACATATACACATACATACATTTACCAGCCATGAATGTGAAATATATACATATATGATATATATATATATGTATATATATATACCATATATATACACACATTTATGCTATATATGTGTGTATATATACACACACACACACTAACACACACACTCATTTAGCAAACATGAAGCTGAAACATTGTCAAGTGCATGATGGGAAAGTCAAAGTTATGCCATTACAACAATAAAAACTAAATTAGAGATTCTGTGCATTTTTTATAGAATACTTTGGTATATTAATAAGGACATAGATTATAAAATCCAAGCCAAGGGTGAACTTTCAGAAACATACACTTAAATTTATTTTCTTGGGACTAATTTGGCAAGCTATTTTAAGTAAAATGAATGCCATCCAGATCCAAAATAATGCAAGAGCTCAGCCTGAGCCTTTGCCCTGAGATGCCCTGGAGAAGTCAGGGGTCGGCCGATGTGTCTTGTGTCAGCCTCAGCCCCTGCCTGAGATGCCCTGGAGAAGTCAAGGTTGGCAGATGTGTCTTGTGTC
>NW_021604565.1:11808590-11826762 GCF_004785775.1 Grammomys surdaster
CCTGAGATGCCCTGGAGAAGTCAAGGTTGGCAGATGTGTCTTGTGTCAGCCTCAGCACCTGCCCTGAGATGCACTGGAGAAGTCAGGGGTTGGCAGAAGTGTCTTGTGGTGAATGAAAATTGGGGTGCACATTGGGGAGTTGCTCCCTGCTAGAATCTGGAGTTTGCTGGCATCTGGGCTCTGGTAAGATGATGTTCTTAAAACCTGCATCCCCAGGAAAGCAAGTTGCCTAGCACACAGTGAGCTGACGGACCAACCAGGAGGGGCCCCACTGCTATTCTGCAAGCACTGTCCAAAGCCTGTGGCCACTGTTCTTTTCTGATATATATATATTTTTAATTTTCATTCTTCAGCAAAAAGTCTCAATTCCCATGGCCCCTACTTAGGTCCAAAGTCAAAGCAAGGCATGCAGCTTCTCTACAGAAGTCTGCTGGCGGAGTGATTCTGCAGACAGACAGAATGAAAGTAGTGAGGTTTGAGAGAAGCTGGCAGAGGTGACAGCCGCCATGGAAGGAAGCTGTTTGAGAAGAAACCCAGACCTGTAGCAGGCATTGCATGAAGGTACAACCTTGTGTCAGCCCACTGAGGCCTGTGCACTGCTTGTTGTGGAGAATTCCCTAGCTCACTCACTCCTACAGTAGGGCTTCCCACTGGTGTGCAGTTCTGATGGCACTGGGACAACTGTGCACACTGCAGCCACACAAATAAGTTAGCATGCTTGACCCTGACATGCCTTCTGGATACAACAGGTACTATAGGTTCAGTAATTGCTATGTACCAAGTCATGCTCTAAGTTCTTTGTGATGATTAACTAACTTAATCATGCAGCCAGCCTTGCCCATTGTACTCATTTCACACACTAGGAAACTGAGGTACAAGGAGGTTACACTAATTACTCAAGGTCAAATTAAATGTCAGGGTCTGGGCTCTGAAGCCACAGCTCTTAAATAAAATGAAGGAGAATCTGGGTATTGTCTTTAGTCCCCAAGAGCTTACCACCGTATGTTCTAAGTTTTATTACTAAAACAAAAAAATCATTCTGGGGGCAGGGGGAGAGGGACAGAAGGAGAGAAGGAAGAAGGGGGAGAGAGGGAGAGGGAGATCCCAGAGATGGGGGGGCTTCTCCTTAACATGAGCATAGACAGGGCCTGTCAATGTTCACACTGACAGGAAAGCCAGCTATCCCTCTCAGTAAAGGTCCAAGGGTGTGTGTGCCTGAGAGCATGATAGGTAAATTGTTATTCTTGAATAGAGGAGAGACAGGCATCTGCCTTAGTCTATTTTCTTTTGTTGTAAAGAATGTCATTGATTAAGTAAATTAGACTTAGTTTTTAGTTGATGATACTTAGAAGCCAAGCACATGGCACGATTCCTGTGCTGTGTCTTTGCATGATGGAGGAGTAGAAGGGTAAGCAAGTACCTGAAAGAGAGAATTTGAGGGACAGGACTCTTTTATGAGGACCTGTCACAGAAACCAGTCTCCACCGAGTGGCCACTAATGTCCTAACCCATTCATGAATGCAGTGCTTCATGTGCTGACCCCTCAAATGCTCCAGACCTTCCTACAGAGGTGGTAACAACACATCATGAGCTTCAGAGGTGCCAGAGGTAGAAACCCAAGCAGTTAGCTATTTTTCCAGAAACAGACAGTGGCTGTTTGAGAAGGAAGTGGCCTTTCCAAGCTAATCTAAAGCTCTGGCTAAATCTGAAGGCCTAAGTTGCCAAGGCCAGGGAACATTAAATTTTAGAGTGACCAGCTTGTCCTATTTGCCCAAAACTTTCCACTTCTCAGCTCTGAAAGCCCCACATCCTGGGAAACTTCTCCATCCCAGGAAAATGGGGACAGTTGGCACTATGATCAAAGCAGAAGTCATGGGAAACTCTTTCACCCCGCCCCAAGACCACAGGCCACATTTCTCCCATCCCCACAATAGCCAGAAGGTCCCCAAACCCTAGCTGTCAACCGTAGACTAGTCCTCACTATTCTTAGTCCAAGAACAGTGAGGCCTTGTGTCAAGTCCCCAGATCCCATCGGTGTGGTCCATCTTCTCCCTAGAGGACAAACTTGGTGGTTGGAATTACTCCCAGCCTTGGGCAAAATGTCCAGGCCTTTTTCATCTTCTATGAGATGACAATATTCTCTCTTCATCCCAGACCCACCCAATATGGGTTTAGAGATTCAGGGTGGTGGTCAAAATGGCTTTCTCTGTGAAAAATGACATGGACTTAAGTCTTCCTGTTAATAGACAGGAACCGAAGCATCATACATGACTCAGTCTGGGAGGAAGAGATGCTGTGAAACCTCTGAGGAATTCATTGTCACTGGCTGAGTCTTCAGAGGCATCCTAGGACCTAGCATGACTGCAAACTTTCACTACATGTGGTCCAGACAAATCTAATGATATAAGCAAATAAACTATGAATATTCAGAGAAAACAAATCACCAGTCCATCAAAATACTTGGGGTAAATTAGTTCAGCAGACTGGACCAGAGACCTACTCCATGACTCACCCGCACCCAGAGTAAATAAGAGGAGATTAAGCACAACCTGATTGAATCACACTGAAGCTTGGCATAGCGCAGCAAACAGATCAGCTTGAAATCTCACATTAGGAACACATAATCTCATAAAATTTATGACTGTTATTGCTCACCACATATGTTTCTGGGTTACTGTGTGCTGAGCTTTGGGCAAACTGCATTGCTGGGGTCTTGAGGGGCCTGCCTGCTGATCCACAATGTATTTCAAGAAGGAAGACGCGTTCCTGTTTGACACTTTTTGGCATGATCTGTAGTGTGGCCTGCCCACTGCAAAGAAGGGGGCTGCTGGGAGATATTTTGGCAACAAGAAAGGAGTTCCATACCCCAAGTGGGCCTCACTTGCAAGTCCTCATAGAGGCGCTGATAGAGACTGGCAGGCAAATCTTCTCATCTCTAGGCCTTTATTTCCTAACCTTTGAAACAAATTGATAAAATGAGAAGCTTATCATAGAGTATAAGGTCTTTGCAGTCCTGTATTATAGGAGTTCAAAAAAAAATAACCCCACCATGGAACCATGTATTTAAACTGCCCTGACCCATTGTACTTCAAACCCAAAGAATCCAGAGTAAGAAGTGGCCAAAATATCACCCATGAGATCAATAGTGAATTGGAGTGTGGGAGATGGGGTGTGGCTTATGGAAGGGCAGAGGGGTTTTAGAGGCCACAGAATATCAACCCTGAATATCTGGCTGGCTGGGTGCTGAGAGAGGGGCTCCCTCTGTCTTGTTCAGACAGCTGAAGCTGAATAGGACAGATTCAAATGTGTGTCGCCACTAAGACTCTGCTCCCACTAATCAAGGTTTTCTTTCCCTCTGAGCCCAAATGCAATCTCATGGTTCCTCTCAACATTAAGGCTACTCCCCTGCTTCAACACTGAGACTTTTGATGGTGATAAGGGGCTGGTGATAATTCTCCACATTCTAATCTGTATGCTTTGGAGTTCCCTCCAGGTCCCTTGTCAGGGACTCCAGGTCTGACTGCAGGAACTCACAATGGACTCACTGGAAAGTCACAGTAGTGGGAACAGGAGTGAAAGCCCCGCCCTGAAGAACCTTCCTGCAGTAGACAGTCTGATGAAAAGAGGCCAGGGTCTGATTGCCCAGTCCTGAGGAGCCTTCCCAATGGGCCTTCCTGAAGGAGACATCTCTGACAAGAAGACACCAAGATCTGTCAGCCCTTTTCTCACTTGCTGAGATGCCCAGGCCTCAAGTCCATGCCCTGACCACCTCCTCTGAACAATGTCTCATGTGCAGTCCCTGCCAACAGCCAAGGCCTGACCCGCAGACTCCCAGCCCTCTTCCAGGCCTTTCCTGTTCAGTTCCAGCACTGCTGGCCCTATCCAGAAAGCTTTGAACAAGAGAGAAACACTTTCTTTCTAGCTTGTTCCTTTTCGTTATGATTTCTACGGCCAATTCTGGTAAATCTGCTAGAATAAAGTCTCCATTCATGATCCGTGTTCTTCCAAATGATCTTAGTTTGATTTGAAGTCTAGTTCTGTTAATATTTTGTCTTAAAAAATAGCACGCTCCCCCAGCCCCCGTTTGTAACTCAGATATCAGCTGAGAACTGCCCTACCCTTCAGCATCTGTGCAATGTCTGATAGCAGATTGTATTTTCCAAAAATGGCCACAACACTATTTCCAACCCCACATGTTCAATCTAGAGCTTTGCAATTCTTCCATCAGGAGACAGGGGCTGCTCTTCTCCTCTCGAACCTGGGTAGGCCTTTAGACTGCTTTGACTAATAGGGTACACTAGAGACGACTCATCAGGATTTCTAAGAGGCTGGGTGAGGAAGACAGTACAACCTTCTCCTGGTGGCCTCTCTCATGCCTTTGGAGCCATGAACAGCCACATAAGCAGCCAGCCCCTCCAGAGATGCTCTGCAAGGCATGTCATAGAAGAGCCCATGTAGGGACGGGAGGGTTTTTTCAGGATCCCAGCTATTCCAGCTTAGACATGTGGACAGGGGAGACCATGTGGAGGGGCCCAAGTTACAGATGCCATCTCTCAGGGTTGCCTCAACCCCTCTCTGACACTTTTGCTGATTCCTGGAGGAAGAGGATGGATGTTTTGCTTGTAGGTTTCGTTTTCACATGCTGCCTCTGTCCTGCCTCATTCATTCTTCCAAGACATTGGATCCAGGTTGTGGGGCTCCACAAACGTCTGAACAAGCATTTTCGTGAGTAGTGATGGACTGCATGCAGACTTATGGTTACGTTGCTGACCACCTTTTTTTTGATTGTCACTTTGCTGCTCTCTTTTCTCTCACATCTGTCAATCTGCATCCTCTTCTCAGTTGCTCTGGGAACCAAAACTTTCTATTATGAAGAGAACCTATCTCCCTCTAGATGCTTAATTTGAAACTTCCCTACTTAACCACATCAAGAATCCAGCCTTTACTGGAATGCTTCACGGTTGTAGGTGGGCAACCTGGTTTGTGTGCGTGTGTTGGAAAAGAAATTCAGGAATACAGGAGAGAACCAAGAGGTCAAAATTGCCCATGGTTAGCTACTATGACCATATGAACATTATCCTATTGGTACACTAGAATTTTGCATAGGATGGGATCACACTATACTTGCTGTTCAATGGTGTCCCTGGGCACCATTAGCACGAGTGCAGCTTTGTATTTGCACAGCAGTTGTATAAACATGGCATCATCTGACCCCAACACACCCATGAGGAGTCCATGGTTATAATTACTCCTTTACTTAAGGGATATTGGTGAGAAGAAAAATATAGATCTGAACTTAGGATCACCCAACTCTTGTATCTGAATCATTTGGACATAGCCTTCATCCAAACTGGTATATCTCTGGAGAAGGTTCTCTAGGGCCTGAATGTCTTATGCCAGGCCCAGACGACTCCTCAGTCATCTCCTTTAGAGAGCTGAAGAGATTTGAGTTCTCTGAGGTCTGTGACTGGTTTGTTTTTCTGGCGGGGATGGGTTCAGTGAGGAAGGCAAAGTTCTACGTCCCTGAAGGACAAAGAAAAGCCATGAAGGAGGCCCGTCTGCCTGTCTAGGCTTTGCTTTCCAGCTACCCTGGGTGTAGCTGGCTCTGGCAGGTTCATCATGTGTCATCTCCCTCCGGGACAGTATTTATCCCGTGTCAGGAGGGCTGCATCTGTTCAAGGCCATCTGGGAAAGGAAGACATGTTTGGGAGCAGTCTGTTCTCTGAACCCTGGAGGGCTCATCAGGCTCAACCCAGGTGGCACATCACTTTTTCCTAGGAGAGGACATGGAGGCCATTCTCTGAACCATTCACTGATGAGCAATTTTCTAAGCAGAATCCCTGGAGACCAGCCTCTGCTCTGGCCCCTTCCAGAAGCTGAGATAGGAGACCCCCCCACTGGGTGGACGACACCAGGGAGTCACTGACCTTTCTTTTGTTGACTTCCCTGGGCCTTGAGCTAATTGTGAAGGAGAATTCACAACTGAGTTATCAATCTGTCGCTCAGCTGTTCCCACAGCTGCTTGTTCTTGAAAGAGGCCAAGAACAGTCAAATCCTCCCTTACCATGAACTATGCTAATCACCACCCACCCCTGCCTTCACTACTATCCTTAACCCCAAGGGCTCAGGCAAAGTCCAGGGTAGGAGGGAAGGACTGAGCTTTGAGTGCATCAGCCCGGAGTCTAGTCCTGCCTTGCCACACCGTACCTAGCAACCCTGGATGTCATGCTTTGCTACCTGAGCCTGAGGTGTCCAGGGATCTTAAGGGAAGCAGACCTTGAGATTAGAGGCAAGTGATTTCAAGGTGACCTGAGGAAGTGCTATCAGGGGACCATGTGTGGCAGAAGAGAGAGAAGCCAGTGAAAGGGGCATGCAAAAGGGGCTAGTCCTATTGGGAAGTTTTGGCAAGAGTCTGGAGTCAGCCACCTCTCCTCTTTGGAAACAACAATCCTATTCACAGCTGTTGTTGGTTGCGTCCTCTACTCTTAGTGGGTCTGTGGGGGAAACACTGCCATGTCTCTCTCACCTGCTTCGTGCATAAACACAACAGAGTTTTGTAGATAAGAGAGTCCTGCCTGCCTATCATGGACTTGCCTGTATGCAGATGATAAAATGATAAGAGCCAGGAGGTATATCAGGCCACTCACTGTACCTGCTCCAAACGCCTCTGAAGCAATGGGAAGAGTGGCTGTGGGGATGTGTGTGTGTGTGTGTGTGTGTGTGTGTGTGAGTGTGTGTGTGTGTGTCTATCAGCAGTCAGTGAACTTGGTTGATCAGAGAGACCTCACATTCAGCGGCTTAGGTAGCAGCTCGGTTCTCTGAACATGCACAGTTGAGGGGTCAGATGAATTCTTGGGCAAGAGTCAGAGACTGAACTTGGGGGCTCCTCTTCTTAATATTCCTTGCAAGTGTATCTCCTCTGTCTACTGTGACCATAGTCACCTCAAGCTATGTCCTCTTGCTAGAGGTCTTGGGTTTTCTCTCTGTGGCTTTGCTACTATCCTACCCAGCAAAGTGACTCAGGCTATCTTCCTTGCTGTCTCTTTGAAACAGCCGTAGGTTTTCACTCCGCTCAGACAATAGGCTGAATATAAGAGCCATACAAAACTAAAACTTAGAAAGCTGACCACATGAAGGCTACAGTCAAGTCAAGAGCGAGTCCCGAATCCAGACACTGTTCCATTGTCCAGCTACTCTTCAATAACCTCAATTTCTGGGTTGAGAGGGAAAAATGGAGTCCTACTGCTATGTGGCCTTCCACTGCCTCTGTAGTGTACCCCTTCAATGTAACTCAGGGTGTCAGTCACCAGAAGTTTCTTTTCTTGGCCCTGTTTTTCTCAGATGGGCCTTTTCACCTTGAAAAGTTTGTGAATCTTTATAACCCTATTGTACCTTCTGCTTAGCTAAGTCTTCCAAAGAATCTATTCCTGCCCATCCTGTGGGAGAACAGTAATATATCTATAAGAATTTTCATATAGAGTCCTTGGAGCTCAACAGTAAAGCCTGTGCTAAACTAGGGTGGATGACTCTACCACTAGAATTTATCTTGATTTGAAAGATTAGGTATGACCCCATAGCCTAGTAACAGTGGCTGGAAAATACAGACATACCACCTGACGTATAAGAGGGTGACTAGGTTCGGTGGCACATTCTCAAGGAAACCTTTTTTGGGGGGTATCTTCCCATGGCCTGCTGCTCCTGCTCCAGAATAACCTCTGTGTAGCCAAGGACAGATGTTCATCTAACCCGCTGTGCCTGTTGAATGAACATTTATTTCTGTATTTGCCCATGCATGTTAACGTTTCACATGGTACCTGGCCTTCAGGTGAGCCTCAAGCTTCTGTGTAGAAAGGACACAGACTTACTCTGTTGCTTTTAGGTGATGGAAATACACTCCTTCTTTTCCTTTTAAGTCTGATTAAGTCAACCCTCAATTCTATTTTTTAAGGTTTATTTATTTATATAAGTACATTGTAGCTGTCATCAGATACACCAGAAGAAAGCATCAGATCCCATTACAGATGGTTGTGAGCCACATGGTTGCTAGGAATTGAACTCAGGACCTCTGGAAGAACAGATGGTGCTCTTAACCACTGAGCCATCTCTCCAGCCCAACCCTCAATTCTTATCTCCTCTTTTTAAAACACTTGTTATTCTTTGTGAATTTCACCTCATGCACTTTAACCCCACTCATCTCCTCATCCCTCCATATCCACCCCGACCTTTACAATCTCCCCTACAAAAGAAAACAAAATAATGAAAACAAAATTTTAAAAAAAAACCCTTACCATGAAAATGCAGTGTGTCACACAGTGTACCCTTTTGCTCAAACAGCTTTACATGCAAGAATTCATTCCAGTGAGTCATTGGTCTGGTTAGAGGCTTCTGGCTTCTGCTACACTGTCAATACTGGATCCTCCCCAGAACTTCTCAGATATTCTGTTGTTGCCCTGTGTCATGGAGAGCCTGTTGTTTTGGATCTGCAGGACTGGTCCCTTCATGTGTTCCAAGCAGATCATAGATGAGTTAGATGTTGGGGTGGGCCAACTCAATGGTCTGGATCTGGGCCTGGGTGTTAGCTGTGGGTGTCAGCACACTGGCTTTCCTACACTGGTACCAGAAGGACCAGCTCTCCCACATTGCCCAGGCTAGCGTAAGAGCCAGCTCTCATGCCTGCAGCAGCTCACAAGGGGCAAAACAAACTCTCCTGTGCTAACTTCACCAGAGCCAGGTCTGCACTGCTCACCCAAGTGCCCTAGCCGGCAAGGGTCAGGGTCAACTCCCCCTCACTGCCCGGGGCTAGGAGGGTGCAGGATCAGGCAGGGGGTAGGGCCATATCTCTAGCGCCCACAGCATTTCACACTGGTAAGAGTTAGCCTCTTTTTATTGGTGTCAACTGGAGGGACTCGAGGATGCCACACCCTCAACAACTCTTGCAGTTAAAAGTGGTCATATGATACAGGATAGACCAATGAGCTGGGAGCCTTGTCATTTCAGTTCCTTCTCTTTTCTTTTTGTCAAACAGACATGGCATAGTCTATGGCACTCCTCTTGAGAATGCAAAGCATTGGTGTGAAGAACAGCCTGAGCCCCACTGGCCAACTTCACTCTCCCTCAACTTCAACTAGACATTTATTTCCAGGATATTGGCTCCAAGGCTCCAAGTAAGTCTTCTGTTATTTTTGATGTGGTATCATTTCCCCAGAGAGCTGGTAGAATACTCCTGATTTTTTTCCAGAGTTGGGTGTACATCTATACTCAAGGCTTGTTTGATCTACTTGTCTTACCGGACAAATGGAAAAGTCTCCTGTAAAAGGTTAGACCCAGTGATAGCAGAGGTGAGTTCCAGCAGTGCGATGTGACAGAGGCCATGACATCTAGCAATCTCATACTAGCCCAATTAGGCAGAGCTTGCTAAGGAAGCATGGGGACCAAATAAAAACAATCCCAGGGTATTATTAGTACCTCTTGGGCAACACAATCTCTAAAGAGGTGAGAACACACCAAGCAGAGGCCTAAGGGCTGAAGGACACACATGCTGTGTATAAGGCCAGAAGGTGTTGGAACCACTGAGGAATGAAAATCAAGGACTCAGGCACTTCCAGGATCCAAGGAACAAATTGTCATGAACTTGTGGGAGGGGCTGACTCTAGAAACCAGAATAGCCACTGATGGGGAAAAAGCATTTCCCCCTAAGCTGCTACTGATTTGGAATTTAGAGGAGTTAGCCTCTGCCAGCACGTATGAATGTCCACATTCATGTGTGTTTGCATGTATTTGTATGTTTTTGTATGTATTTGTGCATGTGGCGTGACTTGAGGCCTGGAGCTTCTGGCTGGTTGAAAGAAAAGCTTGTTCGGTTGGAATCCAGCCCTACTGGACTTCAAGACCCCAAATAGAATCAGGAATCACCTAGGGATGAGAAGAGAAAGGCCACATTGGCACCTTCCCTGTGCCAGGCACTGTCCCCACAGCCCTCATTCTCAGAGGAAGCTGCAGATTGAAGATGACAGAACCCACTCTGCAGATCTTGATAAGGCCAGACCTGGAGATGGGCAGAGCCACTTTCCATGACATACTTGACCAGAGAAAGGCACATAATCTTTGAGAACCTCAATTGACCATCTGGAAACAAGGGCCAGTTTGGGAATTGGAAGCCTGGGTGAAAATCCAACTTGGTTTAGACCTCAGGGTTAGAGGGAAGGAGGAATTAAAGAAGACTGGTGAGTTTTTTTAATTGTCAAGTACCATGACAATTAAAGGATTATAATTATTTTCCACAACAATAATAATAAGCTCAATTTTATTCTGGCATAAAAATGCAAATAGCTGAAATTCAGTGATGTAGAACAGATCAATTTTGGAAAATTATACCTCATCTGCATTTCACAAAGCTAACGGGAGTGCGCATTGCCATGGTTCTGAGAAAGACCAGAAGAAAAGAAAAGTTCATTAATTCAGCAAGTCTACCCAATTTCTGTTGAATCAAAGGCACAACAATTTATTCATGAATATGACGCTGAGCTTAGGAGGGGATTCGATGATTAAAATACATTCTTAAAGCCTTTAAGAGAGTTTAAGCAATCATTTGCATTCTAAACAGACCTCACTGACCCAGCCTCCTCAAAACCTTAGATCACACTGTGATGCAAAGCCAGCAGCTGGCTGCCAAGGCTCCTGCTGGTTTTATAAAGCAGTCTGAGGGTCCCAGTTCTGCTTAGACAATAGGCTGGATAAACAAGTGTGCATAGCCAGGAATCTCTCAGTTGAAACCTTCAATCAGGCGCATCTGGCACGGCTTTGGCAGTTTTTTTCTAGGCCAGTCCTGAATTTAGATACACTATCCTATTATCCAACCGTGTCACCCACCATATGACCCAATTTTAAGTTTGAAAGAAAATGTCTCTGTGGCTATGCAGAATCCCTTTTTTAAAAAATGTAACTAGAATCTTTCTGCTGGTTCTTCTCCCACAGGCAGTCCCTACACCCTTAAACTGTTGACCTTAAACTGTTGACCAAGCCCCATGACCTGGGGCCACTCAGATGAAGGTGAATGTTGCTGCTGCTCTGCCTTGAAGAATGTCAATTATTTTTGGTGAAGGTGAAGTGTCCACAGGCACCATCTCATAATCAAACAAGAGCTGCATTGGGTTTCACGCAAAG
Organism: Grammomys surdaster; assembly: GCF_004785775.1. Classification (NCBI taxonomy): domain Eukaryota; kingdom Metazoa; phylum Chordata; class Mammalia; order Rodentia; family Muridae; genus Grammomys; species Grammomys surdaster. Next base: position 11,819,754 of record NW_021604565.1, read on the forward strand.
AGAAGAGTGGGGTATCCTGTGTTTCTTTACTAGCTCCAAGGCAGTCTTGATGTACCCAGAGTCTCCACATCTCTTTAGCTTTTTGTATAAGCTTTCTTCCTGCATGGAGGCCCAGGGAAAGCCGATATTGTGCCATGCTCCCATCTTTCAGTTCATTCTTTTCTCCTTTGCTGAGGCACTCTACCATATGTAGAGTATGGCCTTCCATGTGGTGTGGCCAAGAAAGGTCCTGTACCCACCCTTCACATAAACAGGTGCTCAGAGTTCCAGGCCAGCTAAGCCACAGCTAACTAACTTTCAAATCCCCCTTTGGACTCAGCTATAGCATTCTGCAAATTGAATTTTCTAATTCCATATTTTCTGTCCTATTGTTGCACATATGCCAAACCATGTGTTTTAACTTTAAGGCTTAAAAAACATGCCTCTGGGGCCTCGGGCCCTTTTCATTTCTTCAGACTCATTCCCAGCTGTCTTTGAGCTCCGAGAAATCTCCTACACCTCTTCTGCCAAGTGCCTTCTTGGCCAAGCTGGGTGATAGAGAGTGCACTCATGTCCCCAAACACAACGGTTCCCTCCTCAGTCGGAAAGTGCCACACACCCAAGGGGAAAGAGCTGATCCAAGCAGAGGCCCGGCGATCAGATTTCATTCAGGTAGAAGCCTTGAATCTGTCTTATTTAGTTTCTCTGCGTTTGTGCCTCTCAAGTTTTTCCACAGAGTTTCTAATTTGGGATGTTAAAGAGGGAAACATTAAAACCACTGATCTAGAGATAGTGGGGCATCTTGGTAGTTGATACATTAAAACCAGACAGCTCAGAGGGGTTTGGAAAATCTTAGAAGGCCATTTCACTCTTCTCTGTATGGTGCAAAACTGGGAAATTTCAAAGCCAAAAAGCCCTAAAACACTGAAGGCTCAAGTTCCCTCCTAGTGAAGGACCATGAAGAGCTGTGTGCACACGGGCCTTCACCTTCATCTCCCTCTGGAAATGGTGAAGTAGAGATGGGAATTGCCCTTTGGATTGGAGATCTCCAGGCAACCCTAGGCTGTGGCTCCACCCCACTTTACCTATGAGTCTTGTTCAACATCTATAGGGCAGCTTGATTTGTATTATTCAGCTTTGCCCACAGGGAAGGCAGACGGCTTCTTTTTGTTCCTTGGCTTTGATTAGCTACAGCAATAAAGCAAATTCAGTCTAATAATTCAGGAGGCCCATCCAGTCTAATATCAGTTCTCAGGTTGCTCAGCTCCTCATTGGCAAAGGTTGCTGATCTTTCTCCCACAAGGATTAAAACTAGTGCTTTTAATTTTCCAAGCTAGCTTCTATGGCTCCCTTAGGGATATTAAGGAGATACTGTAGCATCTCCTCCCACTGCAGCATGAGAAGATGTCTGTTCTGGTGACACACTTCTAGTTACAGATTCACTATATAAATCTTGGCTACTCTCCACTCTACCCCCTACTCCCTCTGGAGCAGTAAGGTGGACAGCCACTAAATCAGACATCAGGTGGCTTTAGAGTTGCAAGTCCTCTGCACATACAGTACTTCATGATTTTTCCTCTATCGTGCTTGAATTCCCAGGGACTAGTAATGCCTCTCAAAGTCCTTCTTTTGGATTTTTTGCATGGAACTTCTTGTGAAGTTTTTGTACTTCTACTAGCGTTTGATATGTATAGACAGATTCAAAGACAACATGATTTCCAGACCCACAGGAGCTCCTCGTACCATGCCAGTGAGTCCCCATGTCATGACTGCTGGTTCCTGCTAGAACACACCAATGACAGGATGTAATCTTAGTGTTTTTGTTGTTAACTCACTCCTTGATGTGTGTGTGTGTGTGTGTGTGTGTGTGTACTTTTTTTCCAGGATGCTGTGAACAAATGCCTGCCAAAGCTGTTGATACGAGTTTTGTTAGCTCACATTGTTAGGGAACACAGTCCATCAAGGTGGGGAAAGTCTGAAGGCTGGGCACTGTCCATGGTAGTGGGAGCTTGTGGCCAGGCTTGCTACATCTCAGCAGACCATAAGCAAAGGACAGTATGGCCAAAACTGTTCAGAGTTACGATCCTTGGGGTTCAAATCCTACACTCACTTCTTCCAGCCAGGTCTTGCCTCCTAAACTTCCAAAACAGTACCGTCCACTGGGAAGCAAGAGTTCAAGCATGGGTGGGTAGGGGTGAAACATTTCATATTGGAAATGTAACAGTATCAGTGGGGATTTGATTTAATGCTGACATTTAGTTTGAAAAGGGGATTTGTGTTGTCGTCATCCATTTAACCAAGACATGAGGTCCTGTATTCATTTAAGGCTCTATTTTACTGGGAGCTGAAAACCATATTCTTATCTGAAATAGTAATTTTGATGTCCTGTCCTAAAAGCCACAGCCTTCTGTAAAACTGTAATGTTGATGTCAGAATGGTTTCCACCACGTCTTTGCCTTCTCCACTCATCAGCATCATTGTCTGACTCACCGGCACTTGTTTGTATATGACACCAAAAGTTTAATTTTCCTAGAAGGTGCTTTGGTGGCCCGGGTCTATTATTATTTTAATCCAAAAAATAGAAGATTGTGCCTTAGGCAAAAAATCACACTCATGGACCCCAAAAATGTAGCCTGCACAGAGCTTGGTTGGCTTATGCTACTTTTTAATATGGGATTGCAGCCTAAATCAAACTTTGGAAGAATGTCTGTTTAAAGGGTTGGGATTATATCTTAGCTGTGTCTGGTAAGAGTCACCAAGTTTGATTATATTTCCTTGGGAGTTTCCAGCCCCTCCAGTAATGAGAAGCAGTCATGTGATTGAGTTTTGACCAATGAAATGTCAGTGGATTTATGTGTCAAAAAGAAGACCGAACCCAGCTCACTGTGAAGAGCTGCTCAATTCAGAACAATAACTGAGGCTCTTGTAAACTCAGAGCCTTCTATGATGTTGCATTTTTTTAAAATCATATTAGAGTTTCCTTAACCTTCACGTAGTAATGAGGGCATTCTTGGTGTAGCACAGAACACAGGAAAACTTCTGCTTTCTTTGGTGTGGGGCCAGGGACTATAGCCAGGGCTTCATGAGTGCACTCTACCACAGAATCACAGCCTAGCCCAGAGAAACTTACCAAAATTTATTTTTCAGACATTTTCTTCTTATTTCCTTCTCTCCAGCCCTGGACCTATCTGTATGTGTCCCCTGAGAAATGTAACCTGTTCCCTATTCTTCCAGGGGACTCCATCCTTCCTGCCCTGATATTCTGGTAAATTTCAGACTTGCTGCTGTTGACATGTCAGTTCTGAGTTAATCAGTTGTATACACTCCCCTAGGTCTCATTTAGCTCCAGCAAAAGCAAGCTTCTCCCTACTCTAGACTAAACTGGACAGATGACTTTTGAAATTCCAAACTAATCTAATGTAAAATAATTAAAATAAGGTGGTCTTATTGTACAACATTCACCAAGACAGCATTATATGTTGTGCCCCACGAGAAGAGAGGTCCTGGTAGATGAAATCACCAGTCTTCAGCTCTCAGTGACAGAACCACCTCCAGCTTTTCTTTCAAGCAATAGCCTGCTTTTTATCTCCCTTGGGGCTGCTGGGCTCCACAGTGCAGTTCAGGGATCCAGGTTTCTGTCCTGGGGAACTCTACCGCAGAGACAGGAGCTCTCACTCTGACAACAAAATATACCAGCCCAACATGACATGATATGACACATTGCTTCCAAGCACAGATCATGGCCTAGGGCAAGTCACAAAGTCCCTCCAAACATGGGCCATGGGCCTGGGGTGGGAGGAGAGGAAGGCTGGACATGGACAAGTCCTCAGAGCTGGGCAGCTCCGACAGCCCTCAGGTTGGTTCCTTAATGTTTATACTATGAACCTCTGATAAGTCCTCTATTTTTCTCAAAGACAAACCTTTTTTTCCCTCAGCAAGTCATTTTGACTTTTATTCAGTCTCAACTAGCCAGAGAGAACACAGTGTAGAGGAACTGGTATCCTTTAAGACTGATCAGAGTACAGGCAGGAGGGAAGGCCTTCTCTCAGGAGCTGGCCTGGGAGGCCCCTCTGAGGTGGGCCATGGCCAGAGCCGGGTGTTTCAGCAGTATGCTCCTTACCTCTCTCCATTCGAAACCACACAGCTTCATTCTATGGTAAAAATATCCAAGCCTCTGTCATTTTAGCAGGATCTAATTAAAACTGCCCTAAATTAAGAAAATCTAGTCATTGTTTGCATTCCTAGATGCCTATGTTTAGTTGAGTTGCACGTAAGCAGAGAAATGAAAAATTAGCTTAATTTTTTGGCTGCAGGGAAGAGTGTGAATTGGTTTTCTGTCACTCGTAGGAACATCTTGTGTCTTCCCTCAGCTGGGTATCTGATGGGATTGCTTCTTCCCACCCTCCGGAAGGCCTCTGAGGACAAGTTGCTGCTTGACTCTGACCTGGAGAAACCTCTAGAGTCCAGACAGACCCCCACAGAGTCCAGGGGCAAGAGGCTCCTCCTAAGAACAGCTGCGGCCCACCCAAGCGTTAGAGCCACTGACAGCTGTTGGGAGGGTAGAGGGGGGTTATATTAGAAAAAAGCACGCTCAACAGACGGCACTTGTCTCCCTCAGAGCAGTGTGCTGGGGAGGTGCTCAGTAACCTCCTGTCTTGAAAGAAGAAATGACTCAGGAAAACTTCTAGAATCCCTAGGAGGGGAGATGATGTCCTCACCATGGCACCAGAGCTTCCTGGACCTCTTTCCCCTTTACGTAATCATAGTGTGCTCCCCCAGACTTGCCATATGAATTAACCTCCTTCTTAGATGTTAATCCTCAGAATCGTGTCTGGTTTACAAGTATCCAGTAAATACCAACTTTTATAATTATTGCCAGGGACCCTGCCTCTCAGATTTCTCTCTACATCTGAGAACCCCACTTGGCGGAAGCAGTCTCCCAGACAGGCTCATTGGCAAACACTGGGGAACTTTGAGTTTTATTTTTAATCCAAGAAAATGTTCACCTTGAGGAATGCATGAGCAAATGGGGCTGGGAAGGTCTCTAAGCAGGGTGGGACCTTGAAAGCCAGCCAGGCTTTGGGTCCGGTGTGAAGGCTGTCATGAGGAACAGCTTGAAGCTAGGAAATCATTCAGCACACCCAGAGTAGGCTAAGGCCCTGAAAGTAACCATGGAAACAGGAGCCCACATAGGCATCCAAGGTGTGGGATGGGTAGGTGGGTGGATGGATCCATGGGCGATGGATGGGTAGAAGGGTGGGTAGATGTCGCTTTCACAGTAGAAGGGTAAGGGCTGGGGCAGCAGCTGTGAGCACCTTGGAGCTGAGGTTTGGGGAGTTGAGAGGGTATCCTAGGTAGGCAGCTGGGCATTCTAGAGGACACGTGGGTTGCAACAGAAAGTGAATACTTTCTGAAATTTATTCCAAGTTCCTAGCTGGGAATGGGGTCCAGATTAGGGCAAGAGGAGGGGGATAAATCTTAGATTTGGGGTTCTTGTGCTTCCTCCCTGGTCTGGGTGGATTCTGACACTTAGGTTCTTGCATGCATGCCCCGCTTCCTACGTGGACATTGATGTTGTCTCCCTAGCCCCTTCAGTGCTTTCCCAGCTGTAGCTTGAAGACACAGAAACAGAGTCAATGCCATAAGAACCAGTCCAAACAAGCGTCTTCCCTCACCATCTTTGCCACCCTTGGGATGAGCCTGGGGTTGGGGGGAGACTGGCTATCTTTCACCAACTGCACATGTCCTGGTTCTGTAGCTTCCAAGTCTGTCTTCTAGATGCCAGATGCTGTGACCTACATGATAGCTTCAATCACTCTCTTTCTGTCTAACACCCTGCTGCTTCAAGTTTGAGTCTGAGCCAGTCTCTTCATGTGTAGAGGGTAGAGAAATTCAGGGTGAGAAATACTATACTGAGAAAAGAAAAACAAAATTTTAGCCAAGGCTGAGACCATTCCTTTGAGCCAGCTCAGGACTCCCAGGGAGAGTGGGCACCCTGGGCCTGTGCTCCAGTGAAGGCCTTCCAGGTCAGGATGACGAGTAGGAGTTCTGTGCCCCCCCTTTCCATCTTGGATGTAAAGGGTGCCTATCCATCTGTTGCATCCCGCCGCCCCTGATTTCTTTGATCCACTTTGTCTCCTACACCATCCCCACCCACCCACCTATGGTTATATGTGGCCAGATGATTGACGTTTGCTCATACGACACAGACAGAAGCAAAGTCTGCCACTTCTAGACCTGTCCTCAAAAACATCCAACCAAATCGTAGCACACTTTTCTACAGTCTCTCGGTCTGATGCAGCTGATCCTAGGAGAAGACTCCAGGCTGCTGGAGATGGGGGCTGGGTGCTGTGGAAGGCTATGCCCCAGTTCCTATCACATGAGGGAGAAACAATTACTCATTATGTTAAGCCTCTGGGACCAGGGATCTGGTTGCAGCAGTCAGCCTATTGTCCTTGGGATGGTTAAGAGGCAGATTTTGGAACTAGAGATGCATGTTTAGGTCTAAACAGCCCCCATTCGATTGACATCAGTAGAAGAAAATGACAACAGTACTGAAGCTGAGGTGAAAGGCAAACAGGAAACCTGCTCATAGGAGAGCACACTGAGAAGGCTCAAGACTGGCACTGGCTATGCTTGGGGACCTCAACTGCAACTCACTAGGCCTTGGCTATAATTTTCACGATAATCATGAATTAGGGGCTGTCAGAAGTTTAAAGATGAACAACTCCAGGCACAGGAAGAGTGGGTGTTCAGACAGTTGTGGCTAAAAAAGTTGCATCGGAAGGGACTAGAGCAGACATTTGAACCAGTTTACCTGGCTTCCCTGTACTGCTACTTCCACGACAACCACCATCACCACCACCACCACCACCACCACCATCACCATCATCACCACCATCACCACCACCACAACCATCACCACCACTATTACCATCACCACCACCACCACCACCACCACCACCATCACTACCACCACCACCATCACCACCACCACCATCACCACAACCATCACCACCATCACCACCAC
>NW_021604565.1:11827162-11843918 GCF_004785775.1 Grammomys surdaster
CACCACCACAACCACCACCACCATCACCACCATCACCACCATCATCATCACCACCACCACCACCACCACCACCGCCATCATGCATAGCTAATTTTCTCCACTCTTATTCTTTATCAGTAACTTGCCACAGAAGATAGTATATAGATTCCACCTGTGCATTCATTGACAAGGTACATTGCCCTGATGTAGGTTTCTCTCTGGGCTGAAAGGATAGAGTCAGTGGAAGGGATTGAGGGCTTCGGTTCATCTGCTAACTACCTGTAGAAGGAGAGTGATGAAGGAGAGAGGGAAGCAGACACAGAGGGGAGGCATCCTGGGTGTCTGGACCTCAAATTGTCTATATTGCGGTGTCTGAGGAGGACAAGGGAAAGAGAGCGAGAGCGAGAGCGAGCGAGCGAGAGAGAGAGAGAGAGAGAGAGAGAGAGAGAGAGAGAGAGAGTCAGACACCAAGGCAGGTGAGGGCAGGACCAGGAGGGCCTGTCTTTGCAGCCATGTTGTTTTTGTGCTGTTATTTTTTCCTCATGGGGACCTTAAGTCTGGGCTTAACTCAAGCTTCTCTTAATTATTCTAGCCAAAAGGTGTTCTGGAAAATTCAATGAACTACCCAAGGAAGCAGGGTAGCAGGGCAGATGGAGAGAACCTCAGGAAGAAGGGGCTCAGAAGAGGAGGCAGGAGGATAAGACTTGACCCTCAAAAACAGGCTCAGTATGGAGGGTCCCTCCCTCTTTATTAAGAGCTCTGAGACTACAGCCTTCCCTCATCAGTCTGGAGGGGCTACTGTTGGGTAGAGGGGTTTCCTCTGGGCATGAATCTAAACATCTACGCAAGGATTCTGATAATAAGAAAAGCCCCCAGTTCTGTGTTGAAAGAAACCCAAAAGCCATATAAATATTCACTGCTATTTCCTGAGAGAACATTTAATGAGCAACTGCATTCATAATAAGCAGCAAAACTTCATGAAATCTCTTTTAGCTTCTCTCCTAATCGTGCCCATCTCCCACATAGTTGCTTTCCCTCCCCACAGTGGACTTCTTAAGGTTTAAGATTCAGGAGTTTTCCAGCTCTGTGGTCTTCAATGGCTGCTCCTTCCATCACTCCTAGACCTTCCTCCAACTCAGCAGCTCCCACTGCAAATCTACCTAAAAGGCTACCTCGCTGCCTTCTCCTCATTCCTTGGTTTCTTGGGAGGGGAGTGTTTTATAATATTTATTTATTTATTTATTTTACATGTATGAGTACATTGCCTCTCTCTCTGTGTGTGTGTGTGTACACTATGTGCACGAGTGCTTTGCCAGCATGTGTGTGTATATGTACTATGTGTATGAGTGTTTTGCCTGTATGTGTGTGCACTATGTGCATGCCTGCTTTGCCTGTATATGTGTTTATGTACTGTGTGCATGAGTAGCACCCAGCAGAGGCCAGAAGAAGGTGTGGAATCCCCTGGACTGGAGTTTAGTAACTGGATCTGGGTCCTCTGCAAGAACAGCCAATGTTCTTAACCGTTGAATTATGTGTCCGGCTCCCTAGTCCTTACTTTTAGTTCATTTTTATATGTGTATGCATGTATGCGAATATTCATAAATATACGTGCATATATATGGAAACACAAATTCAATCTTGAGTGCTGTTCCCCAGGTTTTTGAGACCAGGTCTCTTGTTAGCTTGCACTCATTGGTTAGTCTGGACTGGCTGGCCAGCAAACCCTGGGGATCCCCGTTTTTTCTGCCTTCCTGGGTCTGGGATGGTAAGTGCGTGACACCCATGCCTAGATTTTTTCATGGGTTCTAGGGACTGGATTCAGGTCTTTGTGTTTACACAGCAAACACCATATGCACCCAGCCATTTCTCTACCCTCCTCAGTCCTTGTCACTCTTAGAATCATAAGGGGCTAAGGAGCTGGCCCTAGTCTAAGGAGAAAACATATGATTACTTCTAATTGCAAATGAATTCTCTCCAAGCTAAAGGATTCCTAGGGCAGCAGGTACCATGAGCCCTTCAGCAAGAGAGGATTGACAGAGGCAAGGGGGGAACGGGGAAAGGGCCATGGAGCTTCTATCACAGGCAGGCATGGAAGACATAGCCACTGTTCTTGGTGCTGACCTCAGGGTGCAGGCCCATGGCGCACAGCCATGGGTTGGCACCTTCACAGATCTATCAGTCTTTGCACCACCTTAGGTTCACACTGGGAGCTTTAAGAAAAGACTGGGGATTCTGCATCAATTGGTCTGGTTCAAGGCTAGAGGTGTCATGGGGACTTTGAGTAGCTGGAGACCCACTAGATTTTGCTAGATCAGTTGCTGAAGAGGGCCTCCTCCCCAACCCCCACAGCTCGGAAGCTTCTCCAGTCACAGCACCTCTCTTGTTCCTTCAGGAGATGTTGAAGCAAAGACTGTCGTGGGACAACCTCAGGTAGCAACCGGAACCTTGTTCACTCACACTTAATTGGTATTCAACAGCTGTTTAACGTCCACATGGTGAAGGCACAGGCAGAAGCAGGCTGAGACGCTCACAGCTAACTTGGAAGTCATGCTTTGGAGGCACTGACATTTAAACATGTCCTGAATGATAAGGAAAAGAAAAGCTTGTCATGTGAAGCTGTCATGATTGTGGGTACAAAGGCCACAGGTGCAAAGGGAACATATGGCCAGGGCACAAAACACAGCAGCGAGATGACGTTTGAGAGGTGGCAAGAGATACATAACATGAAAAGTGTTGGAGCGGTGACGGTCAGGTGACTTTCCTTCTGTGTGTTGGGAAGGACCTGACTGCTTTGAGGAGGCAAGACATGACCCTCTTGTATTGTAGGAGACATTTGTGCTGCAGTGGGGGAGGGGCTGGTAGGCAGCAGGAGAGGGGGTGTAAGAGTGGTCTATTCTATCAGGGTCAGGGACAGATGGGGCTCTGTTCTTCTGTAGAGTAGGGAATGTAGGTCAGGCAGCCCAGCTCACGCAAAAGGCCGCTGAAGCAGCCCCCTCGCCTGTCAGGAAAGGAACTGAGTCTGTGGTGTGTGGGCTCAGCTAAGATCTGCATTGGCAGGGGAAGCAGAGAGACAGTCACCCAGGTGCAAGGATCTGGGTCACCACCCAGGATCCCCTCATCCCCCTTCCCAGAGTGCCTTCCCCACTTCTCCACCCCTTCACAACTCCCTCAAGCAAGCCTAGACAACACCACCAGGGAAGCAGGCAGCTATATTTTAAGATCAGGGTTCAGGCCTCTAAATAAACCATAAACAAAAACAGCTTCTTTGCTACAGAAGGAGGGAGATGGCTCCACTTCTCTTTAGTGCATTGACTTGGAAATAAACAAGTGTCTCCGCCTGTCACATACACTTAACTCTCTGCACAGGCATCTGTCAGGCCCAGGAGCCGCTGCTTAGCCTTTCCAAGAAAAAGCTCATGGCCCTAAACTCTGGCTTCAACCTGCAGACTCCAAATTCACTTTGATACTCAGGGAAAGGTGGGTGTGGGGTTTGCCCCTGGCCCCACAGGAAATATAATTGAGGGCAGGTATAAACAAGGACTCCAATGTAGCCTGAGGTGTGGAAGGGGATATTGCAGTGGATGAAGGGGAGAAAACAAGCAAAACATATAAGATGGAGATGTGTGACAGGCGGGGCAGAAAGGCAGAGCTATGGGTGGCCGACAGTGGCCTTTAATAGGGAAATGTGAAGTCTGTGAGCCCAGAAGCCTGTGGGAAGAACTAAGAAACAGAAGTTGAGAATTTCTTTTTCCACAAACAGAAGAAGTGAGTGAGATAAATGAAGTAGGGGAGGAAAAAAAACAAGCGTCATCAGGCTCATTGTCTGTTCCTAGGAGAGACCCCAAATACACAGGAAAAGGTGATTAATAAACAGAGCTCAGATCAGGTACTGAGGCTGAAGGGATGCGTGTATCTGAGAATAGTGACATGCCACAGAACCCACACAGACGGGTGTAGCACAAGGTTTGGGATTGGTAAAGCTTGGGATTCTTCAAAGACAACTGAGAGGCTGGGAAGCAGGCTAGAGAGAGTGGATGTTCCCAGATGCTAAGGTCACTGCAGTGTGGAGACCTCATGGCCACCCTCCAAGGTGAGGGGTTATTGAAAAGGAGAGTCAGCAAGCTGGTGATTACACATCCACCAAAGCACAGGCTCTCTACAAAGGCTGCCAGTCTCTCAACAGCACACTGTGGGGATGAAGGAGACTCAGAAGCCTCCAGACAGAATCCCAGCCAGGTGTGGGGAAGCTCCAGATTTCAAATGATAGATAGATCCAGCCCAACTAGACAGAGGATAAGGTGAGACTATGCCAAGCAGACTCCCATAGAAATAAATGGTTGGGGCCAGGTGAGGTGGCACACACTTACGATCCTAGCACTCAGAGGACAGAGGCAAGCAGACTGTGAGTTCAAGGTCAGCCTGGTCTATGTAGTGAGCTTCGGACAGTCAGACCTACACAGAGAGAGCCTGCATCAAAAAATAAGACAGGGATGTGGGGAGGAATGTGGGAGAGAGGGGGCAGTAAGGCAGTAGTAGATAGAATGACATGAATAAAGCACAGTGATAAATGCAAGAGAATGCCATTATTTTATATGCTAATCAAAACATTCTAAGAAATGAGTAATTACAAATAAATGGACATGCAGACAGATACCAATTGACAGACCACTCTCTCTCTCTCTACACACACACACACACACAAACACACAAACACCAGCACCGCCACCACTACCACTATTGCCACCACTAGCATCAAACATAAAGGAAGCTTGTGTGAACCACACCACACTATTCTTCTTCCCACACAGGACTGCTTTTGCTGGAAGCCCCACACTCACAGAGGCTTCAGAGACATGGGTGTAATGTCCTCTCAGTGAGGACACAAGTATCAATGCACACACCACATACGCTCAAAGGTGAGTGGCTGGCACAAGGAGTCATACTTGGATCCAGTGACACAACACAAAACTAGATCAAGGATTCTCTCCAGACCATCTGAGGAAGCCCAGAGCAGGCTAGTCTTTTGCACTATTCACATGGTTCTGGGGATCAATATCTAGGGCCTTGTACATACCAGACAAACACTCTGACCCAGAGCTCAGCTCCAACCCATCAAACAGTCTAGAGCAAGAACACCTCTCAATTCAGACGGCATCCTTAGAGCCGTGTTTCCTGAGTCTGGAGCTGCCTTGTAAGAACTGTCTTATGACTTCTGACCGAGACATGTAGATGCTAGCTTCCTGCTAACAATGCACCCCACAATCCTGAAAATGAGGACCATGCATTTGCTCAGAGACCAGGGGGACACCAAGAAATAAGGGTCCATTTCTTGGCTTAGTCAATGGGAGGACCCTAAATCTTGTGATTGGGATTCTGTGCTGAAGCCACTGTTTACACAGCCCACAGTCTCACACTGCATACACACACCACACTGACGCATGTCCAGATCCCCACACACGGGCACACTGCATGCATCCTCCCATCCATCAGAAGGCTTAGTTGTCAATACTGTACACAGACATTGGGAAGTCTTACTCTTCTCAGACCACATATTCCCAGAACTCCAAGTACTCCCTTGAAGCTCACACATTACACTGGCTTGTACATACACGGTACCATGCAGAATTCTCAAACAGAACTCCATTACTAATCCCCATGCCAATAGGACCTATGCATGCACCCAACGCAGATCCCTGCCACAGCTCAACCTCAGTCTTTTCTGACAGCTCCCGTTTTCTGATAACCCCATTTTCAGGTGTGGGAAACTTTTCTTCAGGTTTTTAAAAGAGGAAGCCCCGTAGATCATTCTGTTGCTGCTCTATCCGCCCTATACATAGAAGCCATCCTTCATTCCCTAGTCTGTTTCCTACAGACCCAGAGAGGGAGAAAAGTCACTGTAGGCAACCCTCTGTCTGAGCCCTGGGGGTGCTGACAATAACAGCTGTCATCGGAGGATGCCGAGGGAGGGGGAAAAGGTGTCAGCTCCGTGCAAAGCTGGGGGGCGCTCGGAGAATGACTCCCCAGAATGTCTCAGGAGTCTGGGTGGCGACTGTGCCCCGGGCTGGAGCGCTCGGAGCTGTCCGTTCAGCACCAGCGAGCAGCGCGGGGCTCAGCTCAGGGCCCTCTGCAAGGCGCATCAGCTCGGTTCCCGCCCCCGCTCCGCGGGCGCCTGCGGCGTGGGCTCCTGCCTCTCGTGGTGGGTGAAGGGCGCGCGGATCGGAAAAGGGGGGCTCCACGAGCGTCGGGGCCACGCAGCCACCTGTGAGCCTCTCGTGGATGCGGGCGGCGGTGTGTGGGGCCGGAGACTGAAGGAGGCGCACGGCGGACCCCGCCTGCCCGGTGGCGGGGCACACACACAGGCGCACACATCTACATCCTCGCACCCGCGCGCACTCGCGCAGCCAGCCAGCGGCGGCCACCGCGGCGATGCTCGCCAGCAGGTCGGGGAAGTTTCCCGCCGGCCTCGGCCGCGGGCTCCGGTGCACCCAGGTAAGCGCTTCCAGAACGCGCAAGGAGAGCTCCGGGAAGGCGCAGCGCACGCGGCCGGGGAGCACGGCGCCAGAAGGGCGCGGGGGTGGGGGCAGGAAGGGGGCTGGGAATGGGATCGGTCCTTGAAGGCTGGAGATCTGGGACGCTGAGTTGACCCTCTTACCCCTCGGCCCAGATTTACAGACTAGAGCCGTGAATTTCCTTGCCTCCTCCCAAATCTCCGCGCCCCTTTCTTGGCCCAGCCCTGCTGGTGCGCATCTCAGCTTGGGTCCCGCCTGTCTGCGGCGAGAGGGCGGGGGCGTCTCCTTGGTCTGCTCACAGGCAAGGTCAGCACGCAGCCCCCTTGGGCTTTCAGAGCCGGTAGGCGCCACTCCCGGGAGGAGGTGGAGGCCCGGGTATACTAGTAGAAACATACACCCATGCCTTGGAAAGAGAGTCAACTCCCATAGAGCCCTTCCTGCACCCAGTGCTGGACCGCACCTAGAGACCCTGCTGGAGAGGCCCGCAAGGCGAGGGTGGAGGAGATAGAAAAAGAGAGACTGGGGTGGGGAGTGCCGGCGCTCACATAGATGCGGTTCCCTCTGTTTTCAGGTGTAGCGCCCCCGCGCGGCGCGGGCGTCTGGGCATCTCCAGCATGACCCGACAGAGCCTGTGGGACATGTCCGAGACCGACGTCGAGGATGGAGAGATCCGCATCAATGTGGGCGGCTTCAAGAGAAGACTGCGTTCCCACACGCTGCTGCGCTTCCCTGAGACACGCCTGGGCCGTCTGCTCCTCTGCCACTCGCGAGAGGCCATTCTGGAACTCTGCGATGACTACGACGACGTCCAGCGTGAGTTCTACTTCGACCGTAACCCTGAGCTCTTTCCCTACGTGCTACATTTCTACCACACCGGCAAGCTTCACGTCATGGCTGAGCTGTGCGTCTTCTCCTTCAGCCAGGAGATCGAGTACTGGGGTATCAATGAGTTCTTCATTGACTCTTGCTGCAGCTATAGCTATCACGGTCGCAAAGTGGAACCTGAGCAGGAGAAGTGGGACGAGCAGAGTGACCAGGAGAGCACCACTTCCTCCTTCGATGAGATCTTGGCCTTCTATAATGATGCGTCCAAGTTCGATGGGCAACCCCTTGGCAACTTCCGCAGGCAGCTGTGGCTGGCATTGGACAACCCGGGCTACTCAGTCCTGAGCAGGGTCTTCAGTGTCCTTTCCATTCTGGTGGTGTTGGGCTCCATCATCACCATGTGCCTCAACAGCCTGCCAGACTTCCAGATCCTTGATAGCCAGGGAAACCCTGGTGAAGACCCGAGGTTTGAAATCGTGGAGCACTTTGGCATTGCCTGGTTCACATTTGAGTTGGTGGCCAGGTTTGCTGTGGCCCCTGACTTTCTCAAGTTCTTCAAGAATGCTCTAAATCTTATTGATCTGATGTCCATTGTCCCTTTTTACATAACTCTAGTGGTGAACCTGGTGGTGGAGAGTTCTCCGACCTTGGCTAACTTGGGCAGGGTGGCTCAAGTCCTGAGGCTGATGAGGATCTTCCGAATTCTCAAGCTGGCCAGACACTCTACTGGTCTGCGCTCCTTGGGAGCCACCCTGAAATACAGCTATAAGGAAGTGGGGTTGCTCTTGCTCTACCTCTCAGTGGGGATTTCCATCTTCTCTGTGGTGGCCTACACCATTGAAAAGGAGGAGAACGAGGGCCTGGCCACTATCCCTGCCTGCTGGTGGTGGGCCACCGTCAGTATGACCACTGTTGGGTATGGAGATGTGGTCCCGGGGACCACAGCTGGGAAGCTGACTGCGTCTGCCTGCATCTTGGCAGGCATCCTGGTGGTGGTCTTGCCCATCACTTTGATCTTCAATAAGTTCTCCCACTTTTATCGGCGCCAAAAGCAACTTGAGAGTGCTATGCGCAGCTGTGACTTTGGAGATGGAATGAAGGAGGTCCCTTCGGTCAATTTAAGGGACTACTATGCTCATAAAGTTAAGTCCCTCATGGCAAGCCTGACAAACATGAGCAGGAGTTCACCCAGTGAACTGAGTTTAGATGATTCTCTGCATTAGCTGGGACCCAGACTTACATTGTTGATCTGCTGCTTGTGCTTCTAGCACAGTCAGGGCAATTTTAGGGCTATGGCATAAGAAGTCATCCTGACCCTAGAGGGAGAGCTGCATGGGATATAAGCCCTAGGTTGCTTTTGCAATGTTTAGAGTACTGTTTTGTTTTTTGAGGATGGTGTGTCTAATAACACGCCTTTGCACCTTTCAATGACATGACACTCACTGGCGTTTGCATCATGGGCATCAAATGTTCATCTTCCTGCCAGATGAGTATCTAGTTTCTCTGTCCACTGTGTACAGTATTCTAATGCTCACACCTCAGTATTACCTGTGAGTTGAGTTATCTGTGCTCCTATTTCTGAGGTTGCTGTATGAGTCCCAGTGAGAACAATCTGTCTATGAGGTCAGCAAGGATATCTTGAGGTTTGGATCACAACCATGGGAAAATAATCTCAGTTATGTATCCATTGCTTTCATTTACCTTTAATACCAAAACAGAGAGATTGCGAAGCTAAGCACACTTGACCAATGCAAGTCTTCGAGTTGTCTTTCTACCTGGTTGTGTCCTTGTGATGTGCATGAATGCACCAGTCATTTTAAAGAAAGAAGTGTATTGATGTGTATCTACTTAGTGTCAATAGAAGAGAATGTTAGTCAGTCAATATGTAGTAAGGACTGTTTTTCCCCAAACAGAGAAGTATTTAGGGACAGGGACTTTAGCTAAACATGGACTGAACCCTAGGATGCTATAAGCAGAGTTTATGTAAGCTAAGCTCTTTTATTGATGGTCAGGCCTCTTTTTCCTGGGGGAATTACAGAGAAATTTATTTCTGGCTGAGATTCTCAATCCAGGCCATTTTGACCAAAGTTTGCTGTGTCTTGGTATTAGCATGTTTCTCAAGCATTTCTTTTTAAAAGATGTTTAGGAATAAGGCTGTTTTGTCTTTCTCCACTAGAAGAGGTTAGTGTTTTGTTGTCTTTGTGAGCTAAGCACTGTCAGGTTGCTGGCAAGGACAGTAGCTTAAACATTTTCTTGCCTGCTCTGAAAGCCCATAAAATGAATGCTCTTCAGTTTGTGAGCAGAGTTTGCTCTAGGTAGTTTTGCTTCTAGGACACAGGATAGTATGTGTAGTGTTTGATTGCCTTGAGTTCCTGCTGTGTCATGGAAACCTGGTACAGAAGCATATTCAAGATACAGATGTGCATGAAGACAGTGTGGTTTACCCAGGGCGGAAACGCTGTAGGTTTTATTTCCATTGCAATTACAGTGGGGTTTGGGGGGCAGGGGTAGAGGTCAGAAGAAAAGAGTTATAAAGCCAAAAACTTCTGCTTTATAAGATATAAATAACTGTGAGTTTCTTTAAAAGCTTAAAACTAGTAGAAAAGAAAAAAAAAACCCTTTCAACTTTTAAGCTGTGTTGAAGGGTTACCTCTATTTCCTTTTCCAACACACCATTCAGTTAGCACGAAACATTATGAAGGGAAACCTGGGACCCTTTTAAGATAATTCTTTCCCATTATCTTCTAAGTAAGCTGATGGTTTTCCAGTGGCTTTCGTTATTGCTGAGTCTTTGGCAAGGCTATAGAATCCAGGGATCCAAATATGGAGATAAACAGGCTTTAAATCCAAAGTTTGGGCCTACTCTTTAATGGTCCATTTTTGTTTTAGTTGGTTAAGGATAACCACACCTCACGGGGGTGTGGAATGGATCTTCTCAGAGGGCTTTGTGTACTAGTAGTTGCCATGGTGACTACAGTGTGGGCGATTTGTTGGATGAATGCACTGGCCATTTAATGCCCTTGAGCCTCCAGTTCAGATCTTTCATCAGACTGGAGACTCACGAGGGGCAGAGGGTGGCAACCTCCTAGTGCCTACGTGCAGACATGTCTATGTCTATTATTCCAAAGCAGCAAGAATGTGGAGTGACTTCAAGGAGCGCCACCTATGAACCAGAAGAAGGGGGTTGGTTTTGGGAGTTTGCACACGGAACTGTTGTTGTTGGTTATGGTTAGTATCTTCAGCCCTGGAAGACCAAGCATTTATAAAACTGTCCCCAGCTGCACTGAAGGCAGGGGGCAGCGTAAACTTGTGTCAGTTTGCTGAGGCTGATGGGATATGGTAACTGGGCATGATCCATGGTCACAGTCCGTGAAGCTGATTGAAAGAAGAGGCAAGAGGCAGAATGACTTAACCACTCTCCTAAGGATTTCTCTAAATGAACATGTTTAACACCAAAAAAGAGCTACCCCTCGTGGGTACCTACAAGGATCTGAAAGCTGGAAAACTTGACTTTTCTTTTTTGGTAATGACTTGCTTTATCTGGTGCCTTTCATTGGGGGAATCCCAAAGTGCTTTAGAGACTGTCTTTTTAACATTTCTTGTACATATATGTATACTTGTAAAAGAATATTCCTTTGCCCACCAAGACTTTTAGTTGCTTCTGAGAATGTAAAGGTCCCAGAAACATTGAATTCCCCAAGCAGTGGTTTCAGAAACCTTGAGGGAGAGCAGCCCAGATGGCTAGGACTCTGCAGTGATTCCCATAGACCATAAAGAATGCTGTGAGAGCCTGGGAACCTTTCCTTTATCACTAAACCACACGGAGGTATGAAGTTCACAAGTCCTGGCTCAGATACAAAGCCTCTGATTAGCCAAGTTTAGATAATGTCTCCCACGGTAGTTTCTCCTGGTAACCAGGGGAGACCAGATTCATTTTGTGCCCTGTTCTTGGAAATAAAGGCTCCAACGATGATGTGAGCCATAGACTATCAAGGTAGCCTTGTACGATCCTTTCTTGGGGGAACACAGTAGAAACAGCCACCATGGCCAGCTGGTGGCTGAGGAGGAACTCTATTCCTGGCTTCTGACATGTTCAATATCACTGGGACAGACACATGGGCTGAGCTTCCTCACAGCACATGGGATGGACATTTGGAAGTGACACATGTTCATCGCACAGATGCATTAGTCCTGGGCTGCGTTTCTGGCTGCTGAGGAGGGCGTGTAGAATGCTGGGCTTATGCCTAGCTCGTCAGGTAGTAATTGATGTTTAGTACCCAGATTTGTTATGTCTACTTACCGTAGCACTCAAAGCACTGAGCTACCTGTTAATTCCTGCATCGTTTCAACGGAAATGATCTGTTCTGCACTTTGGGATAGCGGCAATAGAGGCCACAGGCTGTGTGGTCTCTACTCGAAGGCTTCACTGGGATTTCTTGTATGTTTTAACAGCATGACTTGTTCCAGGGTTGTAATTTTAAACATCGAGAACACTGTATTTGCAATGTCAGTTTTAACACTCATTAACACGCTACTGTGCCAGCGTCCTGGAGGCTCCATTATGTAGACTTCTGTGCTTGAGTTTCTTGTGCCTAGACTCCAGAATGAGGCACGTGAGTGACATACTCAGGATGCCAGCCTTGCAAATATGCAGATTAAACAGAAAGCAATATTTCACTTCCCTAAGGCCCCTCGATTACACATGGAGCGCCAGAGACAAGGACATTGGGAAGTAAGAATTGGACTGCCTGAGAAAGGCTGAACTGGATTTGGGTGTTTTGTTTTGTTGGTTTTATTGGTTGTTTATGTTATGTGGTGTGTGTGTGTGTGTGTGTATTTACATTCACACATGTGTAGAGGTTAGGGTTAATGTTGAATATTTTCCTCAACTACTCTGCACCTTATATATTGAGGCGTGACTTCAACCCAGGGCCCAGTGGTTTGGCTCGTCTAGCTTGCTTTGAGAATCCTCGCCCTTGCCTCCATGGCCTGGGATTATAGGTAGAAGATCATCCTGCCTCCTATCCTGGGTCTTGGGGATCTAACTGATGGTCTTTTCAGCACCGAGGCTGAGCATTGAGTGAGGGGGAAATTTTCTTCTTGGCAGGCAGCTGGAGAAGGAGCTTTTGTGAAGATTTGGAGCTACTGGCTATTTGGTAGAAGGGGATGGTTACATTGTCTTGGGATCACAGGGGACCAGAGGGTCCTAAAGGATTTTCTCACTGCTCAATGCCCCACACTGAGCCTCCACAGACTGCTCTGACAACCCTGCCCTGTCCCAGAGGGCCAATCCTTTTCCAACTCAAGTGGTTAGTGATAGCAAATCAGGTATGAAGTGTCCAGGCTGGCTGGCTGTGAACACTGTTGTCTCCTAGCTTTCCTCATCTGGGACTTAGGAGTGCGTTTACCTAAAGCTTTGCCTTCGGCTCCTAGCCTTTCTGAGCCTCTCTTTCTGCAGAGTTAGGAATTGGGTAGAATAATTCGGAAAGCCCCGCCCACTTGTTTACCTCCGTATGAAAGCAGAATTTCCGCATTCCTCTTCTTGTCCTCATCGCAGTCTCGGACTGCTTTTGAGGAAAGTAGAAGGGTTGCTTACCTACGAGGTCCGACAGGGTCCTGGAGAAAAGCTTGCGTATACTGTCTGCTTCAAGGACCTTGAGTTTTAAAATAAGCAGCCATTGCCTTCTGTGGGCTTTAAGTTTCTCACACTTACTTATATGTAATCCAGATTTCTGTGATTGAAAATTATTAGGCAGAGAGGGAAAAATCATATGCATTCCATTTGGTCCCCACCTTTTGTTTTTCCATTTGTGAAGCCAGGCAGGTCCTTGCCCCTGTTCCCTTAGGTTACACGGACGCTTCCCATGTGACAGCGGATGCTCCTCGCTTCACATGCTCTGCTTAACTGAGGAACTGGCTAGCTGCTGGTGTCTCCGAGAGAAAGTGACGCCATAAACTAGGACTCCTCAGACTCCGTGAAGAGGAGCTGTCCTGCCAGAGCACCTATAGGGCAGAGAGGAGACGTGAGTGGGCAGAGGGCTGTCTGGAGAGGAACTCTGAATTGGAACTACAGCCATATGTTCATAGGGGGCACAGACACAGAGCAAATGGGCGCGACCCCTGCCGATAACCAGCATCCAAGAAGCCGCTGAGGGGCTCTCAAGTCCTTATGCCCATTTCTCGCCGGTCTTCTGAGAAGGTGGAGACCAAGGACTTTCCTGTTCCCGTTTCCTCATTCTGTCTTCATGGCTCACTGCTCTTCTTGCCTCTCATAGGGAAATGCCCTTTCCTGACACCTGACCCAGAAAGCCTCTCCTTGGTTCTCAAGCCCCCAAATTACTTGGTCCCACAGAAAATCCTCTTTCTGTTCCCCTTGTCCAACTCTTGGATGTTACATACTGTTGGCTGGGGAGGTTGTCGGTCTCCCCTTCACCTTCCCTCAGAGTCAGCATCCTTGCAGCCTCAGCTAGGATGCGTGGCTCCCAGGTCTCCAGCCTGACTGGACCTCAAACTGAGGCCCCAGGCCACATTCAGAAGTCATATCATGCCTAATATGGACTTCCCACGCATTCTCAAACTTCCTCCCTCCAGTCTTCCTTCCTTCTGCTCATGGAGCCTCAGTACTTCTGGTCCATAGGGGGAGCTATCAGTCATCTTGGATTCCTCCCCGCTTACTTATCTACTCAATCACCGTAAGAACCATATTCAATTCAGAGACAATAACGTAAGTAGTACAGACTTCAGAGCCACTTCACATCAAAATCATCTGGGGAGCTTTTAGCAAAATAGCAAAGTAGACCTCTGCGACTCTTCCATTCACAAAATCAACTCTTGAGACAGGGCAGATAAAACTCCTGTGTGCGTGTGTGTGGGCATGTTCGATGGAGAGACTCAAATCCAGGATCTTGCACATTCTAGGCAAGTGGCCTATTAGTGAGCTGTAAACCCAGGCTTCGCAGGTAGGTGCAGGCTCTCACAGTGCTTGTGGAGATGCACTGTCTAGGGATGCCTCTTCCTGTCCTCTTACTCTCTCACCGCTGCACTCCCTGTGCGTTGGGTTTCACTAACGTTTGCTTCCCAGCACTGTCACACATCTGGCCATCCATCACAGCTGTTTTAAAGGCTAGGCTGTCACCCCCACTTCCGACCTCAATAATTCTTGTTTTGATAATTATCAGTAACCCTCTAAGTAAGGTTTACAAACTGACCTTTTCTTTCCTACAAATTCTCTCCAAGGTATGTCTTTGCTCTTCCAATATCTTAGTATCTGAGATCCACTAGGGACTTCCCTGGTAGCTGTTGGAGCCAGGTTAAATCTAATTACATATATGAAGGGTCACAACTCAGGAGAGAGAAAATATGCGTGGACTCTTTACGATCTAAGAGGATAAAAAAGATCCCTTAAGAAAAGAGTTACCTTTCAGTGGGGCAGTGAGGACAGGCAATAGGGTCTGGGGAGACTTGTAGCAAGGGATACATAAAGGGCTGTATGAGCTGCCTGTTGGATGATCACCCCAGTTCCAAGGCCCAGAAAAATGGTCCCCCAAAGAGCTGTGGGGGTGCCTAGCTGTGCCTGGCATCCAGACAGCCCATAGGGGGTTGTTACAAGAACAGACTTGGGGTTCTTGGACAGGTGTGGTGCTTTTTTTTTCACTCCAAACTCTTTTCATCGCCCACATCTCCAGACATTTAAAGAATTCTGAGCTATTTTCAGACCTACTATGAAAAGAACCGAGGTGTCAGCAGTGAGACACCAGGCTAACTGTTTCTCAAGAGGAGTGCTGCTACGACTCGCTTCTTGATCTGTCAGCCTTCTATCGACTTTTCTGGCAAACTTTCAGTCCTCCAGGCTGGCTCTGTTGGGAGCAGCTGCAGGGCAGCCCTGCTGTGCAGGCTTGGTTCTGACAAAGGCCACCCTCCTGGGTTGGATGCTGCATTTCTTTTTGTGGAAACTGTGGGAGGAGAAGAGGGAAACCACAATGCACAGAACCCAGGGTGTCCCTGGGCTTTCCCACTGACTGCTGGAGAGAAGCCAGACAGCTTGCTTTATGCTTTCCCTGGATTCCATATTTGAAAACTGCTTTTGGAAAGAGGAGCCGGTGGGCGCTCAGAGAGTGCTGGCAGTCAGCTGATTACTTAGTAGCTCCCCTATTTTGAAAGAGCTGGTATGATTGTGGGACGCAAGCGTGTGTGTGTGTGTGTGTGTGTGTGTGTGTGTGTGTGTGTAGCTCTCTCCTGATAGAACAGGACTTTGATATTGAAGTCGACCTCAGATTTACTGGTTTCTGTTTTTACACGAGGTCCTTGCCTTGAAAGGAATTATGCAAGTGTGTCACAGCTTTAGAGCACAGAAGAGCTACAGAGTCAAGGGGAATCGTTTGTTTTGATATTCCAGGGAAAGGTTGCTGACTGGTGACCAGAATGTACAGATGTCACCAAGTTGGTGAAGCTAGAGTGTTTGTCTCACACTCAGTGCAAAGAGAGGGTCCTGAGGCAGATGCACAGCCCACAGATTTTACCCAGGGTCTGGAGCTGTAACCCTTTCCTGGCAGCCTAGAAAGGACTTGCCCCTAGACTCCAGAGTCTCAGGGAATCCAAACCCTTTGGGAAAGAAGACAGAAAACACAGCATTTCACAGCCAGGTTTTCTCTTCATTGCTCCTAAGGAAATTCTCCCCCTCCCCCGTGCCTGTCCCCCCTGCCCAGTACTGGCTCAAGGCATCTCATCCTTTTCCCTCCTGGCTGTTTTCACACCGCTTGATTGGGTGATGCCTGTCGCCTCCATTGGTCAGGAAAGTCTTTGAGGGCCATGTATTCATCTGTAGTGCCAGTGCAGAATATGACAATTAACTGCTGAAGGATGGTAAGCAACCAAGGACAGAGGCCCCTCAAATCCCTGCCGGTGGCATCAATCCTGTATTTCTGGGGAGTCAGTTTGCTAGCTGCAGGGACTGGAGTCTCAATCTTGTGAGCTGGCTTCACTGCACTGACATCTTTACAAACCCAGGTCACAGACCTGTGATGTGCTTACCAGGCAAAACCACCGAGACTAAGATTGCAAGGGAAGATAGATTCCTACAGCAGCACACTTCTGATGGTGTTCCAGAACCAAGGAGGATTTGGTGGATGCTCTCACTAGGCACTGACTGACAAACGAGTCAGCATACAGGCGAATAGCAAAACTCTAACTCCTAGAGGCAAGGTTGAGCACCCTGCTGTCAGGCTAGCCATAAACACCATTTTGACATCACTATTTACTTCGCTGCTCTTCCACTGGTGAAACCCAATGCACAAACTTCACGTCTGAGTCCTCACTTCTACACAGCACATCCTTAGTGGTGAGCTGTGCAGATGTGCTCTGCACTCTGAGTCCGTTGAGCTGTGCAGATGTGCTCTGCACTCTGAGTCCGTTGAGCTGTGAGATGTGCTCTGCACTCTGAGTCC
>NW_021604565.1:11843928-11850854 GCF_004785775.1 Grammomys surdaster
CACTCTGAGTCCGTTGAGCTGTGAGATGTGCTCTGCACTCTGAGTCCACTCTGCAGGTTGCTGCCTAGAGCCCAGCAGAAGCTGAACAGACACTGTTGTGGGAAGAGCGATTCAGCAAGCTCCCCATTTATCATTTGTATAAAGGAGGACTACTGATGTCTTTGAGTTAATTTTGTATCCAGCCACTCTGCTGAAGCTGTTTATCAGCTGTAGGAGTTCTCTGGTAGACTTCTGGGGGGTCACTTATGTATAGTATCATATCATCTGCAAATAGTAACACTGTGGCTTCTTCCTTTCTGATTTGTGTGGCCCCTTGATCTCCTTTTGTCATCTCATTGCTCTAGCCAGAACTTCAAGTACTATAACGAATAGCTAGGGAGAGAGTGGGCAGCCTGTCTTGTCCTGATTTTAGTGGGATTGCTTTAGGTTTCTTTCCATTTAATTTGGACTGGTGTATATTGTTTTTATTACGTTTAGGTTCCTTCTATTTCTATTTTCTGGAATAGTTTGAGGAGTATTGGTATTACCTCTTCTTTGAAAGTCTGGTAGAATTCTACAATAATACAATCTGGTCCTAGGCTTTTTTGGTTGGGAGGTTTTTAATTTCCTTAGGGGTTATGGGGCTATTAGATAGTTTATCTGACCTTGATTTAACTTTGATACATGGTACCTGTCTAGAAAATTGTCTATTTTGTTTAGATTTTCCAGTTTGTCAAGTATGGCTTTTGAACTAAGACCTCATGGGTTGTTGTTGTTGTTGTTGTTGGTTTTAATTTTCTCAGTTTCTGTTGTCATGTTTTCCTTTTCATTTCTGATTTTGTTATTTGGATACTGTCTCTGGGCCTTTTAGTTAGGTTGTCTAAAGTTTTGTCTATCTTGTTGATTTTCTCAAAGAATCAGCTCTTGATTTTATTGATTCTTTGTATTCTCTTTGTTTCTAATTGGTTGACTTCAGCCCTGAATTTGACTATTTCCTGCTGTCTACTCCTCTTGGGTATGTTTTCTTCTTTTTCTTCTAGAGCTCTCAAGTGTGCTGTTAAGTCACTAGTATGAGATCTCTCCACTTTCTTTATGAAGGCACTGATTTCATTGTGTCCTGTAAGTTTGGATGTTAGGGCCTTGGTAGGTGAGTCTGACCAGCCCTATAGCTAGGGACACACCAACTTCTCCTTTTTTTCCCCCTTCCCCTCTCCCTCCCACTCCAGCCCAAAGGTTTTTATTTATTTATTATATGTGAGTACACTGTAGCTGTCTTCAGACACCCTATAAGAGGGGACCAGTTCTCATTATGAATGGTTGTGAGTCACCATGTAGTTGCTGGGATTTGAACTCATGACCTCCGGAAAAGCCGTCAGTGCTCTTAACCGCTGAGCCATCTCACCAGCCTGGCCATCTCTTTCTTTAGGTTAGGGAAGTTTTCTTCTATGGTTTTCTTGAAGATGTTTTCTGGCCTTTTGGACTGGGAATATTCACCCTCTTCCATTCCTATTATTCTTAGGTTTGGTATTTTCATTGTGTCCCAAAATTCCTGGAATTTGGGCCAGGAACTTTTTATTCTTGGCATTTTCTTTGACCGATGTATCAATTACTTCTGTTGAGATTCTCTCTTCCATCTCGTATTCTGCTGGTGATGCTTGTGTCTGTAGTTCCTGTTCTCTTTCCTAGGTTTTCCATCTCCAGAGTAGTCTCTATTTGTGGTTTCTTTATTGCTTCTATTTCCATTTTTAGATTTTGGAGAAGTGTCCATTTCCTTCACATGTCTGCTTGTGTTTTCCTGTTTCTTTAAGGGATTTATTTGTTTCCTCTTTGAAGATCTCTGCCTGTTTGATTGTATTTTTCTGTATTTCTTTAAGGGACATATTTATACCCTCTTTAAAGGCCTCTATCATCTTCATGAAATGGGATTTAAGGTCAGAGTTTTACTCTTCAGGCGTGTTATGATATCCAGGGCTTGCTGTGGTAGGAGACCTGGATTCTGATGGCACCATATTGCATTGGCTTTTGTTGACTATGTTCTTGCACTTGCCTTTCACCATCTGTTTGTCTCTGGTGTTAGGTAGTCTGGGTGTCTTGATTTGGAGCAGGCCTCTTGGGTGGCAGGCAGGGCTGTGTGCTGGGGGACCAGGCACACTGACCCGCTGAGAGTGCAAGAGAAGTGTGACTTGTAAGGGAGATTAGGCAGGACAGAGCCTGTGTCTGCTGGGCTCTGTGGGGTCCCAGCTGGCATGGGAGTTGAGGCAGGGGCATCTCCCCTGTGTCCCTGGTTAGAGCAGTTCTCCTGGGAGCCATGATCTGCCATGAGTGAGGTGGAGGTGGAGGTGTGGACCAGAAGGTAGTTGGGGCCTCTTATTGTCTTTTTTGGGAGACCTTACTAGGCACAGTATTTAGCGTTCACTGATCTTTCTCTGTACTGGGCAATTGAAGGGATAATAACTGTTTTACTGTAGTCTTCATCACATCATTAGAAAGTAGGTAACATTTAATTTTATTTTTCCATTGTGCATGTGTGTGCCCATGTGTATGAGGATTTATGTGGGAAATCACCTTTGATTCATCTTCTACTTTATTCTCTCAGTGAAGCTCAGAGCTCATACTCTGCCTATTCTCCCAGCCAAAGGGCTCTTGGGAATCCTGTCTCCACTTTCTGAGGCTGGAATGACAAACAGGTCTCCAGGCTCACTTAGCATTTATGTGATCTCTAGGGATCTGAGCTTTGGTCCTTGTGCCTGTATTCAAAGTGACGATTTAACTACACAGCTCTATCACCCTAGCCAGACAATGTTTTAGTTGTAGTTTTAAGGTTATATTAATTTATAATTACACTAATAATAGTAGATAGATTTTTGATTTAAAAACCTATTCTGGCAAGATGGTTCCATGGGCAAAGGTGCTAGCTGCCAACCTGACAACCTGAATTCAATCCCCGGAACACACATGGAGAAAGGAAGAACCCACTTCTTCACGTGGTCTTCTGAGCTCCATACATGTTCTGTGGTATGCATGGGGCAATACAACATTTGCAAAAGGAATGTATTATATTATAACAAATTAATTTAATCCTAAATCTAAGAGGAAAAAAAAAGGCAAACTTACATTGCCCCTCCCCCAAGTACTGAATTGGTGAGTTTCTATTTCTTATCAATTTCTGTACATTTATATATAAATTTATTCTAGAAGAGATAAAAGTAGTTTTGTAGATGATTCTCTCATTCCCTTCCTTCCTTCCTCCCTTCCTTCCTTCCTTCCTTCCTTCCTCCCTTCCTTCATTCCATCCTTCCTCCCTTCCTTTTTTTCATGTTTGCTGTTGGCAAACACACTGGGGAGCATCATAAGACACAAAAATCCTGTGTTTACTCTGAACTTTGATTAAATATTGGCATTGCATTGAATCTTGGTGTTCTAATCAATGGGTATCCTTTGGGGGAAAATTCATGTTCAACATTTACAGTTCGATTCTATATGTTTCTTTCATTTCCTGAAATTTAGAAGTTTTATTTTTATGATATAAAATATCTAAATATATTTTACAAGTTTATGATTTAACGGCCTTTAATCCATTTATAGGACTAAATATAGGAATCACCATAATCAATTGCAGAAGTTCTCACCACCACTCATAAATCCTATCTACACCTAGTTTCCTCCTTTCCTACTGCTGAACCATATTCTCTGGTTTTTGACATTACATTCATGAGCTCATGGTTATTTTTATCTAATAGATTGTCACAGTTCAACAGAAATATAATACATCACACCAATGTGTGCTTTGTGGATTCTAAATTTGAAAGTAGCCACATCTTAAAAGGTAAAAGATCAAAATAACTTAAAACAAAATATATTTTAAGCTAAAATATCCAAAAAATTCAGTAAGAAATGTTAAAATTAGTTGTTTCTGTACAAAGCCATACTGGTGGCTTGGTCACACAACTGTCCTTTACTTTGGTGTCTGGGGAGCTTTCTTTACACCAAATTCCTGGTAAGCCATTCTCATTGCTACGATCTGTTTGTTTCGATTTCTCTTTTCTCTTTTCTCTCCCTTTAGACTGCCTGGCTGCACTTCACATATCCTTTGTAAGCTGCTAGAATGGAAAGGAGGTGGGGCTGGGCGCATGCTTGGAGCCCTGGAATGCTCGCCAAATGGAACCCCACTGAACGCAGCTGCTAAAGAGAGGTGTTCCCATAGGACACAGTGCACAGAGGACAGGGAAGCTGCATGTGACCTGCTCCCCAGGTGGTTCTCCAAGGTCTGCCCACCTCTCAAACCCCATCACTTGGTGTCTGGTCGCAGTGAGTCTCTGAAGACATCCTGTTTCTAGACATTTAATGAATGAAAGAGCAGACACGAATAGGCGGAGGTGCTGGTAGTAGATCTTGGCACCTAACAGCAAGCCAGATACTATTCAGATTTATCTTCTGAAAACATTTAATGAATTGGGGCAAACAAAAACAGAGGCTGACCACAAGATTCCATGGCCTCTTCTCTATCATGGAACTGAGACAGCCAGGCCTATCTACTACAGAGAGCTTTTAAAATGTGCTTTTACTGTACCATGAACTTAGCCTCTGAGGTCTGTTAGTTTTTTTTCTATTTATGTGTTTTATTCTCTCCAAATTTCTCTTATTCCTGCCTTCTTAAGCCTGATCCTTGAGGCCAATGTGATTGTTTCTATGGCTTTTTCTTTCCTTTCCCCCTTTGTATTTTGTTTTATTTATTAATTCACTGAAAATAAATTCTTCTGATACAATATATCTCGACTTCAGTTTCCCCTCCCTCCACTCCTCCCAGTTCCTTCCCACCTCCCCTCCCCTCAGATCCACTCCCTTTCTGTTTCCCTTCAGAAAAGCTGTCTCCACATCTTAGTGCCACTGGGCTTACTGCAATCATAACCACGATCCAGATTGTAAGCACCATGGCAGGCACCATGGTAGCCACGGTTAGCAGTGAAGCTGGCACACGGTTGATGTACTGATGTTTGTTGGCCAATAACGGAAGTGGCTATCAGATGCCAGGGGATTGGTTTTGATCATGATGAGGAAGGTAATCCAGGGAGGAGTTGAGTAAATTGCTTAGGGTCATACAGCACATTATTGGTTTGCTTTAAAGACACCTCCCAAACCTCCCAATCTGCAATAGAGATACACTTTCTCGTCTGTTAAAAAACAATCCTGAGACTTAAAAAAAAAAAAAAGAATTTTCTTCAAGATGGACAAGGTAAGGGTGAACCTTTCCTATCTGGGGAAACTGTTGTTTCTGTTCATACTTGTTAGGAATATGAGGATGAACGATGCACATTGTTACATACCGAGTACATAGATTACCCCTGCTTTGATTTAATCCCAGGGTCTTGAATATCTTAGTGTCCAGTTGCTGTGAGGAGACACCATGATAAAGAAAAAGTATAGAAGACAGCTTTTAATTTGGGGCTTGCCTTCAGCTTCAGAGGGTTACTCCGTGATCACGATGGCACAGAGTATGGCAGCACATAGGCGGGCATGGTGCTAAAGCAGTAGTTTTCATCCTGATCTCCAGGGGTTAGGAAGAGAGAAACACGGGGCTTGGTGTCGACTTGTGAGGCCTTGACACCCATGCCTCAGGAGCACATCTCCTTCTTTAACAGTTCACCAACTGGAGACTAAGCACACAAACATATGAGCCTTTGGGGGCCATTCTCACTCAAATTACCACACCATCAAGATTTACCAAACAAGAATTAAAAAAAAGCACAAAACAAACAAAACAACCAACCAACCAACCAACCAACCAACCAACCAACCAACCAAAAACCAAAAATAAAACAACAAAACAAAACCCTAGGGCCTTGAAACACGTGGCTACATGGTTAAGAGTGCTTGCTGTTCTTGTTAGGACCTAGGTTCAGTTCCCGGAACCTACATCCTGTGGCTCAGAATCATCTGTAACTTCAGTTCCAGGGGCGCTGACATATTCTTCTAGTTTCTGTGGGTACTTGCATGCACATAGGGCACACAGACAAGTAGGCACACACATATGTTTTTTAAAGAAAACAAAAGATAGCAATCTATCTGATATTTGTGTGAAGAGTGTGAGCACTTTTAAAAACAATCCAAATCACTGTTTGCTTTGGCAATTAATTGGCCTAAAAATTGAAAAGTATAACAGCAACATTTAATGGCCAGGCTCAATAGCTCATCAATATCAATCTCTACGACAGAAGATCACATTCTAGGCATCTGAAGTGGTTATCGTCTAATGTTTTAAAAATAAACTTTGAAATGCTTTTCGAAAGGTCAACATCGAATGCATCCATGAGCTTGCTCTTTGATTTGTTAATAATGAAATTTTGATTCTTCCATAAATCTTGACTTTCTGATCTGAGTCTTCTGTTTCAAAATCTGTGATGTCTTTTTATTTGAATATTTTCTTTTCAATAGGGAAGAAAGCTGTCGTGGAATCAATGGAAAGGCTGAGAAATATCCAGCTGTAGAGTTATCCTCTCCAGAATGTTCTTTGTATATTGGAGTGTTTCAAATACCAAAGCATATTGAAAACCTGAGAGTGCTAGGTTTTATTTAGCTTTTATTAAGTTTCTACTCAACCTCGGTGTCTTAATTATTATTTTATGGCTGTGAAAAGACAACATGACCAAGGCAACTTTTATAAAGGAAAGTGTTTAATTGGGGGCTTGCTCAATATTTCAGAGAGTTAGTTCATTATCATCATGGAGCATGGGGTTCGTAAGGCAGGCTAGGCCCTGGAATGGTAGCTGAGAGCTTTACATCTTGATCTGTAGCCAGCAGAGAATGAGAGAGAAAGGGCACGGGGCTGAGCTTGGTGTGGGCTTTGGAAAGACACCTCAAAGCCCACCTCCAGTGGCACATCATCTTCAACAAAGCCACACCTACTCCAACAAGGTCACACCTCCTCCAACAAAGCCATGCCTACACCA
>NW_021604565.1:11855854-11868281 GCF_004785775.1 Grammomys surdaster
CTATCTATCTATCTATCTATCTATCTATCTATCTATCTATCTATCTACCTATCTACCTATCTACCTATCTACCTATCTACCTATCTACCTATCTACCTAAAGAAATGTTAAGGGAGTCTGACCCTTAGCTGGACTGGGCACAAAGTGTCTTCCTCATCAGCCTGAGTGAGTTCTTGTGTAACGGTGATGTGAGCAGGTCATAAGGACAAGGTAGGTATGAAGGTCAAGGGGACTATGGCAGTCCTTCAGGAAGAGGAAGCAGAGGAGTTACCTGTCTCCTGGGATCTCACACCCTAGCGATCTCCTTCCACCAGATGCCATGTACCTCTATAAAGAAGCAGTAGTGTTTTGGGTTCAGGACCTCAAGAAATCACCGAATGCCATGTTTGATGCTATAAAGATATAAAGATTCCTATAAAGATATAAAGATTACATACCAATGTAGAACCAAATCCTTCTAAATATTAAAAAAAGACATATACTTCCAGGTATTTTCTTTAAAACTTATTTTTCATTTCCATAAATATAATCAGGGAAGTGTAGATGTGCAGATCATAGGATCATATAAGGGTCTGAAAATACAAACTAGATTTTGAGTAGAACCAAAGTTAACTGAGAGCAAGTCAGTTACATATGTGGTATCTGCAAGGATCCAAGGATGCTAAGACTTGCAAAGGAAATGCTTTTAACAAAGGAATGATAGTTCCTCATGTAAACTCTTATCCAAGAGTAGTAACAGTTAAAAAGAAAGCCTACTTGGATTCTAGAAGAGTCTAATTCATTTTGAAAAACAATACATTTGCCTTTCAGTGAATAGAATCTCATTTTTTTATTTCTGCCAAATGACACATGAAACTGAAAAGGCTAAAAACTAATTTCTTTTTATGCTATTCCAGGGACTTTGGTAAACATTTTATAGGTATTGGGACATTTGCTCATCATAATTTTTGCATTATTACAAACTGATTTTTGTCAAGATTTTTATTTTATATGGACAGGTGTTTTGCTTGCTTGTATGTCTGCGCACAGCCATGTGTTCAGTGTTCAGAGGCCAGAAGAGGGTTTTGGATCTCTGTGATTGGAATTGACTACCAGTGGGTGCTGGGACATGATCTCAGGCCCTCTGGAAGACAGCATATGCTCTTCACCACTGAACCATCTCTCTAGCACCCTATTACAAACAGAGTTAAATTCAGCTTGGTCGAGTGGTTATTTTTGCCCAGAGCAACAAAGCAAGATCTGGGATTTGAACCCAGAACACTTAGCTTCTGATACCAGGTTCCTCTGACTACCTTAATGCTTCTCAAAAGTACTCACTGTCAAAGGCAAACAGCTAGAGTAGAGTACATTACAGCTTACAAAACAGCCCTAGCAACCAAGGCAAAAAGTCTCCTCCTGCATCCCAATAACTTAATGTCTTTGTGTAACACATCATGGAAGCTTGGTACACACACGAGCCTCCTCTATATAGAAGGATGCCATTTCAGAAAATGTAGGTTCCATTGAAAGAAAAAAAAAGCTAAGAATCAGCTCACACTGATATTAAGTCTTATCTTCTAAGTTCATCACCAGATCACCAGGCAGGCATCTTGCGTTTCTTACACAATGTGGTCTACTGAGAATGCACTTTGGGGATGGCCCATGGAAGTTTTGAGCATTAACCAGCCGTGACTTGATTTAATGTCTCCAAGCTTCTTTCAGACTTCCTTTTCTTTTTCAGTAAACAGAAAATGCATTTTGCTGTGAAGTCCCAAGCTAAAGGACACATCTTAATAGAGCTCAAACACAGGTGACACTGTGACTACTGTAGAGACAACCTATAAGCAATGAGTACTGCATACAACGAAACCCATTATATCTAATACTCAGGACTTTATAGTCAGCACCGTGGCAAGCACCACCGGGAAACAGATCAGATGTTTATCAGATGTTTATCTCTGCTTTGAAAAATGTTACAACCCAAAGTGAAGATAAAGGAAATAATTATGATAACAGATAAGGCAATAATGAAAGATGAGGTCATAGATGACAGCTGTCATGCTGCGGTCTCAACATCAGGTCAAGTTCCCTCAACTTGGTGGTCAACATTCTGTGAGCAGAGAGAGTAGTTGTGATTTGGCCCATTGTAAGAGACAGACAAACTTTTAAAGGCTGATGAAAGGAGTGAGTCCTGTGGCTTTTCTTTTTCAGTCTTTGTGATGAAGAAAGTAATTGGGAAAGAGATGGCTGAAGTCAAGTGTTTTGTGTGGATACAGAAAAAGGAAAATGAACTCAGTCCTGGGGTCCAAGTCACTCTTAAATACATCAGAGTCCCCAGTTAAAATATATAAAAGTTCCAAAGGTCCAGGCTTCATCATATTAAAGAGCAAATAAAAGCAATACTCATTAGAACCAATTCCTAATCTCCTGTGCCATAAAGAGGAACTTGACACTCCAAATAGTATTATGATGAAATCTCTAATCAAGTGCCTGCGCCGAATAGTAATAGTGCAATAATTCCAATTAGTTAAAAAATTCTGTTTAGGTAGCAGTATTTTTTAGAATTTAGTCATTAATCATTAACATTAAAATAAGAAACAAAAATAGCATTTCTATTGAATGTAAACATGCCAGAACTTTGAGATTTCCTGAGATGAAGTTAAAACCATCCTGTTGATGCATTATATAATTTTTGTTGGAGAAGCAGCATGCCTGACAGTGAGTGGAGCATGGCTTCAAACCTTAGGGGTGTCATTCAGTAAGTGGCAGATATAAAAGCACACAGGTGACATTGTTCAGCACAGTGTCAAACACGTAAGGGTCCTGAAAAACAGGTGTCATGCTCCTGAAATCCATTTAAGTCTATTTTCTTTTCTAATTTATATGGGCTAAAGTTACAGCCCACATTTTGAACATAGAACTGTTTATGTTAAAATAAGGTGTGATAGCACAGTGTAACTGTAGTAATCTTAAGTTCATTAAACCAAACACAAAGCCTCTCACCTTATAGGACAAAGCTGGCTTTCCACGAGCTAAAGCTTTGACTCATTAGCCTCCATTACCCTCATAGCACAGAATCTGGTAAAGTGTGGTGTGCGCTGACAGTATGCTTTCTTATTTTTGGAACATTCTAAGTTGTGAGGGTTAAATAAAAAAATTTCTTCTTAAACTCAGAAATAGAAAGTTCCTTTTCCTGGGCGCCATGATTCATTAGGCTCACCTGAGAGACTTAAAGGTTTCTTTCATGACCATCCTTGATCATCCTTCAACACTTTTTGTTGTTGTTGTTGTTGAGGTGGGGAGGATAGGTTGGGGAAGGGGAAGAGAGATTATGTTAAAATGTTGTGACCCATTTAACACAGCTCTAGGGTAAAACAATACTCAATGCTCCTAATCCCCTAAAATATATGTGTATGAGATGTGTGGATATTTTTATAACAACAGGGTATAAAGTATTCACAAGTAATTAGAACATGACATTACTAAAGAGATCACACGTCCTGCACCAGGCATCACAGGAAGTACAAGTGGCTAAGAACCTCATTGAGTCAGGTGAGCAGAAATTACCTTTGCTAAGTTTCTGTCCATTTCCAGTAGGAGTTTTTGCTTGGGTTCCACCAGGTGTTAGGCTGGTGACAAGAAAGACGATTGAGAAAGAACCTCTGGGTAGCGTGTGAGCTGATTACATGTCTTACTGTTCATAAGCGGACTCTGATAAAGTGGATTCCAGTGAGTGGGATCCGGGGAAACGCCTGACTAGCGTGGTATAGACATTGGGATGCACGTTAGTGTTGTCATCTTATTTTCAGTCTTTTAGTTTATATGTAATGATACAGTATGCTTTTCATAAGGATCCAACGGAGCTAAACCAATGTCACTTCAAGGCATGACTGTGGGCCCAGCACTGTTTTAAAATGGTGGACACTTTTGGTAGCTAATCTGCCTTCTGTGATGAACTTCAGCCTCAAAGGAAGCCACACTCTCCTGACCCTGGAACACCTCTTGTGCCCCATGCAGTTGCTGCTGTTTGAAGTGAGTGTGACACTTGTCAGGGATCCTTCCACTGAGGCAAGGACCAGTGTATCCCTTGGTGGCCTGGGGCATGAGCAGAAGAACCTGGAGTCTCAGCAGCACCGATAGTGACAGCTTGTCCTGCCAAGCAAGCCTTCCTTGTTCAGGGCAGAGTCCAGGCCATGAGCTCATCATCATCATCATCATCATCATCATCAACATCATCATCATCAACAACAACAACACAATAGCAAGTCCTGGGTGGCACAGTGGAATTTATTTGTCTTTGTGATGCATACATAGTAATTAACACATAAAGGAACTCAAACTGTCAAAATGGCCTTGTGTAGTGCAGGAAATGACTGGTCCCATGTCAATTACACAAATGCTAGTGTTCCTCAGAAATGAGTCTTTTTCTAATGCTTTAATATTTTTTTAGGCCCTAAAGATACACAGTTTAGTATAATTTTTTTTTTATTGTTTTATTGTCAGATACATGATGCTTACCAATTTCCAGGAAATAATAAAATCAACAAAAAGTCCTGTGACAGAAGCATATTACCACAGAATAAACTTGATGAGGTTACTGCAGACCAATAAAGAAACATTAACAATTACATTGTCTTCTCAGGTTTCATGTCTTTAAAAATATTTCCCACACTTTTTTTTTGTGCAAGAATTCATTGATTTCTTTGGTTTTACACTGTACTCTTTTTGACCTATGTATATATAGTTTTATTTTTTTACCAATATCAAAATCAAGAATTGCTACTTCAAAGGTAAAAGCGGTATGAAGTCTTCAGTATAAAAGTGTCTGCTCCACTTGGACAATATGGTAGTCACGACTCTGTCTCTATTGGAGATGAAGGAATGCACGCAGAGCTCCCTGCTTAGTGTACAATTTGGTTGTGTGTTATAGTCTGCAATGTCTCCGGACAGTCACCAAAACTATCTTGATCTTGTCTTAAAAAAACCAAAAAAGTGAAACTGAATAAATAAATAAGTCTACCTAGGGGGGTCAATAAATAGGCTTCTCCATAGGAATAAAGAACATTGTAACACAAAGCCCTCCAGTGCTGTGCGACTGACTACGGCACAGCTTTGGATTTCCAGAGTCTTAATTTTAGGTTGGTTTTGTTGCAGGTCAATGGCTGGCAGAGGGAGAAGTGTGCACAGGTACTGTTCTCTTCCTTTCAAAACGGCGTTAGATTGGAGACAACTGTAGAATTTGCTTTTGGGAAATTTATCTAGGTGTGTACCATCATTTTTGATTTTTAAAAAAAATTGTAGAAAATACATTTTAGGGATTAAAAAG
This sequence comes from Grammomys surdaster, assembly GCF_004785775.1. Lineage (NCBI taxonomy): Eukaryota > Metazoa > Chordata > Mammalia > Rodentia > Muridae > Grammomys > Grammomys surdaster. The sequence continues at coordinate 11,861,160 of NW_021604565.1, forward strand.
TATTAAAATTCCCTCAATTCTTGTGGTTGCTTGGTCTCTGGTCAGACTGAGACAGAGGGAATCTGGTCAGAAGTTCTGCTGCCTCCTCTTCTTTGCATCCATGGCATCCAGGATGGGTTGTCTTTTTGCACTGTATCGTTGATGCAGTTCTTCTATTTCTCGTTCCATCATGGGATCCAGTGCTTTTAGCCGCATCTGTAGTTCTTCTAAACTTAGATTTTTTAACTAGATGTAAAAAAAAAAAGAGAAATTAATATTGTAAAATCATTCAAAATATAGTGAAGCCTAATGAGTTTTGGAATAAATATTTCAGAAAATTCCTTACATCGTTTTTAAAGCATGTCAACAATTAAAGCAAGAATCCTTTTTCCGAGAAAGCCACGCCACACTGCAGGGACCTCAAGTGTCATGGCAAAATGACCAATGCCTGCACTGTCAGAGAAGACTACATGATGAAAAAAGTAAGACAAAGAAACCTGTTTGAAAAGGCCCAGAGATGACCTTTCTGGTCTGTGCTGGTACCCTGAGCAGTCCTAGGGTGCCAGCTCTGCACCCAATCCCCCAAAACCCAGAGGAGGCTGGACTACCAGGAGCTCTAATACACCCAGGATTGTAGAGGGCATATTTGTGTTTTTTTCTGCAAGTGCTGAAGGAGCATGGTGGCTGCCAGAGCAAAGGGTGAGACATGCTGATGCCCAGACAAAGAATGATGCTGACCTGTTAGCTTGCTGAGTGCCCTGACAATGGTGACTGGGAAGCTGTAGTGGACATACGTTCCCGACCCATCATTGCTTACCTATACCCCTGATGGGACAAGCTGCCTTGCCTCAAGTTTTTAGACCTTGTGGGACAGAGAATCAAAAAGAGAAGTTATAATGCCTCTTGTATTTTTCTTAAATGTGACCAGTTATTCGAACTCAATCATGTACTGGTCTAGAAGTCAATCCAGTATTAGAAATAACAGTCTTCATTTGGAAAGCTGGTTCTGGGCATTTTCAGAGACATATTTGGAAGTTAGCTGCAGTTATCTATGATGTTATAATAACAAGAGATAAAGTTGGGGCAGGATCTGGATTTCAAACAAGTGTTAGTACATGTGTTAAGGCTCTTTTAATTGTCAAGTTAAAATTACTTTTGTTCCTTCTACAGTATTTAATGTAAGTTGCATTGATTACACACTTTCTAATTGTGTTAGTGTGTTGAAATCTGGCATGTCAGTTACAGAGCTCTATCAACCAGCTTTTGTTTTATTGCCCTGAGTATTACAGAACCTTGGTCTTCTGAAAAAAAGCTTGCAAGTACTGGAAGAAATGAGTCAGGCTTTAAGCAGAAGCAAGAGGGTAGTGGGCTTGATTATTGCTGGTATAACAGCTTTAATTACATTAATTGCTAGCACCACTGCTTCTGCACTTGCTTAGACACAAGAAGTTAAGACAGCTACTTTTGTTAATCATTTAGCAAAAAATGTTACTAATGTGTTGAGTATACAAGAGGATTTAGATAGGCATTTGGAACATTGGATGGATGCTCTTTATCCTACACAAATTATTGGAAGGAAGTTCAGAGTTTAAGAGTAAGGAGCCATCTCAAGTGTCATGCCAAATACCATTAGATTCATGTTAGTTCTAAAATTTACAGTGGTAGTCACTATAATTGGGAAAAAGTTTAAAGATACTTGCAGTATATTTGGCATAATTCTAACAACTCTCTGGATGTTTTAACTTTGCATAGTTAGCTTATGAATTTAAAGAATGCTGTTCTGCTGAGTGTTGATGTGGTAGACACTGCTGATAAAATTACCCATGGCCTGAGGTCAGTATTTTTACTTTGGTCAAGCTTCAAGAATGGCATATATAGCATGATCATGCTAGCCCTTTTTGTCCTGGGAATACTTTTATTCCTGCCCATCGTGTTAAAGCTTGTCTTTAACAACATCGACATATTGGCAGCCAAAGTACATGGCTTGAAACTGAAAATGGACACCTAGACAGGATTATTAAATTCACAAGCTGGTAAGCCAAGGATAGGTAAGATTTTGCACAGAGCCTTACCAACCTAAGACATAAGTGCATTACTTTTGTTAATGCATATTCCATGAAGGGTAAGGAAGGCACTCTTGTGACAATGACCTAAGACAGGCTCAGTCTTGATTATGAAATAAAAAAGGGGGAGATGTGGAGAGCTTTTGGGGCTGCTTGGCAAGAATCTGATATGGGCCAAAGCAAGGAAATGGGCTGCTTGGCAGGAATATGACACTTGCCAAGGACAAGGAAATGGCCTTCAGGCAGGAATATGACATTAGGCTAGAACAAAGAAGTAATTTCAGGCAGGAATCTAAATCTTAGGCTAGAACAAGGAAGTAGGCTTCAGACAGAAAAATGACTTTGGGACAGGGAAGTTGGCTCAGATATTTTGGTCATCCTGATAAGTCCTTAGAAGCAGTGATCATGGGAGTGTTCACAGAATTTTGTTTATTGTCTTTCTTGTTCCTTGACTATTTGCATCTATTGCATCATTAGTTCTTCAACCTAGAACTGACCTTAACACTTGCATGTAACTAAAATGGTATAAAAGCAAAAAGGAGGAAGGGGTATGGGATAGAGGGTTTCTAGGGAGGGGAAATGGAGTAAGGGGATGTCATCTGAAATGTAAATAAATAAAATATTCAATTAAAAAAAAGGCCCAGAGACAAATGTGAAACTGTCAAAAGCAGCCTGAGTGATGTTCTGCAGGTGATATACTGCCAGTGGTGCACTCACTGCAGGTGGTGCACTGCAGGTGGTGCACTGCAGGTGATGCTCTGCAGGTGGTGCACTGAAGGTGATGCTCTGCAGGTGGTGCACTGAAGGTGATGCTCTGCAGGTGGTGCACTGCAGGTGATGCACTGCAGGTGATGTTCTGCAGGTGATGCTCTGCAGGTGATGCCCTGCAGGTGGTGCCCTGCAGGTGATGCTCTGCAGGTGATGCTCTGCAGGTGGTGCACTGAAGGTGATGCTCTGCAGGTGGTGCACTGCAGGTGGTGCTCTGCAGGTGATGCCCTGCAGGTGGTGCTCTGCAGGTGGTGCTCTGCAGGTGGTGCACTGCAGGTGATGCTCTGGAGGTGATGCCCTGCAGGTGGTGCACTGAAGGTGATGCTCTGCAGGTGGTGCACTGCAGGTGGTGCTCTGCAGGTGGTGCTCTGCAGGTGGTGCACTGGAGGTGATGCGCTGCAGGTGGTGCACTGCAGTTGATGCTCTGCAGGTGGTGCACTGCAGTTGATGCTCTGCAGGTGGTGCTCTGCAGGTGATGCTCTGCAGGTGATGCTCTGCAGGTGATGCCCTGCAGGTGATGCCCTGCAGGTGGTGCTCTGCAGGTGATGCTCTGCAGGTGGTGCTCTGCAGGTGGTGCACTGCAGGTGATGCACTGCAGTTGATGCTCTGCAGGTGGTGTACTGCAGGTGATGCTCTTCAGACAGCTTTCTACTCCTTGTGCTTTGACAGCTCTACCATGAGCAAAAACTCAATGCCAACAGACCAAGAACTGGGCCAGACTCAGTACAAATACCTAAAACTTCACCTCTTAAACAGAAAATTACATTAGAATTTTTTAATGATTTATTTAATTATTTTGTGTATATGAGTTCTCCATTTATAAAAATTACCTACGCATCTGAAAAAGGTCTCAGATCTCATTACAGTTGGTTGTGAGTCACCATGTGGTTGCTGGGAATTGAACTCTGGGTCTCTGGAAGAGCAGCCAGTGCTTTTAACAGCTGAGCCATCTCTCCAGAACCTACATTAGATTTTTTTACCCTGAATGTTTTGATAAAATAGTTTTATGATTCAAAGGAAACCCACAGCTGATTCCAACTGCAGTGTGTAAGTTCTGTTCTGGGTGTGGCCAATCTGAGAGTGAAATGGCTGTTTGGTTTTTACTGGAGATGCTACAGTTTGATTACATTGGTTATAGGTGACAACAGCACATTCCTTACTGCTTGTCATAACACCAGGGAAGAGGATTCATGGCATCTATGCAAGGGGTACAATGAGATCTGCTACATAAAAGGATCTATGGCACCCTGGGCTTAACTGTATTTATCTAGTTGTCAAAACAGAAAGTTAGAGGTTATCTCCTAAGAATCAGTTAGGAATGTCACCTGTGGCTAGAGGAGGCTCTGTCCCACACACTCACACAGTCAGGTTTCACCCTATCAGTATTTAAAATAAATCCCACATTGGACCCGTAAGTGGGTAAAGGCTCTTGTTGCCAATCCTGACACTGTGAGTTCAATCCTTGAAATAGAGAAAACCAACTCCTTTGTAGTTCCTCTGACACCCACAAAAGTGCTGTGGCATGCATGCACTCCCCAACTCCTAATACATAATGTAAAACCCTAAAACTCTGCCTTTCTTTATTATACTAATAGTGTAAAGTAGGTAGTGTTTAACAAAGAGAAGTGAAAAATAAAACACCGTCAAACACTGTGCATTACAGACTGTTACCATCGCACTGTCCACACCCTGATGGGTAAGTAAGGAAGAGCTGCTTCACTGCCCCTAAGAAGCATGGAGATGCGAGGAACAGTGAGGACCGAAGGATAGACAGCTAGTACTGAAGGACAGATGGACCCAGGCCAGCACAGTCGCATTGGGACAGAGTACAGTGAGGTGCCTGAGCAGTTCCCACTGTATTCCCATGTGTTTCCTAGGATAGCATATATTGCTTTTCAGAACAGATTTGAAAGAAAGGAGCTTCACCATTAACTCCAAAGCACAAGAGGCACAGAGACTCCCCCAGGAGGATGGACTGGATTAGACTAGTTCTTGAAAGGAGAGCCTCTCAGCAAGTGGAGACCTGATCATTGAAACAAAGCAATGGCAAAATCCAAGGTCTCAGAAAAGGGCTGTGTGCTGGGAGGCAAGGAGTGGGGTCAGGCAGCTGTGGGTCCCCAAGAGCCAGGCAAAGCAGGTTTGAACTTCCAGGGACCATTGTTCTAGAGGAAAACCATGACACAAGAGCAGAAAGACTAATGATAAAACATGAAGCTGACCTTTTTAAAGAAGACAACTCTCCAGTTGTTTCATGAGTCAAGGCTGGAAAACACTCTTGTTACCTATGCCACCCAGAATAGCGGGGCAGATGAGTGGGCTTTCTCACTGATCCTCTGCTTTACTCAGCATACCTGGCCCCAGTAACTCCTGCTTCCCCAAATCAAATTCACTCTCAGCCAGGAAACAAAAAGGTTCTGAGGATACTGAGAATGAGTCACAGGACAAAGTTCCAAAAATACGCTGGGGAAGAACAGTGCGGCCAGAGGGCATTCAGCTCAAGGCGAGCACCTCCCAGGCCTGTGTAACCAGCCCTGCTGTGCTTTACTGCCCAGCACAAAGCAAACCTCCTGGTTCTATTATTTTTTATTTTTTTAAAGCAAGAGTCTTTCTGTATAGTTCCAGCCTGGCCTTGAACATTAAGGCTAGCTTTACGCTCCAGATCCTCCTGCCTCAGTCTCCTAAATCAGCTTTTAATCAATGCCTAATTTACATTTGCCTACAGTTCACAGTAGAATATTGATTTTCCACTAATTTAAAAATTGCACATTAACTACACATTTGCTCCCTGCTCAGTTCCGTTTAAAGCGCCTCGGAGATAAGAAGTCTGCACAGGACGCTAAGAAGACTGCATTGTAAGACACGACACTGTTCTCAAGAGCCAGCTTTGACACGGAGCCACATTTCTAGAGACAGATGTGCCCAGGAGCATCTATGGAGTCCGATTCTACTTCAGTGCTTTAAGACATATTTGTATTTTAAATTATGCACCTGTATGTGACTATGTGTACTTGAGTTCCTGTGTGCCCTTGAAGGTCAGAGGCATGAACATGCCCTAGAGCTGGAGGGAGTCACCTCACATAAGCCAAGTCCTCTGCAAGGGTAGCAAGTGTGCCTAACTGTTGAGCCAGCTCTCCAGCCCCACTCCAGTGGTAAGACATCATTTCTAGCTCAGCACAATTAATTAATCTTTCCCATCTCCAAAGTTCTACACCACGTAACTTAAATAATAGAATTGGTATTCGGTTCCAGAAAGTGTTTTCTATTCAAGTTATAGCTGAGTTCCATGGCCCTATTCTAGATAGTCTAACGTCTGGAAACCATGGCATAAAGTGGGTAGGAGTCAGAACACAGGGCTTGGAGGGCTTGGTCTCCTGGGACCAGGGCAGCAGCCCCTCATGTAAAGCAAACAGCATCCATGACTTTACAATCTCTCACATTAAGACACTCCTGTGGATGTCTTATCATTCCTTTACTGGGGCAAAATGCTAAATAATGGCAATGAATTAAACTTCAGGAAAAAAAAGAAAATTATCTCTTAATAGATTTTTAAGTTTTCAATGTACAAAATTTGTGAAGAATGGGCCTGTGGTGCTGGAGTGCCATTATCTGACATTGTTAAGGAACACTGGTAAGGTGTTCCACTGTAAAAAAAATTAATAAGGCACTTAAATATTCTCTCTTCCAGTGATACAATTTTGTCTCACTTGGAACAGGAAACCCTTAGAGAATATTTTATAGAAAAACTAACTTCTGAAGTAGAGGACATAGAGTCTAAAAAAATCTTTCCTTGATAGAAAGTTGTCATTATTAACATATAAAAATATATATAACACTAATCTGTGCTACATAATAATTTTCTCCTTTAGAAACCTTCCTTTGTAAAGGAAGCCATCACTCTTTTTCCTGATGTCACAGGATACAGATTCTTCTATGTCTGCATCAGGTCAGATCTACTGAGCATTGGAGCATTACTGAGTAACCTTCCAGAGCCACGCCCTAGGGGCAGGCTACTGATGAAGCCTGGTGTGGAGTTAGAGAGACAGGGTGTGCCCAGGGGAAGGCTCACCCTGATTATTTTTCCTTTTGTTTTCTTTTAAGTTTGACTTTTGGACTGGAGCTGTGTAAGGTTGAGGTTATATAAAATGACTCCTGCATAATTTATAGTTAACTATGTCCTCAGGCAAGGCTGCCAGGGAAGTTCAGAGAAATCCTTTATTAAAATATTTATTTAGATTTCCTATGGACCGAGTACTATCTATCCTATCCTATCTATCTATCTATCTATCTATCTATCTATCTATCTATCTATCTA
>NW_021604565.1:11868291-11894408 GCF_004785775.1 Grammomys surdaster
CTATCTATCTATCTATCTATCTATCTATCTATCTATCTATCTATCTATTTATTTTACTTCTCACAAGTGTGCAATCCAGCTGCCAAGGAAGGAGCACTCAGATAGCTCCCAGGGCATGAGAAAGGGAGTAACAGTGTAAGCAGCAAATGCACAGGAGTGAACACGGAGCACAAGTGTGTGTTACCTCTGGAGATGTCCAGTAGGTTGCTGAGAGTCAAGAAGAAAGGACAGAAGATGGGAGCAGAAGGAGGTGAGGGAGGAGCGGACAAACGGAGACGGCCAAGGTTCTTAAGTACGTTACTACAGACTTTTCATGACAAGAATTGTTACCTGGGAAATGATCCTGTATGGCATTTAGAACATTTTCTTAAATGGCAAGGACAAAAAGTGGTTTGTCATGGAGGAAAAAAGAAGTAGGAGCCCGAGAAACAAACAGCACTGCAAGACTTGCTTTGCTGTCCCGCTGGAAGCACTGCTGAGTTTGGTCATCAGTAATTCGGGGAAGTGATTTCAGTTCAGTGAGTTTGAGGAATGAAGAAAGCGGAATGACAAACAGGGATTGTTTATTTGGAGTTTGGGAACTAGGAGGGAGATCTAAGGTAAAGACAGACTTAGGGAATCACCCTTATTTCAGCTCTGACTGAAGCCCCAACAGAGGAAGATTATAAGGGAAAAGGGCTTCTTTCCTGATCACAGGATCTGTGTGGTGTACAACACACAGAATGCCCACACCTTGGTATTTGTAGTCAGAGGCCTTGTCAGTCAGCTTTCTGTCATGGTGACAAAACACCAGAGAAAGTAACTTACGGGAGTGCACAATTATTTTGGCTCATGTGTTCAGAGTTTGTGGTTCCAGGTCACTGAGTTCATGTATTTAGAAGCTGCAATTCATGGCAACTGGGTTCTATGTTTCTGGACCTGTGGTGACATAGAATAGCATGGTGGGAAGGAAATTGTGGAGGAAAACTGCTCTCCTCATTATGGACAGAAAGCAGAGAGATGGAGGGGACCAGAGCCAAGATAGACCCTTCAAAAACATGCTTCCTGTGACCGCCTCCTCTACCAAACCCTGACTCCCAACAGCCCATCACCTATGAACTAATCAATCAGGGGCAAGGTGTACTAATAACAATGCTAGAATCAACTTTAAAATCAGGGAAATTAAAGTCTATGGACCTTGGAGAAACAGATTTTGGTATTTGGAGATATTAAATGTTAGTTTATGACAAAGTCATTTGTGTAGCAGAAGCACAAAGTTATGCATACAACTTTCACAGATGTCATTAGTACAAGCAGGCCCTCTGAGAGCTAGCGTAATTCACATGTGAGTGGAGGAACTGAGTGATTTGTTCAGGGTTACACTCTGGTTAGTGCAGAGGAGCCCTCACACCACTGGTTTGCTCAGGGTTACACTCTGGTTAAATACACTGTCAAAAGTACTTTTCTCTTAATAGAAGCCACCACTCTGCTGAAAACTGGTAGTTTGGCATATGACTTGTAGGGATAGCAACAGACTTCCTGTGTGATGACAGCCACAGTTTACCACACTTCCTGCCAAAGAGGAGTGTGCACATCAAAATCCAAACTATTACATTTCTCAGTCTCTTAGAAAAGAAGACCCAGAATGGTATGTAAACCAATGCCTCCCTCATTGCTAACACTCTCGCAAAATAGAAGCACAAACAGTAAAAACTAGGGTTAAGCCAACCTCCTGATTGATAGTTCTGATTGTTTAAGCTTTGAGCAATTAGGATTATTTTTAAATTCAAGAAATCCTGCTAACCAAGAAGTGCTGGTAGTAAAACGGAACTTTAAGCTGTATATTTATTTTACTATCCAATCTAAAATGTCACTTTTAGGTGGCAAGACTGAATTACTTTCTAAAATAACTTTAACTATCTAGGAGAGATAAATCCTTAGATTTTTTTATATTATTATGTGTTTTGTTAAAAATTTCACTAGTTACTGGAGATATTTCTTAAAAGGCTTAATCAAAAACAAGCAACAGAAACAGAAATATAAATAATTTTAGAACATTTATACATTCATTTATCCTGTGTGTATGGTGTGTGTGTGTGTGTGTGTGTGTGGTCAGAGGACAACTTGTGGGAGTTGGCTGTCTCCTTCCACCAGCCTGCCCTGGGGACTGAACTCAGACTGTCAGGCTTGGTGGCAAGGCCATCTTGCCAGCTCAATTACAAAGTTTCAAAATGTATAAATGTGGTAATATTTCAAGCTTAATGGTTTATAAGACACTGGCATAATCAATATGTCCAAATAAATGAGACACCACTACAGCGAAGCAAACAGTCCTGAGTGTAAATAAATGCTAATATGTTTAGTCCAAATAGGCAAGAAAATCCTGTACAAGGTTTATTGTGTTTACTGGGATAACAAACTCTTCCTAGCAACTGTTTAAGCAAATCTCACAGATGCTACAGAAATCATTAGTGGCCTGTGACTGAAACAACATGCATTGCTAATACTGCATCCTGACTCTTTGATTTCCCATCTGCTAGCAATCCCACCGATAGGAACTACCAACAGCATGCCTGACAACAATAATTTCCGATGGCAACTTCAATGCAGAATTGACTATTGCATTTGGTAAGATTTGCCCATACACGCACGCCTTGGGCTATCCTAGTGGTTTGTGGCCTGGAGCAGCATGCTGCTTTCCCCTTACTATTTCATTTTAGCTGAAAGTCTTACTGCACTGTACAGAATCTGGTTTGGCTTTAAAAACGGTGTGTACAGACTTTGTCATACTCATTTTTCCAAAGGCCGTGGTGAGCACAGGCAAGCCTATTGATCAGCTTAGACATGTGATGGGAGGTCTCTGCAAAGACACGGACAGGTGCAGCAAGTGGTATTTTAAGATTAGAAACTTGAAACAGTGTGCTTTTTAATAATTTACTTTCTAGCATTGTGAACAAAGGAAATTTCACACCAATGCAAAATCATGACATGTTTATAAATATACACATACAAAACTAAGAGAGTGATGATTTTCTGCCAATTGACATCATGATCAAATTTGCTACAGACTTCTCTTCCTCAGACAGACAGGTAGTGTCTCAGATAGGCAGTATTCTCAGACAGGCAGTGTCTGGACAGGCAGTATTCTCAGACAGGCAGTATTCTCAGACAGGCAGTATTCACCCTATTCTGAGTGGTGCCTGTCTTTGCTGACTTAATAGCTGCATACACTCTGGGACTGCCAGAATGTTCTGTCCTTTTTGGCTACTTTATATCAAACAATCCAGGAGAAAATGTAAGACACTTAGATTTTTCACTCCCAAAGAAAGAAAAGCCAGCTCCTTGTGTATGTTAATGGAAGAAATGGGAGAAAGGCTAATTACTTACTGGTCATTTACATGGATGTGCTGGATAACTCCTGTGCGCTGAGAGTCTCTACCATGCCTGGAGGTGTAGATATTATCAACCCTAGTTTACAGACCAGGATGCTCTGAGGAGCCAGGTGACCCATTGGGTAAAAGCTAGAGAGTATGTGGTCCACAGCATCAAACCCACTCCATAAATCTGGGTTGGACAGAGAGCTCTTTCTTGGGTCTTTTAAGAACTAAAAAAACACCTTGAAAATCCACTTATCATATAAAGTATGTTTTAAATTTAAATTTTACTTTATGCACATGGGTATTTTGCCTGCATGTGTATGTATGTATCACTTGTGTGCTTGGTCCCGAGGAAGCCTGGCGAGTACAAGGACTTCCTTGGAACTGGAGCTACAGGCGGCTGTGAGGAGCAATGTGGGTGCTCCTGGGTCCTCTGGAAGACCACTGGGAGCCATTTCTCCAGCCTCAGCATGGAAAGGTTTGTTTTTTTCTTTTCAACAGGGGAAAATTTCTTTAAAAACCAAAACCAAAACAAACCAAAAGCCAAAAACCCTTATCTTTTCCCCCCAGCTTGGAGAAGTATTTTCCTTAATTAATGTACTCGAGTCACAACTGGTCTAATGAAATGGCTATATGTGCTTTCCACTCGGCCAGCTGTTTAGTGAAATACAGACATCTTTCCATAGCGCTTTGAGACAGAGCCCACATTTACCAATGGAAATATGATCTAACACACACACACACACACACAGCAGGGCTTTGTTAGATGCCCACAGTGCTCTGTGGAGCTTGGATGAAGCAGACTGGTGAGAACGCGCGATCCACTGTCTTGTTTGGGAAGACCTTGGCCACACATTTAAGACAGGGATGACAGTCTTGAGTCACACTCCCCAGTGGCAGCTGACACCATTTCCTTTTATGCTTTTCAGTTTCTAGTAAGTAGTTTTATCTGCTAAAAATAATCAGGAAAATGATTCAAGTACAACTGTGCTCTTACAATACACAGTAAATAGCTTTAACATTCCAGGTCCAGGATTAAAAAAAAGCAAACAAACAACCTGAGTAATTAAAACCAAACAGTAAATAATTTTTTTGGGGATATATAAAGGATAGATTAAAAAAACAGCTTTGCTTGATATCTTATTTCAGCAATTTTGGTTAACACGTTTTCCCCCCTGATACAGGATTTCTCTGTGTAACAGAGCCCTGGCTATCCTGGAACTTCCTTTGTAGACCAGGCTGTCTCCAACTCACAGAGATCTGCCCATCTCTGACTCCCAAGAGCTGGGACTAAAGGCCTGTGCATGCGCTACCACACCCGGCTTTGAAAACATTTTTAATAGTTTAAAACACAAAGATGTAACTAAGAAATTACCAAAGTAAGTGATTATGTCTTTCAATGAAACATTTTATCAAAACGAAAGTTATCCATTATGAAAGATTTCAGCCAACACCAGAAAAGCATTGTGCAGGTGAATGAGACGGCTCAGCAGGTGAACACACCTTCTGTGGAGACCTGGTGACTCAAGCTTGATTCCCGTGAGCCACATGTATACAGGAGACCTCAGTTCTGAGGGTTGTCTTCTGACTGTCACACATGTATCATGTCTATGTGTACCTCCAGTAAATAAGAATGTAATTTAAAAACTCAAAACAAAGCAAAAACCAAACTGTATGCTTAGGCTGGAGAGAGCACACATATAGCAGAGAAGTGCTTGTCTTCCAAGCATGAGGACACAAGTTCAAGCTGCAAGCCCTTGTAAAAAGCTGGCTAGGCTGTTGGCACTCCTTACCCAGTACCGAGAGGCCGACACAGGAGGGTCCTGGGGGCTCTCTGGCTAGCCAGCCAGCAAGTCAGCCAGCCAGCCTAGGCAAGTTGGCAAGCCCCAGACTAATGAAAGATCCCATCGACAGACAGACAGGATGGCTCCTGAGGAACGACATTGTAAAATATGTGCACCTGCGCATGTGTACACACATACACACACAAACACACGCATACACTGACTCAATGTGTTTAAAATTATTCTGTAACTATCCACTAGGCAGCCACATCTCTCTGGGACCATTACATAAATTTAAAATAGTTTATTTCTCTAATAAATATTTTTTCATCTGTATAATGCCATATTTCTCTGACATTCCTAAAGAATGTGAAGTGTATCCCACTGGCTTTTGGTATTTTAGTCATTAAAAGTCTAGAGCAATTATGAATGTCAAGCTCATATTAAGTATGAATTTTGTCCCTTTTCCTTAGCATGGGACAGGCCCAGAGCCTTCTACCTATCCCCTTGAGGTCTTGGTTGTGAGGAGCTGGAGGAAACACTTTTCTGACAGGGTGGTTATGAGTGGTGGGGGTGAATTTTGTGCTCTGTGTTGGCTGGTTACTGGTTGTCTGCCTGTCACAGAAAAGGCAGGAGTGTGTGTGTGTGTGTGTGTGTTTCATGACATAGGGGTGTTAGCACAGCGCACATTCATCTTGGCATGGGGCAAACTAACCCTTGGGGGTACTGCCTCCTTTGCTCTTGAAGCCACTTGGGCAGACTTATCACTTCTGCCCTCTCTGGGAGCACAGACACCGTGCAGATTCTTCTCCATACTCTCCAGGAAATAAAGGGAAGGAGCTGGGTAGGCTGTTCATGTGACTCTGAGCACACCCCACTGTGGTCCTGTGGTCTTGCAGGCCTTGGCTCAGTCTACAGAAGCTTTGTAATGACCAGTGTGTTCTTCAAATGCAACATGTTCAGAACCCTGACTTAGTGGCATACAGTGAGTTTACATGATGGGTTAGCTCGGCACACAGCTGACTGAGGAAGCAATACTAGTCTCCTTTGCTTGAATTTAATCTAGGTAAGGCAAAAACAAAACAACACACACACACACACCAAAATAAACAAACCAATTTTCTTCTCTCTTCCTTAGACTGACAACTTTAAAAAAAAAGAATTAAGTTTTTAAAATTTTAACTGTAAATGAGCATTTAATATCCCCAACTGACTCTGTGGCTCCATGAGGGCACTCTGTGGCTCCATGAGGCAGCGCCTGCCCAGCTGAGAAAGGCATCCTTGAGGAAGATGGAACAGATAGGTCTGTGTGGCTCTGCGTGCTACACGGAGGAGCATTTTGATTTGTACAAAGCAGACTCCATGGAAGGCTTACCGGGATCTCTTTAGTGAAACTCCAGAAAGTCACCTCACCCTTCGCCTCCTCCAGCACCCACCTCTCCCTTTTCCTTAATTTGCAAGCATTTTTGGCAGCAGAGCAATACCAGAGGCTAACCCTAGGAAACCTCGCCTGCAGCCATGAGTGCCTAGTGTTGGGATTGGAGCCTAGAGCACGATTTTTCTTTCCTTAGTCTTTTTTTGAATGCACAAAAAGTGGTGTGTTCTTGTCACCTGGCAGAACCTGGGACCCCTGTTGTGGACACTAGTGACAAACAATTCTACAGCAACAGAAAGTCCTCTTCAGCACTGTGCTATCCATGCGTTAATTTAAGGATGTCTATGTGTGGCATCAAGTGCATGGCTAGCAGCTTTTACCAAGCTTCCTCCCAGCCCTGAAGGGGGGGGGGTTGTGAGGGAAAACAGAAAGATTATCTTGGGGAAGTCACAGTATTTTGAGCACACTTGATAAATTTCATCTTAGGAAAGACACACTATTACATATTTATTCTGAATGTCTGATAGGACATTCATGTTCATAATAAAGAACATCATTGTTTTAGATGAACGGCTTCTACCAACCATTCTACAAATCAGTAACAATACCAGCACTTACCATGCCTTGCCGAACACAACAGGCAAGGACAGCTCTTACTTATATCACCAAGTGCATCATTAACGGAATTCCCTGCTGTGGTGACATCACAATACTTATTATGAATATTTAAATATTTCCATAGTATAAGTATATAAAAAATCACTTAGGAAAATCACTTTATAATAAAAATACAAGTCAACCACAATACACAAATCATGAAATTGAGATTGTAATGGATAATTTCTTTGGATAATATTTTAATCACCCAAAAATAAACAGGATCCCCTAATATATTAGTTCTAGAGCATCAACACATATAGTTCTTTTAAAACACAACATATAGCAGAATATATGATTAAAAATACAAAAGGCAGTAATAAAGTAGATATCAAAGACCAGCATTGTTATTAGTCACACAGCTTAGAAAATGAAATTACTTTAGTGTGCTCCATCTTAGCATGGCCTAGCTTGTGGTTGAAATAGTACTTTAAGTTTCCTAGCTACTAACAGACAATGTGAATTCAATTAAAACTCCAAGAAGAGCACAGGGCAAAGGTGTTGCATGCCTTTAATCCCAGAACTCAGAGAGGCAGAAGCGGCCCATGAGTTCCAGGCCAGCCTGATCTACAAAGTGAGTTCTAGGCCAGGCAAGGCTACACAAAGAAACCCTGTCTTGAGAAAACAAAAACAAAGCAAACAAATACCCCCTTCCCACAAAAAACCCAAACCAAAATAAAAATAATAACAGAAAACTCCAAGAAGATATCCAGGAATGGATAGGAGGGTGCTTATAAAAATGTTAAATACATGGAATCTAGGCCTGGTTAGTCTAACAAGTCTTGGGAAGATGTAAAACAAATCCACCAACCACTGGAGAGAGCCTTCCCTCGCTCCTTTAACATCCATCTAAACCTGTGGTTTAGGGAGCGGGCTCAATGGGCATCTGCTTACGTCCAAGCATGAAGACCTGAGTTCAGACCCTTATTGTTCATGTAAAAGTTGAGTGTTCTAATCCCAGTACTGGGTGGGGTACACAGTGTACTGACAGGCTGATCCCTCACGTTGGGTGTTCTAGTCCCAGTACTGGGTGGGGTACACAGTGTACTGACAGGCTGATCCCTCATGCTGACTGACCTGCTAGTCTAGTCACATTAGTGAGTCCAGATTCAGGGAGAGACTCTGCATTAAAAAAAAAAGTATGGCCGAGGGAAATACCCAGGACGGACCTAATGGTCCATCTGAGGTCCAGGAGGGTATAAAACGAGACCAGTGAAACATTACTGTCTTAGATAGGGTCCTATGATCGAGGAATCAGCTTCCAAAGACTCTAATAACCATCCAAGACTCTAGTCTGCAGAGAGGGCAACAGTGTCTGTGCACTAAGCCATCCTGTTTGTCCTTACTTGTAATAAGCACTCAGCAAACTTCATGCTTGGACCACTATGGTTAAAGAATGGGCTGCAAGGACTTTTACAGTGTTTCAATGAAAAAGGTGTGAGCAGGGTAGGACTTAAACATTCTGGTTTCTAACTGCCGACTCACTCAGTAGAGCACAAAGCATGGGGGAGTCTGTTCTAGTGTTACCTTTAAAATGAGTACCTCCCCAAGTGTCCCCAGAGGCTGTCAGTGCCAGGGCAGTGCCAAGCTGACATACCTGGGAGGCCAGGCTCCAGCCAGACACCTGCTTTCTGAGCAGCTTCATGGCTACCGTGACAACACAGGCAGAGCCCACTGGGGCTTTTCAGAGTGCAGCTAGTCTCACTTTGCATCTACATGCCTCCATGCCAGTGGTTGTGCGTAGAAACTTGGGGGTCAGAATTTGAGCTCTGGTTTGAGTAGTACACATTAACACCAAGTAGTTTTACTAGTAAATCTTTACATTTTATTTTACAGGATGAAATTTCAGCTCACTCTTTAAAAAGTCCATTCTAATAAGGATTAAGGGGAAATGCATCTGAAATTAGGAAACAAATGAAAGTCATGCTGTGGGGTCACCTCTGCTGGAAAATAATAAAACAGCGATGCAGCTGCAAAAGCCAGTGTGCTCCGAGGACATTTCCATACATTGTTACAAGTGGCTGTTACATTCTGTTGTTCAATCCATAGTTTATGCACTGGATAATTATTCTGAAACTATTTTGTATTCTCAGACAATATCATTGATTCTCAGTCCCAAGTGATATAGCATACTGAGGCGTAAGTGCCTAACACTGCAACTAACAGAAGCATTCTTAAGCAAGAATATTGTAAAAAAAAGATGTTCCTTGCCTTTTTAATTCAGAAGAGGTACAAAACCAAAATAGATAAATTAAATTTGCTATAAAACTTACATTTTCTATTAGGGATATCCACAGAAGCAAACTTTTTCAGCTCCCTGTCTTTTGCCGGAGAGCATCATCCATGAGAGGCCCGACCCCCACCATCATCAAGTACAGTGTCTGCATCCTCAGCACCCACTGTAGCCCTGCTGCGATACTGCAGGCATGGCTCTGGTGCTGCTTTCTTCCTGCAGATGCACTGTCTCATCTCATCAGCCTCACAACAAGGCCTGCTAACAGACCGTCCTCTTTCTCACAGTCCACATTGGCTGTCATGCCAGCAGCTGCACCAGGCTATGCTGCTCAAAAAAAAGAAAAGACTCTTAAATATGACCAATCTTTCAGTCACCTCCAAACTGTTTTTCAGTGGTCTTTTTGTTATTCTGAATTATAACGACACCAAGCAGGTATGTGACTCTGCCAGGGTAATGGCAGTGGATTTTTCTCTTTCCCTGGAAAATCTCTGCTCTGAGTATTCAAATGAGACACTGTTCAGTGGCTTCTAAAGGAGTGGGCTTCTTAGCTACCTTAGAGCATAGCTAAATGGTGAATAACCGAAGTCCCATTAAGAAAGTAACTGCCGGGAACCAGTAGAAAGGAATAAAATAAACACTCAAACATTCCGTGAACTGAATGGAGTGAGTTCTGAGTGAGCGATCCTCAAAACAGTGGTGCTGAGGTCAAACTCTTACGCTCAGGAGGTGCACACGGTTGTGAAGGATGGGATACTTCCAACGGATCGCTGGTCTTTGAGTAGTCAGGAAGATGGGTCATTTTCAGATTAATGGTTTGTGGAGCTGAAGGGCATGAAGCCACTGCACTCCACAGACATGAACAATTGTTTGCCAAAACTCCCTCTCACAAGGACAAGGTTTCACTCAGCCTCCATGAGATTAGGTCTTTGGCTAGCCAGCACCCTCTGGTGCCCATATTTGGTGCTGCACATTTTCCACCTTTGAGAAGGCCTGTTTTTCTTTCTATTTTTAAATTTCACCCCCCCTACACTCACTTTCTTTTAATTTAGGATTATATGTTTTGAAAATCTTTTCTAGACGAGAAAGGAATCCCCAATAGCATTGATGGGCTGTGCGTAAGGCCGTACGCTATGTATGGATAAACCTGGCCACTAGAGAAGCTGTGTCAGTGCTTCAGTGAGAAGGTATCCCTCTGAATGTACTGGCTACCCACTGGGGAGCTGAGGGAGTGACAAGGTCTGGGCAGCATTCAGCTATTTAATCTTTTCAGGCTAACTCTATAGGAGATGTTCTTTTTTATGGACTCATGTTATATGGATATTGTATGCACTATGCAATAGTTACATACATCAACTGCTTGCCTGCAGCAGACACTGTTATCTTATGTAAAAGGCAACATTCTTGTGAAACAGTAAATAATATAATTTTTGAAAGTTTAAAGTTTTAGAAGCACTAGAGTTTAAACTTTCAGGAGGCTGGAGAGATGGCTCAGCAACTGATACTGGCTGCTCTTCCAGGGTACCTGGATTCCACTACCAGCACCCACAGGACAGATTACAACCCCCATAACTCCAGTTCCAGAGGATCCCACACCCTCTTCTGGCCTTGATGGGCACTGCACACATGTGATTTATAGACAGACATGTAGGCAGAACAAGTGTACACATAATCTTTAAAAATGTGAACTTCTCAAGACATCAAGTTATTAAAAGGTAGCCAGCATCTGAACATAGGTAAGCTTAATAACAAAGATACATTGTTTCAACCATAGTGAATGTTTCCAATAGAGGCTTTCACAAAGGCTGTAAATTAAATTCAGGGTCCCCTCCCCTCGAATGTCAATGGCTTTTAAGTCTAAAGGACATGAATCTACCTGTGGTTTCTTTACATCCTAGTGCTTATTCACACAAACCTCATAGCAAGGAGATGACAAGTTCATAAATACTTATTTTGCAGACACTATTAATGAAGATTAATAGTATTAACTTCCAGAGATAACTCAATATTCTCAAATGTGCAGTTAGCTTGGGTCTAGCATCACCGAGGGGAAGGGCAGGACTTCACTGCATAGCCCGGCAGGACTCTGAGCTCAGCCACCCTCCTCTCTCAACCTCCGACTGCAGGCGTTACAGGCAGGACCGGCAGGTCTTGTTCCACTATACACTGTATGCTCTGCTCTACCAAGTAAGAGTCACTTCCTTTATAAACCCAAAGAATTTTACTTATGCTAGAAAATTCAGTTTCACTTTATTTTTGCCTTCACTACAATAAATAATTTAAAATTAATCACTATTGCTAAACTAGCAAAAACACACATAAGGAGATAATAAAATCAGAATGTGAAAATTTACAGAAAACAGAGTAAGAGTAAGTACATATTATAAAATCCACATTGAGTTGGCAAAATGGTCTAAACATTATAAGATTAAATCAATGACCACATAAAGCACTTAGCATTTTTATAATTCTTTAATTTTGTAAAGTGCTTTCAAAACTTTATTATTCTTTTATAATTCCTAGGAGAGCACAGGGTGACATAATAGCCTTTTAAATGACTGAATAAGAATGTTTCAAAAAGGACCATGAAAATAAGCCATTGCCTGGCATAAAGGAAGCTATTTCGTGATTTGAATCACAACACAAGGCTCCACATTCCTTTGAAGTATGAAGCGGCATCACTTGCCAGCGTGTTCCATCCATGCGCCTCACTGGTGTTAGCGGAGGACTGCAGCCTCCCTGCTTACCTGACAATGGCCTTGGAGTGTTAGTCTTCAGAATCAGAAATACTTGTTTTTCTTGTGTACCATCTAGCTCTCTATTTTATCCATTACATGAACAAGAAATTCATTTTAATATCTCACATTTAAAATAAACATATCAATAAATCTGGGACTGAAGAGATATTTTGGGGTTAAGAGCACTGTCTGAGCTTCCAGAGGACTTGGGTTCCATTTCCTGGGCCCCGTGGTTGCTCACAAGCGTAGCTAAATCCTGTTCCAGGGAGCCCACATCCTCCTCTGGCTTCTATGGGAACTGAACATAAGTGGTGCATAAATATACATGCAAACAAAACACTTGTACACTTAATAAAATAATTTTAAATTTTAAAAAGAAAAATAATTATAGGGCTGGGCATGGTAATGTACACTTGGAACTCTGCCCGCAGGAGAAGAGAGGGGATTGTACATTCTGTCAGTCTGTGCTACTTACTGAGATCCTCTATCACAATCAATCAATCAATCAAACAGCCAATCAAATAATACATTTGCCTTGAATCCCACCCACAATTTCAACTGCAACAATGCTGTTTTTATGGTAAGGTCTTTTTGCCATGCCCTACTATATTTAAAGGTTATAATATACGTTCATGCTGTCTACTGATGGATCCCAATGTGTGACTTTCATCTCTCTTCCATCCTCTGGCTCAAGGCCCTCTTAGCTTGAGCAGGCTGTTTCTGCAGACAACTAGCTAGCTTCCTTCCTCCTGTGTTTCCCTCCAATTTATTCTCTAACAGTAGTTAGCTACAATTAAAAAAAAACACACTGAGCCATATCATGCCCTTAAAGCTCCTCAGATAGCTCTTTATTGCATGTAAAATCCTGACAGGTCCGTGCACGAATGCAGACCTGCTTGGGTCTGCAGCTTTGGTTATATGACTCTTGCTAATATGCCTGCTTTCTCATTGTCGAAGTCTCACTTTTAGTTAGCTCCTTCTACACTGAGCTATCGGTTAAATGTTCCAAAGCTTAAGAAGTTAGAATTAATGACCACATGCTTTTCCTTGATGAAAACGTACTTGTACTTTTCCTACCTTGGCTCCAAGTTGTTAACACTTTCCCTTTGAAGTCCTCTCATTTTTAGGACTGAAATTAAGTGGACTTCATCAAGTCTTCCTGGTCAAGTGGTCTCTACAAACAGAGTGAGTTACTTTTTCTCTGTGCACCTAAAGGAAGCTGCCTACAGCTGTGTTACCAAGTGCTGCTGTACTGTGAGCAATTATAGCTACCTGGTATACGAACTGTGCAATGTACGATCTAAGCCCAACGCTGCAGAAATCTTCAGATTTCAGCATTTGGTACTTAAAAACATTTTTGTCAAATAAATAAGAATTGAGAAAAAATATAACTCATTTGAGTTTTGCAAACCTCTAAAACTGTTTATTTAATCTATAATTAATTTTCATCTGAACCTATTTATTTATTTATTTATTTATTTATTTATTTATCTTTTACTGGGACTGGACATACAGCTTTAAGCATGCTAGTAAGTACTCTACCACTGAACTGGGTCAGCAGCATGCTTTTCAGTTCTTACACTTGAGGCAGGGTCTCACTAAATTGTCCAGGCTGGCTTTGAACTCACCTTATAATTCTGACAGGCCTTGCTTAGTAATTCTCCTGCCTCTGTCTCTGGAGTAGCTAGAATCACATACCTTCATCTTCAGGCCTAGCTTCTGACTCTGTTTATTTCTGAGGTAAATTCTTTGTTTCCATCAGACACTGAAAAGCTTTAATTCTTAAAGAGCCCATATTTTATTAGTTTGTTAATACTTAGATATGTAATTTTTAAATTGTGTGTGTGTGTGCAGATATCCTTCAAAGACAGAGAGGGCAGCAGATGGCGGCCAGAGCTGTGCTCACAGGTGGTCGAGAGCTGCATAATGAGCGTGCAGAACCAAACAAGGGTCCTCTGCCAAGGCAGTCTGTCCTGTTAACTGCTGGGCCATCTCTCCAGCCTCCGTGTGTGTGTGTGTGTGTGTGTGTGTGTGTGTGTGTGTGTATTCATACTAAGTGCTGACTATCATCTATCTATCTATCTATCTATCTATCTATCTATCTATCTATCCATCCATCCATCATCTATCTATCTATCAGAGCTGACTATCCAGGGAGAAACAGGAGTTACTATTCTAGTAAGAGTAGATGCTAACTGGCGTGACACTCATCAATAATCCCTTTATTAGTTACATTTCCTTAAAAAGACTCTTTCTACCAATTTATTAGCATTGATCACCATTATCATGCATTTAAAGATATTAAAAGGCAATACTATATTCATCATTACTGTAGAGTTTTCTAAAATCTAAGTGTACTTTGAGTGAGAAATGCCTCATGCAAGCCTTATTAGGAACCACTATTCATATGGTTGATGTCTTAAATGCTGGATAACAAGCAGAGACATTGAAGGCACTCAGGTTCATGTGCCTAGAAGATCTGTGGCTAAAAAGCATGGATGACCTTGATCAGAAGCATCAGGAACTAAAGACAGAACAGCATCCATTTATAAGAAAATGGGCAGAGGCATCAGTAGGGGCTGTGCTCTATTTCATCCTCCACCTCACCCCACCCCAATTCTTAAGCACAATGCCAGCAACTTAAAGGTCCAATACACCAGATATTCACCAGACTGCTGGGAAAGCTACTGTGAATTTTGTTAAAGAATTTTGCTCTTTAAAGATAGAGTCTCACAAAGGCCAGGCTATTGTCTGACCTTGAAGCCCTGCCTGGTCTTCCCGCTCCCACCTCCCACATGCTGAGATGACAGTCATGCACTGCCATGCCTTGCTTTGTTGTGATGAACGTGGGGGAGGCAGTGTTTCCCTGTGTCTGAGTCAGTGCTCTGTTACTGTGAAGACACGACATGACTCTTTGCATTTGACTGGGCTTCCTTCTAGTCAGATGTTTAGACTATTATCATCATGCTGGAGAGCAGGTGGCATGCAGGCAGACATGGTAGCTAAGACTTCTACCGCTGGATCGGAAGGCAGCAGGAAGACAAAGCCACGGCCTGGCTTGGGCTTTTGAAACCACAGAGCCCACCCTCAGTCCACCTCCAACAAGGCCGCAGCTCCTAATCTTCTCAATAGTGCCACTCCATGGTGACTAAACATTCAAATCTACGAGCCTATGGGAGCCACTCTTATTTTTAAAATCACACTGCATTCATCCCATGCTGGCCTTGAACTTGCAGTAACTCTCCAGTTTCCGTCTTCCGTGTTCTGGGTTTACACATGTCCCACTAGAAATGTGAATCTACAATAGACTGTGTATAGCCTGTGACAGGACAGACTCTATGTAAAATTACCAACCAACGGTCTGAGCTGCAGCACTGTGAATCTGTGTGTGTGTGTGTGTGTGTGTGTGCCACAGTGTGCAATGGAGCCAGAGGCTCTGAGCCTGAGTTACAGACAGCTGTAAGCAGCCGTGTGTGTGTGTGTGTGTGTGTGTGTGTGTGCCACAGTGTGCAGTGGAGTCAGAGGCTCTGAGTCTGAGTTACAGACAGTGGTAAGCTGCCATATGCATGTTAGAAATTGAAGCCTGTTCCTCTAGAAGAGCTTCCAGAGCTCTTTACCACAGAGCTGGCTCCTGAGCCCCAAATCTGGGATTTTTAAAAGTGAAAATAGAAAAACTTGTTGAAGATGTCTTGTAAAGCAATATCTGACATGTATACTGTGATAATCCACTCAGGAGCACCTTTATAGTGAGGTGAGCATGCTCACTGTGCGGTCTGGACGTAAGACTCCTTATAGCAGATCTGGTAACAGCCGACTTGCTCGAGTGACCTTGCTTTGCCGAATTTGAGATAACTGAGACAACAAAGCTAGTCTCCCCTCTGGAACTGCTCGGCCTTTCTCTGCTGACCCTCAAATGGTGCCACGTAAATGGCTCCGACTTTAGTGTTATTTCATCAGGTGATTTCATCATGATTACACACAATAAACAGAGATGGTCTCATTCACTTTAAAGGGAACCATTGACTACTAAATCGACTATAATACTAAAGCTGTAAACAAACTTCACGACAAAGGTAGATACACTAGGCAGGAAAACACCAGGACTTGACTTCTAATACGACATATATCGAATTTATACTGAATATATAAATTATAAGTTTCTATTTATGGTATTAGAGAGAAAAGCTTAATGTTCTACATATGTTCAACATAATAACGTCCTCTGTTTCATACAGATAATTGACTGAAAGCAGGATGTGGTGGGAGGGTGAGACTGTGTAGTGATTTTTTTCTCAGGAATAAAAACCCAGGAGGAGCACCTTAGCACAGAGGAGCACCTAGCACAGAGGAGCACCTAGCACAGAGGAGCATCTTAGCACACAGGAGGAGCGCCTTAGCACAGAGAACTCTTCTGTCTGCTAAGCCTGACCCAGGGCTGAGTGAACTGATCAGCGAGCTCCAGAGTAATTCGTGGTGCAGTGAGAATCGTACTGGGCGCTGACATGAGGCCGCTGCCAGAGTTATTCTTTATACTTATCAGCAGGTTTAAAGGGCTACGGGTTAATGCGCTGGTTGTGTGGCCCTCTTGTAACCAGGATTCTCATTCTAATAGAAAAAGGGGGAAATCGATTCCAGGTGGAAGCAATGTTGCCCAACCCCCACCCCAATCATATTACCAGCAAACAAGAAGCAAATGCACAAGAGATTTTAGTGTTGCAATAAAACAAAGCTGTGGCATTTTTAATGATGTGAATAATAGATACCAGAAAAGTGATAATTATTTATAATTGATTTCATCTAAAAAATAACTAAAGTCAACCCAAAATGTTTTTATATTTTCATTTATAAATTAAATCACGTGCAATGGTTTTCTCTACAACTCTGTATGGCTTAATACTTCTACACCAGACATGTAAGAGAATGTCACTCCCATATTTATCATTCTGACACACTGTTTTGAGCTACGGACATGTGAATGAAAGGAAACATCATTGCTGGGATGGAGGGCAGTCTGTACAGAGCAGCATGTCTGTACAGACAGACAGCTGTCTGTGGTCTGTACAGAACAGCATGCTAAAGTAGCCACTGTCTGTAGTCTGTACAGAGTACATGTTAAAGTAGCCGCTGTCTGCAGTCTGTACAGAGCACATGCTAAAGTAGCCGCTGTCTGCAGTCTGTACAGAGCACATGCTAAAGTAGCCGCTGTCTGCAGTCTGTACAGAGCACATGCTAAAGTAGTGGCATGCTAAACCAGCCGCTCTCTTGCTCTGCTCTGGACCCAGATGCCGACAGCAGCTCAAATCCCTCTGCCATGTGATACTCTCAGACAGGCCTCCCCAACTCCACGTACATTCAATTCCATCTGCATTTACGGGTCTACAGCTCTTCACAAAGGTCCTGTGTCATGCAGAACCTGCATTAAATAAACTCTATGTTCTCTCCTCCTATCTATGGCAATGAGACTCTTAGCTGAGAAGTCACAACAGGGCAAAGTTTTGTCCCTTGAGGAACAAAAACAAATTCTCTAAAATATTCGCATTTTAAACTGAGTGCTCTTCCCAAGGTTGCTCTGGGGGCAAGCTTCCCTCAATCTTCTCTTTTCCCATCAACTTCATTCATGGTTCCTCCCCACAGCCACCAGCAGTTCCTTCAGCCACTTCCTCTCTCTGTTCTCTAACAAAAAGGGACACCTCCATAACTAAGAAACCCTGGGTAGGTCTGGGAGTTGTGGTTTAAAGCCGGCGCCCCAACTCATCCCCTTCCTTTTAAATTCTCCCTCTCTTTCAGCCATGCACACACATGCTGCCACATCTGTGCCGCCAGCGCTTCCCTCATCTGCTCTTCTAACTACGTACAAAGTGCTTACCTGACAGCATCTGTTCTCCCCTGTTCTGTGATTTCCCCTCTCCTTCCAATCCTAATGAGGTGGCACTGGCACCTGTCACCAAATTTATCTAAATTATTCCATCTCTATTGATAAAACAATGTGTTCCAGAAATGGTGACAGAGAAATCAAGACATGATGCCACTGTGAATGGGACTGGAATCATCCTTAACCCCAGGGACGAGGTAATTTTTTTCTGTGTGGCAGGCAGTACAGGCTTCTAGGTTCATAAGGAATAGAGGGGCTATTGGGGGGCTCAGATGCTGCTAGTTCAGAGAACACTGTCAACAGACTAACCTTCCTCAGAGATGCAGCTTTGAGCTGTGGACAAAATTGCAAGCTGAGAACCAACAGAAGAACCCCCATCTGCTTCAGGACACATTTACAGCTTCTGGGAGACAGTACAAACTTATTTGCCTTAGGTAGAACCAGAAAAATGTGATCAACTCTTGAAGAAAAAGACAGTCCAGAGTTTAGCCTGGATATGACCCAGATATGAAATAGTAAATCAAGTATACTTACATTCAGACAGGCAGAGGAAGATAAGCTCTTAAAAATGAAAATATGGGAAACCTCAGCATGAAAATATAGATTTTAAACTGAAAAATTAAACATAACAAAAATGTACTAAATAACCTTAATTTTAGAATGGAATTGATAAAAGTAATCTATTAAAGCAAGATAAGTAGAACTATCTGAGCCAAAGATACGAAAATCTTGAAGAACAAAAAAGATCAGTTTCTGAGACTTGTGCAACAGGAAACCCTCCTTGGAGTTCCAGAGTGCAAAGGATGAATGTAAGAAGGAAACATATTTGAATAAACAAGAGTGGAGAGAAGCTTCTAGATTTGCAGAAGGTACACATCTAGAAAAACAAGACGGGTCAGTTGTAAACAGTATTGATCACAAAAATGTATGAACTAAGCTTGATTATAAAACAAAAAGAAAGGAAGAAATTTAATAAGTCAGAGGAAACAAAAGCTACCTCAGACAGGGACAGTAATATGAGCCAGCAGATTTTTCTCTAGAAGTTAAGTTCAGGAGATTAAATGGACAAAATATTTCATAACTTTGTGGGAGTGGAACAGCTACACAGGCACAGATGATGAAAGCAAACACACGCACAGTGAGGAAGACTGGAGCTTCTCCTCTCCCCAGCCGCCACTAGGTGATGTTTAAAGCATAATACACAATACCCATCACAGACAAAACCCCCTTTAAAAAGACCCATGGCTCTGAATTCAAACTGTATCATCAGGTAATACAGACCTCTTTGTGAAAGTCTTGACCAGAACATACCACAGCTACTACAGAGACTACCAAGATGGAATCTAACTACGGACTGCCTCTTCTGTGTCTCCTAACCCCCTTCAAAGATACATTCAGGATGTGTTCTTTTATCAAAACAGCCTGGGGAAAGCACACACAGAGACATACAACAAATATGTAAAATATTAATACTTGTTGAGTCTAGGTGGTAAATTTTCAGTCTTTTATTATACTATTTTTCAAGTTTTTAAATTGTAAAAGTTTTCATAATAAAAATAAGCTGAAGAAAAATTAGCTGGAGGACTTTATTCAGAATATCCTTCTCCTGCTTCTCCTAATTTTGATATTCTCTTGTTTGGGAGGGTTATCCAAGTATTAGCTATGTAATTTGGAAAAGAATGTCACATGATTCTGAAACCCACATGTATGAACACTGGAATGGGAACAGGTTTCTAGAGTTTGCTTTACTGTATCAAATGCACAGCTGCCCTTGCGGGAGTATTTGCTGGGGGAACGGATGGAGGAATGAAGAGAGAACCAGCAGCCTGGGTGTTTAGGAGCTTGCTAAGATATTAAATCTCAACATTTTTATAATCTCAAGATACGAAGTCTTAAGGAAGTTACGAAGATGACCAGAACAAACAGTTGCTGTGATCCACATGCATTCTCTTCAGTGCTCAATAGAGTTTTCACGCTGGGGTTTCTCCTGGACTTTTCACTTAGCAACTTTCTCTCCTAAAAGAAGTTCCAAGTCACCAGAGAGGATACTGACCACACTGGAACTAGGCCCATACTTCTCATGCTCTCCTTGAGCAAGCATCAAAGATCAACATGAGAGTCCAAAGGATTCAAATCCCAGGCTTTCCCTGTTCGACCTATCTCAACATTCAGAAACACACACAAGCTTGCACTAATGTTACTTCATCTTCCCAAAGGGCTGCAGAGGGAAACAGCTGCACACAGATGTTTGGCATGTAACTCTTACAGATAAAATAATGCAGCATTCTTCTAGATAAATTACACACTTTAAAATATCCTTTCCTTCTTTTACAAAAATAAATACAGAGGTTTAAATTTTAAGAGAAATTTTGTTCAAATCCAAATGCTACCAAATGATTTTACATAGTTTTTCCCTTAAATGTTTTAAAACAAAATTCAAACAAGACAGAAATATATTTTTTATAAACACACACACACACACACACGACAGAGAGAGAGAGAGAGAGAGAGAGAGAGAGAGAGAGAGAGAGAGAGAAATCATCTGTAACTGAGGGCAGAGACTGGCAGTGTCTACAATATGTAAGGACGCATTTTCCAGCACTAAGTCCTCCCAAAATAGCCCTTAGGAGTTAAGTCTCAATATTTATTCAGCAACTATTAGATCCAATAGCCAATATCTAAACAGCATTCCCTCAGAGACTCTGTGTATGACCTCTTAACTGCTTGGTGCCTAACTCTACACATATGTCAAACAGAAAGAAGAATAATTGCTGGCTACCTCCCAGCTATTCCAGAAGATTTAATGAGACAGGGAGCCAGACCTCCATGGTGAGTCAATTATTCCCTGGGCAGAAGTTATGTTATTTGTGAGGTGCTGTAGCACTAAGGATAATAAAGTATTGTGCAGGAATTACAAGTAGCTTGGTTTTTATTTCCCAAAGTATTTACATTTAATCATTCAGAAAAACATGCCGACCTTGTATAGAAAGGCCAAATATCTTTATATACACACATACACACACACTGAATTTGATAGAAGGAAATTATCTTGAAATCTTAAAAACGGTTGTTTTTCTCTTGATGGGAGTAGGAATTTAAGAAAAACTAGCTTAGCTCTCACCAGAACCTAGACCTGTCAAAAGGGCCTAGTGCCATAAAGTAGGTTTCATGAGGCAAGCTCAGAGCCCGCTAGTTTCAGCTTGCTAGGGACAAGATGTTGTTCTGCTAAGAAAAGATATGGAGCTGTGAATACAATTCCACTTATAAAGACACGTGGTCCAATTTCAATTTATATTAACACACACACATAAATAAGACATTTAATTTTGGATCAGTGAAGTCACAGGCTGTTTAAATAGTTCACACAGGATGGTCATGCTCTCATGAGTAAAAATGGGTAAAATTGATTTTTTACACCAGATTAGCCACACTATATTAATCATATAAAATATTTCCCTGAAAGTCTTGGCACAAAAAATAGGCCAATGTGTTCTGTTGTGGCTATTTTTTCCAATGTAAATTTAGACAGGGAGAAAAACTTTAGAAACTAATCACAAATTTCAAAATCAATAAATTCAAATTGTTTTCAAGGCAGTAAAATATGCAGGCTTGCCAAATGTTGCAGTAAACTGATGTGCAATCTGTCTGGCAGCTGGACCATGTGAGCAAAACAACTGAGGGAAGGAAGACCTTAAAGGAACAGAAACTCAAGGGTCAACAGATCTTGTTTCAGGAGACCATTAGTTTAGTGCACAGAAAGAGAGAGAAGCAAGGGCAAGCAGCCAACTAAAGTAGGGTGTGAGCAGTTATCTTAACGGGGCTTCCTCTGGACTGGGACGAAGGAGCAGCAGTGGCGACTGCCGCCAGCTAGTCAGAGTGGCGGTTACAGCCAGCTAGTCAGTGTGGCGGTTACAGCCAGCTAGTCAGTGGCAGGAGTGTCAGTCAAAGAAGATAACCTAGGGTGTGCTTGGGAACAGCGAGTATGAAAGTCTCAGAAGGCTAAGACTGCTGTCACCATCGCTTGAGAACATGACCACTGAGCAAAACTCCACCAGCTTGTTCCCACCACTCTGAAAGGCCTGCCTCTGGTGATTTAGCTTCTGATGTTAGTCAACACAGTGAGGTTTTGCTTTCAAGGTCGAAAAACATGATACAACTCATTCTACTACAAGCTTCCAACCTTTTAAGAATAAGATATTTGAACAAAGAAAATAATCTTTTTCCAGTGAATTGAGAAAATGCCATTAAAAACAGTACTGATTTAATGCCCAAGTATTATTATTAGCACTTTGAGAAGAAATACTATTTTATTATTAACTCAGAAATTACAGAGAAGGTGGCTGAATTAGAAGTCCCTGCTGCCCAGTGCCCCCTGATGGCTTGAGTTTGGAAGGAGAGAAGCTACCTTCTAGTGTTCTCCTCTGACCTCCACATGCAAGTCACAGCATACATGTGAATGCATGTAAACATGCACATACCCTAATAATAAATTTATACAACTTTATAACTTATAAAAATTTAATTATTTAAAATTAATTTAGTTCAAAATGTATAAAATCACCAAGGAAACTATTGGGATCTAATGTGTAACTTTCAGACATATGAATATTTTTATGAAAATGCATTTTTTGTAGACAGTACATTATGGAGAATTGAAAATATTGAACACAAGAGATATGCTTAGGCAGGTGGGTACTGGATGGCATCATGAAAACACAAAGCACTGTAAGACAGTACAGTCATAAGCAAATGGCACAGAGAGCCAAGGCAGCAGCAGAGCGGGGGAGCCTGAGGTGCCAGGGACAGAGCTTAGGGCAGCAGAGCAGGAAGAAGGCACAGAGCAGCTGTGAGGTGAGCACAGTCAGCCAGCAGCTGCTGAGGTGACAGGAAGAACAGAGTAAGAGACACTTAGGTGGCAAATCACGGGAGGGAAGGGAGCGGGGCTACAGAAGGAAGCCCTGGCTTTGAGCAGTTTAACTCTTTTAAGCTGTAGGCTCCTCACCCACAAGACAGGAGTAATACACCTGCTTGTGTGGGAAAGCGAAGAATGACTCTTCTTCACAGTGGTCCAAGCAAATCGTCCACACACTTACTTACTCAACACCGAATAATAAGGGAATACAGTCCCCACCTGAGTAGGAAACAGAAATATAAACAAACGGTCAAGTGACAATGACATATGCAATCAGACTCACTGGAGGTCACACAGATGCAGAGAAATGTGTGTATGAAGTGTTAAAGCCTGGGAAAGTGACAGGGATTCAATGAAGTCTGTACAAGTGGCATCCGAGCCAGGCTGCTCACAACCTGGAAGGGCTTTACTTCCACCTCAAGTCACCAGGCTCCTCCTGTATCATACAAGCTAGAGCATACATACCCTAGGCCAGTGTGCTGTTGGAACTGAAGTGGGAGAGCACTGTCCAGAGGACATAGGAGGGAAGGGGAGAACGTAGGGAAAAGCGAGCATCACAGGAACCAAATTCCCAGACATCAACACTAGAAAGAAAGCGAGGGAAGACACAAGAACCTAACAGGCCCTGTGTGCTGCTTCTGCATTACTCGAGCACTGATTTCAGCTAGCTACTATTGCTGCCAGTGCCATCTGAACACCTCAGAGTTAACATCAAACAACAAATGTACACTTGCTACGTGCACCTGTCTACTGATACAGGCTAGCTAGGAAAACGAGTGAAAAACATGACTGCAAAACATTCGTTTTCAGTCCTTTCATGCATCAGGTAAATTTAACTTATCCAACAAATATTTATTAACTTGCTCTATAACACATGAGCAAATTCCTTTGAGCTGGGAAGATCAAGAGCATGATACTGACTTTAGAACAGAGGGGGCTATGTTGTAATATTCACTTGACAAACTGTGCTGAAGAAAACATATGAGAGGGAGGGAGGGAGGGAGGGAGGGAGGGAGGGAGGGAGGGAGGGAGAGAGAGAGAGAGAGAGAGAGAGAGAGAGAGAGAGAGAATGAGAATGAAAGCACAAGCCACTTACCTAATTGCAGTAGTCTGCGGGGTGACAGTCCAATTTTTTTACCTAACCAAACTCACTATAAGTTGAATACTCAGAGAGTGACTAGCCAGTTCAGGTGACAATGCTGCACAGGCAGAGATGGAACCTAAGTAGCTGTCTTTAGACTACAAGTCAGGACTTTTTACTACTTCACGTCCCTCAGGCTGTTTTACAACACAGTCCTTAAGTCAAACAGTATTCCATTCCATCTCTTTCAAACAAAGTAATTGAACTTATGGAGCCTGTGCCCAGTAGAGCATAGGGCTGCTGAGGGCTTTTGCCCTCTGATTGTATCACAGCTATGGGCTGTGCTGGAAAACTGCTAGAACTTGTGGTGTGACTGTTAGGTCACTGAGGTCTCTCTATACCTGAAGTTGCACTGGATCAGCAACAGAGAAAGTTGCAAACCTGAAAGAGTCAGCAGTGCCTGCCTGCCTCTCTTCCCACTCCTCACCCTCCCTGCCTAGGCCAGCCAATGAGTGGCAGCTGTGACAGAGGGACACTAAATAAAGCTGTGTGCATGATGGGGACGGGGAAGTATAGTGTTCCCCAATGACTACGCTGGTCACAACACTGAACACGATTTCTCTATATAGGTGCAAATCCAGTTTTATTTAACTAGAAGGCAATATCCTGGAAGGGGGGATTTGGATAGATTTATAACTTGCAGAGTGCCTTAAATGTATTAGATGACAGAAATTCTCTCCATACTTTAAAATTCTCCCAAACAGTATAGCACACAGTGACCATTTCCTAGCTACTGAGGTGTGAGTGGGAAGGAAGACCAGGAGCTGGAGATCGATTCTTTTCCTACTTCCACATGCTATGGACCAGCTGGTAATGTTCTGTCACAGTAGCTCATCTGTTAGACACTGCAGCTAATTCTCCATATTTGGATAGGAAAAAGAACATCATGTCTCAAAGGATGGCACTGCCAGGAGGGTATGGCTGGTACTAACGATACATATGTGGCTTCGGAGAGAGGAAAAACAGTCAACAATTTCCCTCCATGATGACTGAGAGGAACACAGATGGAACTGAGAAATGCGGGGTAAAATGCAGAGATGTGAGTTCTTGCAGCAGGATGTATCTATGAGAGCAAGGTCTGACCGACACACACAGCGGCTTCCCGTCACCTTCTCAAACGCCGTCTGCGCATGCCCCATCCACCCCTCTTCAACCCGCTGCGTGGAAGGGAGAAGCGACCATCCTGGACCACAGACGTGTGAGCAGCGTCCTAGGCAACAAGTATAAGCTAGAAGGAACGGGTCTCTAGGGCAGAGTGTATCTTTTCAGCTTCTGTTAAACAATGCTGTTAGAAATGTCCTTTAAATGATTTATTTAACTCTCCCTTTTAGATTATATTCTTACAAGTGAGTAAAAGGACATGCAGCCATTCTCAGACCTATGATAACACGACCAAATTTTCCTTCAGAAAGTTTACATACAATGTGGTCCCTTACCTTTCCACCCAATGCTAGAAGCAACTTTATCACTAACTGATATAACTCTTTTAATATTAAGGGAGTAGATACTATGTCATAAATATTAAGAATATGGACACCTCCAAAATTTGCCTGTCAACTGATTTTGTCATGCAGAAAACATAAAATCTTTATGGAGCCTAATCAGATTATTTAAAAAGGCAGTTTAATTGATGCTTATAAGACCGCATGCCAACATGCCTCCTTTCACAATAAGGTCACATATATATGCATGCATATATTGTATTATTTTAAAATTCCATAAGCTGTCATCTATGTGGAGATTTACTTCCCCACATATTTAGTTCATTACACTTACACTGGGTCAAACACAATGACAGATGTTATCAAATGTCTCTTTTTCTAACAGTTAAGAGGCTTTGCTTCCATCTCTTCTGCTTCCATGACCTAGTTTTGATGATTCTAACTTAAAAATGGTTTTTAATAGCCATGTATTCAAACAACTCATATCACTTCTTTGTTTTCAAGATTGTTGGGCTCACTGCCTTCAGGTTAACATTAAAAATACACTGTCAGAAAAAGAGAGAAAGAAAGAAAGAAAGAAAGAAAGAAAGAAAGAAAGAAAGAAAGA
>NW_021604565.1:11894418-11906579 GCF_004785775.1 Grammomys surdaster
AGAAAGAAAGAAAGAAAGAAAGAAAGAAAGAAAGAAAGAAAGAAAGAAAGAAAAGAGAGAGAGAAAGAAAGAAAGAAAGAGCGAGCGAGCACACTGTACTTGAGTTGGATGAAGTGCCGGAGTGAGCACAAGGCGCAGCCTCTAACATCTGGACCCCCTCACTGATCCCCGAACATGGGATGCTCCTCTATTTACTGCTATGCCACTTAACAGTCAGTTGTAGAGTTTAGTTGGCGACTGGTGCATCTTTCCACACGGCTGTGCTAGGGTAGGGTGTGTGCTCCTATCTGGGCAACTGTGTTATTATTTTTGTACTTGACCACCTTATTGTTATACTTGTGATAACACCCATAAGTATTAGTGGATTATTTTGGGTTTTCTAACTAAACAATAAAATATTTTAAATTTCAAATAATACTGGTATTTCTCACGTCCTTTGCAATATTTATACCTCATTTTTTATCTTGCTAAATTATAGTAAACAACAGAATAATAACTGATACTCAGCTTTACCCTGCTTCAGTTTTTAGGGCATTTTTCTCTTAACACATTATACAGCTGATATATATATCTAGTCATCTTTTAGGACAGTTTTTTTTATACTGACACTATCCTCAGCCCCCAAATATCCTGTAAGTTTCTTGAAGGCAGGAACTGTGTTTTGTTATCTTTAGAATCACGATAGCAACCTAGCACAGAGGAGCTGGATCACTAATGGGTGGTTCTCAAGTCTGTGAGGTTGTTGGAGCCTTTACTCTATCACAAGCCACAGACTTCTTGTTCTGAGGAGGAATTTTGGAGGTGTTAGGGCCTTGGTAGGCGAGTCTGACCAGCCCTACAGCCAGGGACCCACCAACCTCTTCTCCCTGCCCCTTCCCTTCTCCCTCCCACTTTGGCCCAAAGGTTTTTTATTTATTTATTATATGTAAGTACACTGTAGCTGTTTTCAGACACCCCATAAGAGGGCATCAGATCTCATTACAGATGTTGTGAGCCACCATGTGGCTGCTGGGATTTGAAGTAATGACCTCCAGAAGAGCAGTCAGTGCTCTTAACCGCTGAGCCATCTCATCAGCCCCCAACTTCTTATCTTTACCCAGCAGTGTGTGACCACACAGCAGGCCTGGAACAACCTAGCCACTGCCAGTCAAGAAGGGAGCAGACTCTCATCTAGCTAAAGGGTTTTTTGTTTGTTTGTTTGTTTGTTTGTTTTTTCAGATATAAAAGAAACTATTAGCCGTCTCTATATATCAAACAGACATGGATCCCTCCCCCGACCTACGTGTGAAAGCATCGCTGTTAACTGCCGCTCTGGCCTTCCGCGTGTCTCTCTTACTAACACATGGATCCCTCCTCCGACCTACATGTGAACGCATTGTTGTTAACTGCCGCTCTGGCCTTCCGTGTGTCTCTCTTACTCACACAAAATGACACAGTAGATATGCAGCTTCCTCTTTATTTTTATCAAAGTGAAATAATGGAAAACAGTACCTTGTAACTTGTACTATGCTCTAAGTTGCACTTTTGGACCATTTAGTATGTTCACTAATAGATGAGAACCAGCTTGTTTTCTCATCTATCAGAGTTAAAATTATCATTAATAGCACAAAGTATGCATTTTTTTCATTACTAATTCTGTAGCAAGTACAGAACAATTTTGGAGAACTCAGCTAGGAAATCTTACAGACAGAAGCAAAGCTAATATAACAGAGGATATAGATTTACAGATTAAAGACATCCAGTAACCAAGAGGACAGTGCTAATATTCAAATGGGAAAATGGCACATAAAGCTTTCTTTTCTATACTGAGAATACAGAAATGATGAGCTACAAATAAAACCCTGTTACAAATTACCTTAGTTCTTAGTCATCTGTCAGATGAAACCATCAACCCACTGCTACTTAGATGCTTTAACAAAACAAATGCATGCCTTCAATTAAAAAAAAAAACCTCAAGAGGAAAGTGAGTTACTGGCCCAGATAAGAGATCACCTGTTACAGCAGCAGCACTGACTGACGAGCTCACTGCACTATTCATCTGTTACTACTAAACGTTTGCAAAGTTTCTCCAAAAAGCCAGTGTAACACATTATGGTAACCTAGTGAAAATGGGTGTTTCTAAACCTCCCATACAGGAACCCTACAAGACAGTATGGGCGTGGCAGAAAGAAGAGAAAAACAACAAGGCAGCACTGGAAGAAAGACAACCGAGCTGCAGTCCCACACACTCTGGAAGAATCTCTGAACTAGGTGGATATGGAAGGTTTTTAAAATTGGTGTCTTCTTGGCTGGTGAGAGACAGCAGTGATTAAATGACAGCAAGCCTGATGGCCTGAGTTCAATCCCCAGCACCCGTCACTGTTGCCTCGGTGCTCTGGCCACAGGGTCACTTCGCCTTCATGGACACTTTCTATCACTGCGGTCATTCATCTCTTCTGTTGGAGCTCACTCCACTGAAGTGTTCAGCCAGTCCTCAAAACTGCCATTTGTTTCTTTCATACCCTATAAAGCCTTGGTCTTTCAGATCTAAAAGCAAAATAAAGTAACTCTTTTCTGGGTACAATGTTGGTACCAGTTGCCCTAGGTAGACTCAGGAGGCCAGAGGCCAGGTCAAAAGGATTGCCTGAGCCAAGGAGATAGGGCCAGTCTGGGCAATATAGCAAAGCCTCTAAATAAAACCAGACCAGACCAGACCAGACCAGACCAGACCAGACCAGACCAGACCAGACCAAACCAAAAGTGAAGTCCAAGCTCAAACCATGACACTTCTTTATGTTCCCATGTAGTCATCTTCTTACACTTCTCCATAAACCAGTCCTACAAAGAGGCCGGCTTTCCCTTAGTCTGTATCCTGAAGGAATCTGGCTTCAGGCTTTACCATCTCATAGATACTATTAAACATAAAAGCAGCATCAGCTCTCTAAAAGTCAAACAACACTCACCCCAGTTTTGGGTGATTTACTCTTGCTAAACATTTTACTCATTTGATGCCTCTTTCTGAAGTATTCCCCCCTGAGCACTTAGGACATCGTGACTGAGACATCATGAGCCTCCTCTGCTACTGCCCTCCAGAGACCCATCTCCTTTGTCTACTTTCCACTACAGTCCCTATTCAACCGGCTCAAAAATAAGCTGCAATTCCCAATCTCAGATAGATAGCTCTGGAGAGGTCATCTCAGGGCATGTGTGAGGAGTAGCTTCTCTGAAGGTCTGAGGGGAGCTGGGTACGCAGAACTAGATTCATCATGCTCCATGGCAGACGTCAGTGTTCCTTACTGGAATGACTCAGACTTCCTCCTCTCCCTGCTCCCCAACTTATTCAAGGAAAGCACCTGGGAATCAGATGATAATCTTTCCACATCCTTAATTCCCATCACGGGAGGACTACAGGTTTTTTCCATCCCACCCCTCCCATCGGCTCCATTGCCATCACTCATGTGTGTGAGGACCATGGAACTGTGACAGACATCTCTCCTTCTTCCCACCTTCTTGTCATTAAGTTTGCAGTGATGAGCATCTCGCTGTAATTCTTCAATTAATCAACCGTCCACATCTAAATACCCAACTTCTTCATAGGGTAGAGGCACCAGCCTCTTCTCCAGCCTCCCTCCACCACTTGCAGCTCAATCCTGGGCCTTTTCAGGCTCCTCTCTGCATCCTGAGCATGTCCCCACTTCTCCATCGGATGCACTGTTACTCATTCTTAGAAATCTGCTTAAACACCAACTTTTCTAATTGGGCCATTTTATCAGGTTGGCTTCTGTCACTCCTTACAGATTCTTGATGACTCTTCTACCTGACAACTGTCCTACTGCACCATAACTGGCTGTCTAAG
Organism: Grammomys surdaster; assembly: GCF_004785775.1. Taxonomy (NCBI): domain Eukaryota; kingdom Metazoa; phylum Chordata; class Mammalia; order Rodentia; family Muridae; genus Grammomys; species Grammomys surdaster. Next base: position 11,898,254 of record NW_021604565.1, read on the forward strand.
TGCACCGATAACTGGATCAAATTAGGAAGTTCAATATTGTATCCTAGATCAGCAGCCATCAAATATTTTCTTAATCTAAAAGATGTATAAAACATATGCCCAGAAAAAATGCTCTGCTAAACAATTTTAAAATGAGATTACAGAATAAGGCCTTTATTATTGCCTAGTACAATAAAGTACAAGGTGTCTGTTTTAATATATCACACCACTTTTGATTCAAATGCTTCTTAAATGAAAAGATTTATCTCCTTTAACCAACACATTCTTGATGGGCAATTGTCAGAAACCATTTCCATGTTAGGTGAGAGTGCTAAGAGAACCATCGTGGTCCCTGTCCTAGAGGTATTTAAAATGTGACAGGCAGTGAGGAAAAGGATTCCTAAAGTGTGTAATGAAAGCCCGAAAGTAGAAAAATGAAACGCTTACTGAGAGAACTAACATTTTATAGGGAAGGGGGACACTGGGAAACAACAAGCATTAAATGGTGTCTAGAAGGCTGGCAATCATCAGGCAGACGACAGCAGGGCAGTGTGGCTAGAGAGGCAGCACACATAACTCAGAAGAAGGCAGAAACATCTGCAGTAACATCGGGAGCCAAACTGTGATGGGGCGTCCAAGAGAAGGTTAAGGCTGAGCTCCCAGACACGGAGTTAAATCCAGTTAACCTGGACACCTGTTTTCTAAAAGTGCCACATAGAAAGAATAAAAAGTGCTCCAAATAAAACACTCAGAAGAAATGTCTACCCCATGCACTCACTGTGACTAAGCATGTAAGAAACAGATTAAACCAGGAGGTTGTAGTTGCATAGCTTCAGGCTGTATGGAAATGAAGACAACCTAGAGTCCGAATTCTCCAAAGCTCTGAGTTCTTCACCAAGGAGCCACTGTGCCAAGAAACACATTAGACGTTCAGTTTTGAATCAGGAGGAATACATTTTTACCTTTTATTTGAGATAGAAGATTAGATTCTAATCTTTGTGGTTTTCCTTTAGATGAGCACTACAGGTATATTTTTGCAAGTCTGTGAATACTTAATTTAAAAGCCATGGACAGCAACCTCAAGGAGCCCTGACCGTGCAAAATGTTTTATAAATAGTTCCATGTGCACTGTTCATCTGGAACCTCACTAGAGATGGATAATGACCTTGTATTTTGTACTCATTTATTCAGAATTAGCCAAACCTTCTGTTTTTAATTACATACTTAATTCACCTAGCATGGTCTAATTACAGAAAACAAAACATCGTTTAAACAAAAGGTGGCCTTGAACTTAATCTATCAAAACACCAGTTAGTTTAAAAAGTTTTCAGCTCTTAACAAACTGCCAAGACATGCAATAGCAATTTTCCAAATGCGATCATACACTCTTACAGCAAAAGGTTTACTGCACAATCAAACATCTGCACATACTTTAAAAATTCAACATGTTGCTTCACTATTAATACAAATTTCCTTAAATTTTGATAGACTTTAAAAAATCTTAAAGCTGAAGTTCATACTACAGAATAATTTTTAAATATCCAAGGTCAGTTTGGCTTTGAAATGTTGAATTATCATAACCATGGCTACTTACTGACAAAATGGTCTAAGACTCTACGTAAACTCCTATGTGGGATTCTTCCTTAGCATCCTTCTCTGTGATACTGTAGCATCACCTGTGTCTCTCAAACATAGCTTACAATGCTGAACTGTTCATATGGTTGAGGAATCTGCCCTTGTCTGCAGATATCATAAAGGCAGAGTTTGTGCCTTTTGTCTGTAATTCCAATGTGCACCACACACCTCAACGAACACATGCTGGCTTATGATGCTGTAAGAAGCTCTCTCCACAAGTGGGTTACAGGATCTTATATACAGAAAATCCTAAGAAAGCAACCAACAGTATTTAAACAACAGATGAGTTTTAAGGGTTTCAGAGTTCAATACACCAAACTATGTTTCTACACAGTGGCAATGAATAAAACTGAGAAAAACAATTCTATTTAATAAATTTAATAACAGTATTAAAATCAGTAAAGCATACAGTAATAAGCTTAACAAAACAAGTATGAAATTTCTACTCTGAAGACTAAAAGGTATTACTGAAAACAAATCAAAGAAAAACAAAATGCATAGGAAAGCAACACAAGTCCATGGGCTGAAATCAGCCATGTGCCCAGCCTGAGCTACAGAGTTCTCCAGAGCAGTCAACAACAGGGAACTACTGTGTGGTTTCATGTACAGGAGACGGCTCAGAGACAAACTCTGAGACTCTGAAAATAGAATGGCAGCTGCTGGGTGCGGGACTGAGGAAGGGAGAGTTGTTTAATGGGCATATGGTTTCAGATTTGTAAGAAATAAACACAAACATATTCAACACCACTGAGCTGTGTGTGTGCAAATGGTTAAAATGATAAGGATGGTAACCACAATTCTCAAAAAGGATTTAAAGAAAATTCGGTAAAACAGTATTTTTAAAGAACAAAGCTAGAAGACATAATTCTACTCAATTTAAAAACTTTCTACAGAGTTACAATAACTAAGATAGTACAGGCCAGTGGAACAAACCAGACTGCCTGGAGAAAAATCTAGGCGTGGTCAATTGATTTGAGAAGGGTCCTAAGCTTACTCAATAGAGAAGGACTAGTCTTTTCAGTAAACGGTTCTGAGGCAATTGGCTCTGAACAACATGGAGAAGAATGAAGTTTGATGCTGACTTTATATCATATACAAAGACAGATTCGCAGGTTTAAGTAACAGCAGAAAGCATGAGTATAAACCTATGTGACAACAGAACCTCAACCTTTGGCATCAAAAGAACAAGAAAGGAAAGGAAGAAAGGAAGGAAGAAAGGAAAGAAAAAGGGAGGGAGGGAGGGAAGAAGGGAAGGAAGGATTGAGAAAGAGAGAGAGAGAGAGAGAGAGAGAGAGAGAGAGAGAGAGAGAGAGAGATAGACAGATAGATTAAACCATGAGAATTTAAACCTAAAATTTTAAAATTTGAGTTTTGGTTTCTTTAAAAAACATAGAATACACTGCTAATGGGAACACAAAATGTGCAGTCCCTTTAGAAGACGGCCTGGAGCCAGCCTTCTTAGAGTGGCACTACTCCATGACTCAACAATTTTACTCCCAGGAATATAGCAAGGAAAAATGAAAACAAATGAATGTCCGAACAAAAACACATCTAAAATTGTTCATACCAGTGTTACCTATAACAATTAATAGATAGAAATCCAAATGTCTACCAATTGATCAACAGATAAACAAATGATATTATTTACAGAATGGAATAGTAGTTAGCCATAAAAGGAGGACATGCTATGCCATTAATAAGCCTTGAAAGTTCTACATAAAGGAGAGCAGTCCACTCCCTAAGGAATGCCCAGGATAGGGAAATACACGGTTTGCACAGAACATAAGCTGACCTTCGCAGGGCGTGAGAAGTGGAGTGGGGACGAGGAAGCCTAGGAGTAACAGTAGGGACTGGTGGGGGCTGGGGTGGGGATGGGTGGGGCAAATGTTCCAAAGTTGATTGTGATAATGGATGCCCACCTCTGAATGAACCATCTAAGGAACAGACTTATACTTTAAATGGGTGGAATTGTATTTTTATAAAACTATTAAAATGCATACATGTTAAACATAGTATGTTCCTGGGAAAAGCAGTAAATGATACAAAGGTTGCAAATGGCTGGAGAAATGTTTTTTCTAGCTAGGCTGATTTCCTAAATTTGGTTGCAAATTTACTAGAAACACAAACACCTCGTTTATACTCTACATGCATTGCAAGACAGACGCCTAAACATTGTCTTTTTCATATAAGAATGTAGATCTGCTATACTGGTGATAAATAATTAAGGAGGTGGTAGACAAAATTTGGACTAAATTTTTCTTAATATAAGCAGTTAAGCCAAGTCCCAAAGGTGACTGTGGTTATAAAGAAACAGCGACAGCAACTGAGGAACAGCCCCAAGTAAGAAGATCACAGGACTGCAGCCAGGCCTCTTCAGTTTAGTGAAATCAAAGACTTGATGAGGGCCCAATAAAGGAGAGCTGAGGACTGTATTCCTTCAGGCAAAACCAAGAGTGCCTCAGAAGGCTGAGAGGACAGTCTGAGGACTGTCAGACCTAAGACCAAATGGACTTGTCAGGACTTCACGTTCAAGCTGCATGGGCAGAGCCTTCCGAGTTCTTCTATCATTTGTGGCATCTACCACTGTTACTCCATGTCTGTTCTACCTCGGTATTTTGGGGGCCCTAAGCTGTAAGATAGTAAATTTCTCATCTTAAGACACTGAGTGGTAATTTGTTGTCTTGTCTTGCTGGTTTAGGTTTTCTATAGAAAGAGTCGTATTTTATGTGTCCTTTTGTAATTTCATTCTTGAAGAAGCTTCTGTAAACAGCCACATTTGTAACATAGATAGCTACTTTGGTATGGGAGTCTACCGTGATGAAATTGTTAAATTTCTTTACTTAATGACTTTGTACTTGATATACTAATTCTAACATATGGAACTCCAGGGCTCCCAGCTCTGGGTCAGACAAGCTTACACAGACCCTCACATTCTCTACACACACTAATGAGAGTCCTCTGAAGATTCAGTCAGTCTTCTAAATATCTTCATTCTACTGATGACTCGAATTCTAGCTTAGACTTCTTTCTTGAATTCTCACACAACTGTTTTGCTTGGATTATTTTTGAGAGAGGGTCTTGCTAAATAGCTCAGGTTACCTTGAAACCTGCTCTGTAGTACAGCCTGAGCTGACCTCGTGAACCTTCTGCCTCGGCTTCCCAAGTGCTGGAATGACAGACGCTTGTGTCTATGACTGTCTCCCATGTACATGGTATGTCCATTATACTGCTCATACTTAACATGGGGACTAATCCTTTCCCATCCAACAAGTTCTGTTCTCCACTGTGGAACTGTTTCAAGTCTCCTATGACTTTAATATCCACATTTAAGCAATCATAAATTCTCTCTCTGAAATCAGGAGGAAGCCGACCGACCAATCCTCACTCCCCTCCACCCCTGTTTGCCTGGATGATTGCTTTATCTGTGCTTCCTTGACTCTCAAACATGGCCAGAGTAATCTTACTGTCTGTTACAGACCAAATCATTTCTCTGCAGTCTTCTGATCTTATGAACAGAATACAAGAGCCCATTCTCTGTGATTTTATTAGGAACCAGTCTGTGTAATACACCTGGACATGTGCCTACGCTGCTGAGGAGATAGTTAGTCAGGGGCATCTTGTCCCTGTATGTCTCATTCTACTTCCTGCTTTGAGACAGGGTCTGTTACTGAACTCAGAAATGGGCTGGCAGCCAGCAAACCTCAGCAGTCCTTCTGTCTTTGTGCCTCTGTAGCACAGAGTCACAGATACAGACAGAGTAACAGACAGTATCTCAAACCGGGTCAGGTATGTATCAGTCATTTTTGGCAATTCTTGAGCCCTGGAGTTCCATATGTTAGAATTAGTATATCAAGTACAAAGTCATTAAGCTACCAGTAAAGACATTTAACAATTTCATCACGGTAGACTCCCATACCAAAGTAGCTATCTATGTTACAAACGTAGCTGTTTACAGAAGCTTCTTCAAGAATGAAATTACAGAAGGACACATAAAATATGACTCATTCTATAGAAAACCTAAACCAGCAAGACTAGGAAGCTGGAGAGACACTCACCAGGCAAAGGAGCTTATTCCCCATACATGTGACCTGAGTCTAAATTCCCTGCATCCACATAAAAGGCTGTGTGTATCTGTGACTCCAATGCTACGGCGCCACAAAGACAGAAGGACTGCTGAGGTTTGCTGGCTGCCAGCCCATTTCTGAGTTCAGTAACAGACCTTGTCTCAAAAGAATCAGGGTAGAGAGTTATAGAGCAAGGTACCTGACATCCTTCTCAGGTCTCCAAGGTTCAAGTGTGTGCAACTGCATATGCGTGCATACTCTACACATACCCACTCACAGACAGAGAAGCAGCAAGACTCACAGTCTATTGTTCAGATGTATCCCTGTGAGATGGCTCAGTGTGCATAGGTGCTGTCAGCCAAGCCTGACCAGTCAATCTGGAACCCACATGATAAGAGGAGCAGATCAACATATCAACTTACAAGTTCTGCAACCTCAGCGTGTGCACCATGGCATGGGCATACCCCGACACATGAGATACAACTATAAAAGTAAATACACAAATGCTTTAAATGTAAGAGGAGTCTGGTTGCTTGAATATGTTTGACAGAGGGAGTGGCCTTGTTGGAGCAGGTGTGTCACTGTGGGGGTAGGCTTTGCGACCATTCTCAGAGATGCCCAGAAGTCAGTCTTTTATTTGCCTTCAAGAACAAGATACAGAACTCTCAGCTCCTCCAGCACCATGCCTGCTTGGATGCTGCCATGTTTCTGCCATGATGATAATGAGCTGAACCTCAGAATCTGTAAGCCAGCCCCAATTAAATGTCCTTTTGTAATGATTTGTATATGCTCAGCTGTGGGAATGGCACTATTAGAGGGTGTAGCCTTGTTGGAGTAGGTGTGTCACTGTGAGTGTGGGCTTTAAGACCCTCGTCTTAGCTGCCTGGAAGTCAGTGTTCTAATAGCCTTCAGATGAAGATGTAGAACTCTCAGCTCCTCCTGTACCATGCCTGCCTGGATGCTGCCAGGTTCCTATCTTGATGATAATGGACTGAATCTCTGAACCTATAAGCCAGACCCAATTAATGTTGTCCTTTATAAGACTTGCCTTGGCCATAGTCTTGTTCACAGCAGTAAAACCTGAACTAAGACACCTTTATAAGAGTTGCCTTGGTCATGATGTCTTTTCACAGCAATGACACTCTAACTAAGACAGACTTTATACCTACAACAAGCAAGATGGCTCAATATACAAGCCAGGCGCCTCAGTTCCTCAGAGCCCATGGAAGAAGGAGGTGACTAACCCAGCAAAGGTGTGTGGAAAAGGAGACGTGAAGTTTCTGTTTAATGGATGCCGAATTTCTTTTGGGGATGAGAACAAAGCTATTCTAAAGCTGAGAACCAGGTACATAGCCTAACTGGAAAGAGCTTGCTGTGCAAGCATTCAATTCTCTAAATCCACAGAGAAAGCTGGGCATGATGGTGTGGATTTGTAACACCAATGACAGGACAGTGGAGACAGGAGGATTCCTGTGAGTTGCTAGGTAACCCATATAGGGGTATCAGTGATCCCAGTACCAGTGAAAGACCCACCTCAACAGAAAGGTGGGAAGCACCCAAGGAACAACACCTCAGGCTGATCTCTGGGTTCCAGATGCACAGGTATACATGTGCACCGCTTATACACTTGTCCCTGAAACACAGGACACTTCCACAACCCTCCCAGTAACCCCCTCCCAATATTCTAAATCTAATTGTGGTGTTAGCTATACAACTGTGCGCATATGAAACCAAAACTGGACTGGATAGTTTAAGTGGGTGTGCTAGATAAGGCAGAGCATAGATCAATAAAGCTGTTATAAACATTAAAAATAGCTGTGGATAGTTTATGACAGATTCATTTATCAAAAAAAGTTGGACAAATCTATGGGAAAGTCAATTTAAAATTAAGCTTTTGACTATTTAGAATGACTATCACAATTTGACAGAAAAGAAATAAACAAAATGATTTGCATACATATTCTAAAATACTTTCAAATAAATATTTTAACCATGTGGTCTTGATTGCTTCTAAAATGTATAACAAAACCAGGAAAGTCCAATACAAAAACTAGCAGTAGGCTCTACTCACACCTTAGCTGGGCCCTGCTCACACACCTTAGCTTGGTAACGAGGAGCAGGAAAGCTGGCCACGGGAATAAACGGCTTTCCAAAATGCTCTCCAGATCCGTCCAATCACATACACATCCTTTCCCACGCATCTGATTCAGACTTCTTTTTTAAGCTAAAAAGTTTATGTAATGATCTTACGAGCTAGAGCTTTCGTATATGGGGAGGGGGGTTTACAGAAAGTAGACTGGTCACAGGAACTAAGTCACTTTCTTTTTATTGATTTAGGTATGATGCATCTAGGCAGAGTTGAGCTGCAGTTTTATCGTCAGTTAAGGTTTTCCTAAGTCTATCACTATAAATTTGATTTTACTTTTAAATTCTGTCACTGTTATAAATGCAGTTCAGGATCAGAATCTTTTACTAAATGCTAACAGGACAAACTCAAAGGAAATGTTAAAGAGAAAAGCACAGGGCTTTGAGTAAATTCTCCGGGTACTGGTGTCTGGGTTCTTCACAAATATAAGTCACAATAAAAGCTGGCAAAATTTAAAAATAAAATAAAATAAAATAAAATAAAATAAAATAAAATAAAATAA
>NW_021604565.1:11906589-11917103 GCF_004785775.1 Grammomys surdaster
AAAATAAAATAAAATAAAATAAAATAAAATAAAATAAAATAAAATAAAGCTTTTCACACCCCGCTCCAGTGTGTAAGGGTTTGTACTAAGAGAGGATCCTGGGCACAGCTGTTTCCTGAAGCTGCTACGGAGCCCCATTTCACAGTCATGTGCAGTCACTGCCGGACTACAGACGTGCCACACACTCATGCATGCTACAAGACACAAGCATGCTATATTTCTTCTTCCAGTTTCTTAATCAGTTTTGTCAACAGTTATATTTCACCAGGCCAAAAGGCCTCATTCTCCTACTCCAGCCACAGACAGCCCTTCTTTAGCATCTGTAACATCACAGGGTTTAAAAATTATAAATACATTTTAACTAGTTATGTCTTACTCACAGCTACTCTCAATGAATAAAGAGTAAAATTCTTTTTAACTACTAATACATTGAAAAAATCCAGCAACTTAGGTCCAGTTTATTACAACAACAACAAAACAAAAAAGAAAATGTTTCAAATTAAAATTTCTTCTTATGAGTAACTGTGTGCTTAGTAGTGGCCATCAGTAGTCGGGGGGGGGGGGATGCTGTTTGTTTCTACTTTGGTTGGTGGCAAGCTAGCTGGGTTAAACATTAAAACTAACAGCCACATGAACTAGACAAAGTGCTGTGCCAGGAAGGACAAGAGGACATAAGGCCAATTTCCAGGTGTCTGCCTTAGACTCTCTCTAAAGCCAGGAGCAAAGTGGACACCTAAAACACTTTTGGAAAAAGAAAACATTAAAAACTCAAAATGCTCAGTTGCTAAGTATGTTATTCTAGAAAAAGACTTCTAAAAGTAGAACATGAAATACTAATATATACTTAAGTCATACAACTTCCAGAAAATATGAAAAACATAACATATTCTAACTCAGTATTGATCATATTAACAGTTCCTACTCTTCTGGGAACTTAATTCAGAAAAAATAGTTCTAATTAGATAAATAACATCTAGTAAGAAAACTGTTTATTCACATGTTAGTTTCAGTTATTTCAAATATAATGCCTAATAATTCAATATTTAAGTTTTTCTATATGCAATACTGAATCTTTAGAAAATGAACTAGTATATATTGTATATTTGTGATCCTTTTTAGTAAATATGTTTAAAAGTAAGTAAAATATATTCTAAAAAGAAAAAAAATAGTCTTACTTTGCTATCTATAGGGTTGTCCCTCACAGAAAAGCTATTGTGCAGCCCAAACCAAAGAACTGAGTGCACCCACACGGAACCAGTGGGTCCACGCCAACAGATACTTCCTCTTGCTTGCTCCTGTCATGAATTTCTTTTAGAATTTATCATAAATTAAGATGCTTCATAAAACTGATTTTCAAAAATACACAAAACACAAACCCTATCTGCTTCCCCTGAAACACACTGTCCATTTGCACAAAACATGAAGTCTGAACAAAAGTCCTCAAGGGACTTCAGCCCTTCTACTCAGAGAAGGCAGCTTCATTATTTCACACTTCCTTAAGATACTAATATAGGCCAAGTTTTCCTAAATTATAAAGTTGACTTTAAAGGACTATTCCTCTGGTGTAGAGAACACACATTTAATTGCTCTCGGCTAAGCTGATACACAGGATCCCGTTACACTATTTTAGTTAAGAAGCAGAAACTGGAGTAAATAATCCTGTAAGTATCACATTTTAAAAGTTGTAGCTAGTTAAAAGTGATGTGATCATTTTTAAAATTCCAGAATAATAAAACCACAAATGGAGACAATGGGTGTTATTAACCTGACTTTTCTCTAAGTTCCTTAGCATGAATTTGCTTTCAGTTCAGTGTTATACTTTCAGAATCACTTTTTAAAAGGAAAATGGACAAAGTTATGAAATATCTCTTTGGTTATACGAAGTAGATACTATTTTTAAGCAGCCTCATTATAGGATTCTTGATGCTACAAATTAAAAATGGAATAAATGTATAAATAAGTGTCACATATAGGCTATTATTCAGTATTTTGACAGTATGACACTAAACACAAAACCAACAGTTAATTTATCCTGTTCATTATAAATTTGGACAAATGCTAAAAATGGTCATTTTGGTTAAGTAAAAATCTAACTACTTAAAAATTTTAATCTCAAAGTTGGGTCAAATTTCCCCTGGTCTGTTTCTACTTTATGTCTTAGGGCAAGATACTCAATGGCCCAAGACAGTTAATATGCTTTCTCCTGTCCTAGGTTTGGCTCATACAGAAGCAAAGGAGAAGAGCAGGGTAGAAAAACGGCCACCAAGTCGGATTCTCTCACGATAGCAGGTCTTACTGTGTGGCATAATCTGGTTCTGCTGAGACCTGGCTCTCACACTGGCATGGCTTCCGTATGAACGGAATTACGGTTGTGTTGGTTTTACCTTGGTTCCCTTTATCACAGAAGCCTCCTGAGGGAAGGGTTAGCTCTTTCTCCTTTATGCCATCAGTTCAAGCCCCCCTCTCCCAAAGGTGAGGCCAAGCACCTCTGAGCACACAGCTGTGTCTTCCTCTGCATATCTGCATATCTCCATGTGAGCCATGGGAAGCAGGGATGTGCTGTTCTAGGGCTCACAATGACTGGGCGCATAAGGAAACAGGAGCTGTTCTCTAGTCTCTGGAGGGTGTGCTGAGTCTCTGGATCTACCAATTCTGCTCTTCAGCTTGTTCCATCAAGCCTCTAGCTTCAGAAATAAAGGAATTAAAACTCTGTCATACTGGCAGTGCCAGGACACGTTTGTAGAATCCATCTAGGAGGATTCTGGTGAGGTACCAGTCTCCCTTTCCTGTAAGGGTATTATCTATGATTGATTGATCAGCTCTGTGTGACCAGCGGGTATTATCTGTGATTGATCAGCTCTGTGTGACCAGCTTTGTTTGAATGAGGAGGCTGTTAGGAAGAGCACTGGACCTCAAAACACTGCTTCCCTTTACCCTCTTAGGTAGGCTAGGGTGACTACTTGGGAGTGGTGGTAAACTGTGGGTCAGCAGCTCAGCCCCATTTGATTGGTGGCTTTGGCATCACTTTATCTTTGATTACAAGCCTTAGGTCTTCTATCTAGGACCAACCACAAGCAGTAGGAATTATTAGACTCACTCAGCATTAAGAATAAACACTGATGACCTAAAATTTTCAAGCACTTCATATATTTTATATTTTACCTTTTCCTTCATTCATCATATACTTAGTAGATGCGCGTGCGTGCGTGCGTGCGTGCGTGCGTGCGTGCGTGCGTGTGTGTGACTAGACACTGCTAATTAGAGTAAGTTCTTTTAAAAAGCCTTTAAAAAGCACTGGTGTGAATAGGCATAGGCATTTATTTATTTCACCCACAGATGGATAGATCAGATGGAAATGAACAAAGTTAAAAATAATAAACATGAAAGTAAAACTGTTGGATTTTGAAGTCAGTTTCGGGTGAGCACTAGTTAGGGACTATCAATGACTACTGTGTACCAGTGTAGCCTACCTCAATTCAAGATCTACGTCAAAACAAGATCAGTTAACAATAGCTCAGTCTTAAGCTTCTTCAAAAGGAAGAACTTAGGATAAGTTAGCATTGACTTTCATAAACTGTTTTCTGTGAAATGTTTAGCTTCATACTAATAAGATACTAATGCAGTCCATATGTGACACCTAGTGCTCCCACATTCATTTCAACTTCTATTTGTGCCATAAAGAATTCTGTAATGAGACCTTTTAAAGAAAGTACTTACTATGTATCTTCAAAGAAACAGTTCACAACTTGCTTGTCTATTTGCCTATGGAAGTTGACTCTGAAAGTGTAACTCTGAACTGAAAGCAGATTCATGCTAAGAAACTTAAAAAATTTCATGCTAATTACATGCTTTGAAGTGTAGTTGTGTCAGGGTGCTCATTTATGTACATACCTAATTAGTTGCAACTTTCTAAAAAGTGCTTTTATAATTTATTTGTAGCCTGGGACCATAGGGTAAATCCTTAAGGAACTATTAAGAAAAGACCACAACAGCTGAAACTATTCCTTAAGTTCTATTTAGATGAATAATCTTTCCATGCAAACCCAAACAGCAACACCCCATCCCTGGGACTTTTCAGGTGGCAGCTTTGACCTGTCTGCACTGAGTTAACCTTGGTTAGTTTAACATACAATCCTGGCTGGCATGTTTTCTCTGTAAACTGCTCTTGCTCTGCCTACCTTAGACTCAGGGATAAATTCCTCCTTAGTAACCTTCTCTCCTTACACCAAGGCTCTCTCTTGTTGATTTGCTATGTCTTGATTGATATCTCTATCACTTCTTCTCCAGGTCACAACTGCAGCCCACATTCTCAACGTTTTACTGGGAACATTCCTTCCAGGCATTGTATACTTAGTACAGACTCAGAATTCAGTAGCTTACCCTCCGCCTTAATCCTACAGCTTGCTTCTCCTTCTTTCTCTATTCTTTACTTCAAACAATGGCAACATTATTTTAGTTCTTTGAATCAGAAACTTTTAAAAAACCGTGTTTCCTTATACACAGCTGGCTATGCATATGATTTCTTCAGCCTAGCACCCCCCCACCCCTGGTTCTCTACTCTTGACAGCTCCATCAGATTTTTAATCTAGCTCCCCAATATTTCACTTGGGCTCTATACAACAAATCTGGAAAGGGTGGGTTATTGGTTTGATAGAAATTCTACTGCCCAAAGAACTGTGACCAAATCCCTGCTAGAAGTCTCACACAGCAAGTTCCACAATTTATTCTCTGCTCAGCAACATCCTCTCATGAACTCCAGCAAGATGACTCATACCACACAGTGACTTAGCTTAGTGCTGGCCTGAAGGCTTCAAATGGGGTCAAAGGACAAAAGATGAAGTGACTCTTGATGGGGAGAAATTCTCACATGTAAGGATTACTGATGCAGAATACATAAAGATACAGTTAACTAAGTTCTAGAAAAATCTAAAATGACTTCAAAGATGGATTTGTAGCACATAAAAAACAAACAAACAAAACAAAAGAAATGGAAGTGGCGGCTACTGAGATAGCCAGGGTGCAGACACTTTAATTTCCCTAAGTTGGATATGAGATATTATAAAGAATATTTTAGTTTCGCACGTTATACCCAATAATCCTACAGTGAAGGAACACGGGAAGACAGGACTGGCCTGCAGACTTCACTAATGACTTGATGCTTTCTTTAAAAGGAGAACTTACTTGCATCATTTCTTCTGTGCCTTACAGAGACAAGTCAACAGGAACATATTTTAGTGTTCATAGGACAAAACAGTTCATGTTTGACCCTATGTAAAGCTACTTCAAGCACCATCACACAGGCCTATAATCCCAGCACTTGGGAGTCTGAGGGAAGTTGAAGAGTTCAAAGCCATCCTGTGGTACTAGATTACATTAGACTGTGCCTCAAAAGAAAGAAAGTAAGAAGGAAGCAAGGAAGGAAAAGAAAAGAAAGAAAATATAAAGTTAAAACTAAACTGAAGTCCTATAAAATTATAACTTACTAACTTTATTCAAAATCCTCAGGTAACAATATATTGAATATTAAAATTTAACAAGCTCATTATTTAATTCACAAAGAAAATAGTTTTTCCTTTGAATATTAAAATTTAACAGTTTCATTATTTAATTCATAAAGAAACTTTTTTCCTAAGACCTATGAAATAAATCAATGTCAACAACATGTCACTCCCCACATACTCACCTCTACAGTACATACTGTTATCTCTCACCTTCCTGCAGAGGCCGTCATAAAACCTGTCTAGAATTATGAGAAGAAAATGCTTTTCCTGCTGAGAACAGTTATGAAGCCAGATGACTTGAGTTCGTGTTGCTAAAGAAACAAGAGTCCCTATATAGCCCAGGCTGGCCTTGAACTCACAATTCTCCTACACCAGCTTCCTGAGTGACAGAGGTGTATGCTCAGATGCCCAGTGACAGTTGAGATTTTTTAGAAAAGGTGTTATTTATTAGAAAATTATCCAACAGGAAGAATTCAACCCTTAAAAGGTTTTGTATTTAATGAAAGAAGAAGGAAGGAAAAAAATGGAAAAGTCAGCTAATTTAATATCAGATTGTGAAGAAAAAAAGTATCAGTATCAATTCAACCAGGCTAGCAAAGCAACAGGCTCCAAAGAAGTATATATTTCTATCAAACACACACATTAGGAAGCCACTTACCTGAAGTAGTTGTGAAGGTGTAAAGCTAATTTTGTATTTAAGTAGATTTTCGTTTATGACAATTCAAGTAAAAAGTATCCTGTTCCCATATACATACAAATAATAATATATGGACTGAGCATATTGTAGTTTTATATTTATGAATACATATGTATATGTGCAACAATTTTCTTAAAAAGCCATGAATTTGAGAAACAGCAAGGTAGCAGGTAGGAAGGAAGAAAAGAAGCTGAAGCTGTAATAATATTAAAACCTTAAAAAATTAAAAAGTCTCAAACTATCCTATTTTACCTGAGAGAGAAATCGATATAGTCTTGGTGCCCTCAGTCAATTCTAAAATCTTATTTTACTTCTTATGGTTTATTTCAAGAGGTAAACATTAGGGGAGACCAGTTTTAAATTAAAAGACAATGAACTAGATTGTCTAATCCTTTGATCCTAAAATTCACTACTGATTAACATCTTCTGATATGATCACTCTAATCACCTGTAACGTTCACTGACTGAACACACACACACACACACACACACACAGAGACACACACACACATATATATATATTAAGTATATGGCCTCAGAGTCAAAATGACTTCTCCAGACGTAAACATTAACCCAAACACATGTTTGAAGAACAATATCTTTGTTGTTAATGTCAAGTAGCCAATTTTCCCAGTACAATCTTCTAAGTAAATCACACTTACAAAAGAACACATTTGCTGTGAGGAGAGGCTTTGCTTTCTAGAACTTTCTTGATGGGACATTTTTTCTTTTGCCATACGCTTTAGACATTGTAATAAATTCCAATATGGTGACAAGAGACCACACACTGCACCTGCGCCTTCTATCTTAATTAATCTGATAAGCACAGGCTGCTCACTTTAATCTGTAAAGGAAATGGTGGCATAATGAGTTTTAACTTAAGGATTAATTACCTAAAGAAGCAGAATTGCCTTAATGTTTTGGTTAATTTTTGCCTGGACACAGCTATCAAATAAAAATTTCAGAAACTATGCTTGAAATATCATATTTAGAAATAAGAAAGCAGAAGTTTTACCTTAGGTGGCTAAATGGTTTAAATTATACCTAAGAACCCAGTGGCAGTGTTCAGAGGCTCTGAATGTCTAACTTTTAACTCCCATGGACTCAGTCCCCGAACGTTTACCATAGTAGGTCCTGACACCTACTGTTCACATTTTCTTAGAGTACATATACAGTCATCTTTGGAGGAGGCAGTTTTTCTTTTCAGATTCTTTTAAATATCTCAGTAAATGCAGTCACAATGGTACGGGAATCCTACAGAGCTAGACAGTCACATGACACATCCCTGCACGTGCTACTCCATCTGTTGGACATGACTGCCAACACAATTTCGTGAGCTGGCAAAGAACAGGCAAGAATTCTGCAAGCATTTCGAAGCGCAGGCTTCTCATTAGCTTTAATTTCCTGTTGGCGCTCTAAGGACCGAGTAAGCGGTACCCAATGTGCCACATACATGGAACTCACACCACATGTGCACCTGTAATCATAAACTCACCCAGGCAACTCACAACGCTGGGGAGTTTATGAGTTTATTTCTTCTGTACCTCATAAAAAATAAATCTAAGGCACCTACAGTTATCTTTTCATAGTCTGTTAATACTCTTGCACACATCTGGAAATAGTTGACAATAATTATTTAATTAATACAAAGCTAATCGATGACAATGTGCTTAAATACCCAATTAAAGTGGTTTCGTCAGTCGAAAGAACTGAAAGAATAGTCCTTTGAGAGTAAGACAAGCTTTTAGCTACAATCTCTTTAAAAAGGAAAAGTCGTCTGCATTTTTAAAGCCATGGCGGCATGTATAAGTCTGGCTGAGGGCTGCCTCAGGTTTTCTCCTCAGGCTTCCTACATGGCTGGCTCTGCAACTAGCTTTTCTTGTCCACAGACTTGTCTCTTTATTCTCCCTTTACCACTCCTGACAAGGAAAAGGTAACGGACCCTCCAGGAAGACCCCAGTCAGGCTCACGGGCCCTCAGGGTTTTCTGCATTTCGTTTGGTTCCTGTAACTCAGTGGTTCCCAGCTGTACTAATGTTTCAACACTTCAACACAGTTCCGCATGTTGTGGTTGTCCCCAACAATACATTTTTTTTGTTGCTACTTCGTAACTGTAATTTTGCCATTGTTGTGAATTATAATGCAAATGCTTTTGGAAATAGAGGTTTGCCAAAGGTTGAGAACCACTGGTATAACCAAACTGACTTCAAACCTAGGAATCAGAGTAGGACTGTGGAAGACCTCAGCCAGTTTACACTTGGAGGACAGGTCTGCTAGTTTTCTGCTCATAATTCCTGTAATTTTTAAACCCCTCAGGGGTTCTAGAAGGCCTTAGCTCAAAAGAACAATACAAACTTAATAAATATATAAGAATCAGAGCAATAAAGAAATGTTACCTTATCAGATTGTGCTAAACCCAAAAATAGTTGACTTATCTAATTCCACTTATACGAGTAATTATTTTTAACCCAATCTCTTTCTTAAAAAAAAAAAGGAACAGATGGTTTTCAAATATTTGATCTTACCCCAAAGTCTTTACATTACCAAAAATACGTCTATTGAAATGTGATCTGGAACTTTTGAGAACCAGGGTCTGCATGCACTGTGTAAACAATCTGGATGCTAAGGATGCTTTGGAAATACTTCTAACAAACTCCAAACATCAGAGCAGTGCTGTAACAAACAGATCTGCCTTCTGTGTATATTTTAGGCATCTTCGTAGACACATTCCCAACAGCACCAACCCCCTAGCCCCCAACAATTTTTTTAACGGAGTTAAAATAATAAACTAACTAGTCCAAATATATTCTATCTCCTATCTTTACATGGTAACTTTCCAATTGGTCTTGCTATAAATTCTATTGCTATATCAAGAACACAATGATACAATTCACAAGTGCTAAAAAATTTAAAAGAAAATATACAAATTACATTGCATACAGACTTTAAGATTAAAAAAAAATGCTTCCAAGTCTGCACACCTACGCAGCAGGTGACATTCTAAACAAGCCTTGCTTCTAGGAATTTGCCCTGGGTATCTCAAGATGGTTCAATATTCTCTCTTGAGAAAAGGCAGAAGGATAAACAGAATTTCTATGTCTTGAAAAACTGGACAAAACGACTTTGGCTTATTTTAAGCAACTTCTATCAAACAGACAAAGGAACCTACTCAACTCAGTTCTCTTTTGGAAAGTAGCCTTGAAATATGCCATTAAGAGAGGACACAGGATTGTTAGTGCACTTCACACGCTGATAGCCACAGGCTTGAACATTCTGTATGAGTGGGAAGAGAATGAATACGACCAGATTTCCCTGTGATCAACATGTTGGTGTCAAGTGGAATCTATACTGCCTTCAGGGTACTCCCTTACACTGTGAGCAAAGCATCAGACCAAATCACACACAATATCCACCTATGCTTCCTCTGGCCTCTGTGCCACATGCTGTCTTCTCCCACACAATCCTTTACGCATCTCCAGGCAACCCTTCTTTTATTTACTCCGCTTATGTTCTCTTCTGTGGCTGTT
Source organism: Grammomys surdaster (assembly GCF_004785775.1). Taxonomy (NCBI): domain Eukaryota; kingdom Metazoa; phylum Chordata; class Mammalia; order Rodentia; family Muridae; genus Grammomys; species Grammomys surdaster. The sequence continues at coordinate 11,916,314 of NW_021604565.1, forward strand.
ACAAATATTTTCCATTTCCTTAAAGTGATGAGGAGGTGGAACGGTCCCAGTTGACAGGCATGGTAAAGGCTGGGGAGGGCAGACTACCTCAGTCTCTCACCTCCTCTTCAAGGCCACCCTACACTGCAAGTGAGCAAAAAATTACTCTACAAAAACTGGATCTAGTATTATGACCCCTTGAAGTCTCTGTCTAGCTGAAGATACACCTTCCTCTTACTTTAAACTTTTCAGTTTGTACTTTTACCTCTGGTAATAGTACTCACCAGTTTAGGAAGCCAACCATTCCTGATGAACCATTTTCCCTAATGTCTCCTACACGGCTGCATGTTGCTTTATTTGTTACATTTAATTAGTATTTTATCCCAAGTCCATGCTTTATAACCTACTTTCTAGTATCCACAGTCTTTTCCCATCAGCCAATCCTAGATAATAATCTTAATTATAAAAAAGTTTTGTTAATGTGACTCAGAAAAGCACAATATGCGTAACAGGACCAGTACCAGGGCAGGTGTAAAATCAAAAATCTATAGTTAGAAAAGGTAAATCCCCAAGGTTTGAAGTTTAATAAAGAAGCAGGAAAATATGAAGAGAAGAAAACCATCAATGTTTTTTCACTGATTTACTTTATAGTATATTAACTGAAAACTCATCAATAATTGGTTATTTCTTATTTGATATTAGCCAAAAGGCTAAAAAGATTATATATACACATACCTTTGACTGGTATGGGGTGTGCGTGGGGAGAGAGAGAGAGAGAGAGAGAGAGAGAGAGAGAGAGAGAGAGAGAGAG
>NW_021604565.1:11917113-11924897 GCF_004785775.1 Grammomys surdaster
GAGAGAGAGAGAGAGAGAGAGAGAGAGAGAGAGAGAGAGAGAGAGAGGAGAGGAGACGGAAGCCAGAGAGAGGAGATGGACCCAGAGCATGTGCCTGAGCGAAATGTCCCGAGGACAAGTGATGGAGCAGACATAACTCAGCAAGTACTTGGGGGTGCAGCTGGGAATTAGTCAGTCTAGCATAAAGAAAAATAGATTAGGGGTAATTTGTCCAGTAATTGTGCTAAAGCTGATGAAATAAATCTAGGCCTCCGTCTCGTTTATTAATGAGCTAGCCAGGGACAGAGATGTTAATTTTTTAAAATGCATTTACAAGTTCCTCCATTTACTTTTGAAATATTTTCGTCCTGAAATATTTTGAAATATTTTTGTCCTGAAATATTTTGTTCCTCCATTCACTTTTGAAATATTTTGTCCTATTTAGTTGTTCACTAAAATTTTCAGACATTAATCCACTATAAAACATGTAATTTGAAAATATTTTCTCCAGTTTTATGAGTTATTCTTCACTGCAATGGTTGCTTCCTTTAATGCATAGGTTTTCAGGTTGGATGTCATCTGTTTATCTGGTCACTCTCTGTTTCAGCTGTTGGATGCCATCTGGTTTATCTAGTCACTGTCTTAACTGGATGTTGCTGGTTTATCTAGTCACTGTCTTAGGTTGGATGCTGCTGGTTTATCTAGTCATTCCCTGTCTTAGGTTGGATGTTGCTGGTTTATCTAGTCATTTTTCTGTTACTTGTTCTTTTGCTGTCATATCTAAAAGAAAAGGAAGGAACTCAGCAAAGGAAGCTTGCCCTGCTTCTCTGTTCTGAGATTTCTACCTCTGATTGACTTTGGTTAACTTTCATCCATAGGACAAGTGCCAGGCTTTCTTCCCTTTCCACCTTCTCCCAGTTCCCCGTCAACATAAGTGTCCTCTATTCCAACACATGTGCTGTATTTTGGACATTGGACACTACACAAAGGTCCATGTGTTAAAGGGTGGTGCTACCAGAAGTGACACACTGTGCACAAGATGTGAGTCCTTAGCAAGCTCTTAGGCCACAGAGGGCATGCCTGAGGAGGGCACTGTGGGACCTGCCATATTTTTCTTTTCTGCTTTTTAGTTGCAGGTGAGTAGTTCACTGCCTCTGGCCCTCTGTACACCATCTGGCAACCCTATGAAAGGTTTGAAAACATAGGGTTTACCTGCTCATATTCTGAAACCTCTAAAACTGTGGGCTCAAGTAAACTCTTTCTCACTTTAAGTTAACTACCTCAGGTGTTGTGACTAACACAGGGGTCTCAGCCCCTTGTCAGAAGTCTACTAAGCACACACGAGGGCTGGCTCTATGCTGTTCTCCTTTTCCTGCAGTGTATATCCTTCAGTCTTCCTGCCAATACCACATAGCTCGCCACAGTGACCTTTAATTCTTTTATTTTCCTGTCAAAATTCATTTGAATTCTACCAGCCCTACAACTTATGAAGAATTTTTGTGCTTCTCCAAAAAGCATTGTTATAGTTTTGAGAATACATGAATGTGCAGGTCTCAGGGTGATCTCAACTTTCTAAGTCTTCCAATAAATTAATAGAAAATGTATTTCATGCATGGTTATTTTACTTTCTTTGAACAGTATGTTGTAGTTTTCAGTGCCCTACTTAAGAACACTGTTTCTCATGACATTCTACATCAACTATACCTGGAATAGACACATTCTATGTCAAGGTCAAAAGACTGTAACTTCTGTTCTCATCATACTCAAAGCCTTCTACTGATGTGGAGACTGTCTTTGGGTATTAAATGGAGAGCCTGCCTAAGAAATTATGGAACACGTCTGCCAGGAGTCTGGATAGTTAATTCTAGAGGCCATTCAGCTGTCTTGGTCAAGCAGATAAATTCCTGAAGTCACTTGAGAAGCCCAAGGTAAGGCCCACAGATAAACTACTTGATGAACCTGGCTACACTGCTATTCCATAAATGATGAGTAACTACATTTGTCTAAAGTCGGGCATGGCAAGATGTTAGGTTCCCAGACCTACACAGTGGAAAGAGAGGACCACTGTTGACTGTCAGCTGATCTCCAAGGAGGTGCTGTGGCACATGCTTGCTCACACATACACCCATACATAAACCAACAATAAATGTGACCTTAAAACACTAAAGCCGTTATGTTTGGGGAGGTTCCAAAGACTACTGAAGCAGAATTAAATCATCTTATTTACTATTTCTTATCGGTGGTATTTCGTCCACCACATTGCTTGTGCATTTTAAACCATCCAAGAGGCTACTAAGATTCATTCTGACAGAATTCTTTGATGCTAAATATTCTACATTATTTATGATGTTCATGAATGATTTACAAATTAAATGTCAGTGCTCTAAATAATTTACAAATATTTTAAAGTAGATGGATTAAAATAAAATCTTACCAGAACAAAGGAAATACAGATTGTGTTTTTCTAAATTCTCTGATATTTAAAAAGCAGTAAGCAGATATTGCAATTGTTTTCAGGCTAACCTGTGGATCACAGTTCTAATATTTACTAGTAATTATTACTAACTCTACTGAGTAGAGATTTTTAAATTTTAATACCTCATTATGAAAAGAACTCAAGTAACTCAGACATTGAGAAGAAAAGTATTCAAAATTTTATATTTTTATAATATAAAATTTATATTTAAAATCCCAGCTCAGCAAAATGGCTCAGTGGGTAAAGATACTTGACACCAAGCCCAATAGCCCAAGTACAAAAGCTGGAAATCATATGGTGGGAATTGAGAACTGATTCTCATCTTCTGATTTCTAAACACACACACACACACACACACACACACACACACATGCACAAAAATAAAGGTGATTTTTGAAAAAAAAAAGGTAATCACTTTAAAATAATTATAATCCCAAAGCATTTATTATGACATCTAAGAAAAATAAGTTAATACTACTTGAAATTTTAAGATATATATCTATATAAATTTTATTTGCCTATAAAGTATTATGTTTATCAATAAATTATAAATGATGGTAATTTTATTTGGAAAATAATTTTTCCAGAGTATTTTTGCAAAAGTAACAAATTATTTAAAACTTGCTGAAGCAAAATTTTACTCCAATATATTTTTGTTTGTTTATTTTTTAAATTATTTTATTTATTTACATTCCAGTTATTGCCCTCTACTTCAGTTCCCCCCCACAATATCCCTCATCCCATCCCTCCTTCACTTGGCTCCAAGAGGGTGCTCTGTACACCCACCAGGCTACCCCTTCCCTGGGGCCTCAGGCCACCCCTTCCCTGGGGCCTCAGGCCACCCCTTCCCTGGGGCCTTCTCTCGAGTATTAAGCACATCTTCTCCCACTGAAGGCAGACCTCTGCTGCATATGTGCCAGGGTCCGTGGTGGGTCAGTCTCAGGGCCTCTCAGAGGACAGCCATGTCAGGCTCCCATCATGCAATGTCCTTTTCAGTCTAGGTTTCCTCACATCCATTTGCCTGCAAAATTCATGATGTCCTCATTTTTAATAGTCGAATAGTATTCCATTGTGTAAATGCACCACATTTTCTGTATCCATTCTTCAGATGAGGAACATCTGGCTTGGTTCCAGCTTCTGGCTATTACAAATAAGGTTGCAATGAACATGGTGAAGGTTGTGTCCATGCTATATGTTGGAGCATCTTTCGGGTATATGGCCAAGAGTGGTGTAGCTGATTTTTCAGGTAAAACCATTTCTAGTTTTCTGAGGAACCAACAGATTGATTTCCACAGTGGCTGTACCAGTTTGCAATCCTACTGTGACCAATGGAGGAGCGTTTCTCTTTCTCCTCCTCATCCCCAGCATGTGCAATCACTTGAAGTTCTGATCTTAGCCATTCTGATTGATGTGAGATGAAATTTTAGGGTCATTATTATTTGCATTTCTCTGATGACTAAGCATTTTGAATATTTCTTTAAGTGCTTCTCAGTCATTCGAGATTCTTCTGTTGTGAATTTTCTGTTTAGCTCTGTACCCCATTTTTAAATTGGGCTATTTGGGTTTTTGAGGTTAATTTCTTGAGTTCTTTGTATATTATCCCTCTGTCAGATGTAGGGTTAGTGAAGTTTTCTCCCAATCTGTAGGTTGCCGATTTGTCTTTTTTTTTATATTAATGTTTTTATTGGATATTTTATTTACATTTCAGATGTTATTCCCTTCCCCCATTTCCCCTGCCCCCACCCAGAAACCCCCTATCCCATTCCCCCTCCTCTTGCTTCTATGAGGATGTGCCCCCACCCTCCCACCTACACTCCCACCTCCCTGCCCTTAAATTCCCCCACACTGGGGCATTTCATCAAAGAATTCAAAGAACTTAGGTTTTCAAGTTCTGGAAACAAGTGTGTTAAAATGATTTATTTGTATTCTCTGTACTCTTTAAAGAAACGATAATCAACCAAGTAGAAGAAACGAAGGTGTGTTACCTGGACACAGATGTAACGAAAAAAGTCAAGTACAGTGGACATGCACTCTGGCTGATTTTCAATGCGAGGTCGGGAGACAGAGCCATGTCCTGGTCATCTCAGAATCATTTGACTCTACATGACACGGTTATCATTTACAGTACTTCAGAGGCCAAACATTTCTCTAATTGAGATCATTGAGCTGATCTATTTAGTTATATTTATACTTTGCTGCTAGTACAGTTCTATAAGTAAGCTACAATTCCAGCCATAGCTATGGCTGCACATTAATACAGTCTGTAGTTTATAGATATATCATTTGTATATATGAACTTTGTTCTTTAATGTAATGAAAACGAATCTAGAAAGAAGAAAGAAAAATGGGAGAAAGAAAATGTACTTACGAAATCAAAGTCTCCGTCTTGAGGAACTCTCCAGTTGTCAGGAAAGACATTGTTTGACATAGGGCATGGCTCACGCATGCTCTGATCACAATTTTCATGACTCTTGTTCTTGAAGTCCTGCTTATCAAAGTACTCCATGAAAGAAGGTCTTTGTACTTGGGGTGACGTTGCATTTCCTTAGGTAAACAAACACAGAAGGTAGGTATAAGTTCTAATGTTTAAAGAAGTATGACATTTATTGAAATGGGGAATTTTTTCAGTGAGCCATGTAATAAATGTATCCTGGTCAAAGCCAAGGGCACCACTGCCAGTTCAGGAACACAGGGCAAAAACGAAAGAAAGAGTACTCAGAAAAAAAAATAATAAAATAAAATAAAATAAAATAAAATAAAATAAAATGAAAGAGTACTCAGACCAAACAAGTATCAAATAGATACATAAAAACCCCAAAATAAAACTTTGTTATTTTAATAGAATCCTTATCAAAATCTTATTAAAAATATTACTAGTGTTGAGGACAATACATTTTAAACATTTCTATTCTTTTCATGTCCATGTCTACACTGATTATAACAATATACTTTTAAAGCGTTAAGAAACTGGAAGGCCGCTAAGGTTTTCTCCTCCACTGACGGCTTCCTTGCCGGTCTTTGCAGCTGAGGCCCCGCTCCCTGGGCTCCTGCAGCTCCTCTTGCTTATTTACGGCTGTGTCTCCTGAAGTCATTTCCTCAGCTCAAAGTGTCTGAAGCTCTATTTCCAAGTTTAGTTTTCGTGCTTTGTACCACCTGGTTGAGGTGCAAGTGAGTTAGCAGTTCACTCCTGAGACTAACTGAAGATGGTTTCCACAAACCTGCAGCCCCTCCCCATTCCATCCCTGCCAAGGTCAACACCACACACTCAATCCTACCATAATGAAGCTGGGAATCCACTTGGACACCACTCTTTCCACACTCATCCACCGTGGTTTTTAGTTCTTTTCCTCAAGGGTTGTTTACATTTCTCTATCTTCTGACACTTGGCCTCTAGCCAGTTTTTGCCCACCCTATAGAAAGGGGACTGGTAATACAACCGCCTCCAAACACTGCTATTTTACAGTCACAATTTTGACTATACTGTCACCATAGTGACCTTTCTAAATACAAACAAACCATATCATTCTACTGCTTAGAATCTTGAGATGGCTTACTTTTTATATTGAACAATTACAGTAAAAAAATAAACATTTAGAGTAACTAATTAAAAAAATCTTGTGGTTAAATCTTGATCAGTAGTTTCTAAATTGGATTTCTTAAAGCCACAGTACTTCAAGAATGTCCCAGAGGCCACCAAGAAGGTGTTGCTCATGTAACACTCCAGACAGAAAGCAAGCTACCTTGTTTTACAAGAAAGGCTTCCTGAGGGGGGCATAGGAGACTGGCCCTCGTCCTACCACTTGGTCCAGTGAGCCCTTTTACAGCCTTGTCACTCAAGCATCAGGTGACAAAGGTGATTGATGGCTCTGTCTTTGCTGTTGGTTTTTCACAGGAAACAGCCTCGGGTGACATGTTCCTTGGGCTCATCCCCAAGCGTTCACTTGCCTATGGGAACACACCAGACTCGCAATGTCGTAAATTCAGACAACAGTCATAACAGTGATCTGGCCAATTTAGAATGTGCTTGCAATAGGACACAGGCATCTTGATGCTGATAGCTAAGGCACATTGTTGGCTAAAGATGTGATATGAAATAATTTTCAACAAATAATGCAATGCTAAAAGCTTCCCTCTCAGTCTCTAACAGAAGATGAATCAGAAGCAATGCCTACTTTCTGTCATGAATTCCAGACTGAGGAATTCTTTAACTTAAAAAGAGAAGAGTGGCAATAACCAACCCAAATAAGGTAGTTTTGTTTCATCTTCTGGTATTTTATTTTGTTATGTTTTATTATTATCCCATAGAAGCCTGTTTGTTTTCTAATGAGAGACAGAAAAGGGATGGATCTGGAATAGGAGGGAAGGTAAGGAGGATCTGGGAAGAGAAGAGGGGAGTAGACCATAAGGACACATTATATGATAAAAAAAAATCTACTTTCAATAAAAAGGGAAAGAAGAGCTGGTCTGGTGAAATGGAACTGTCATGCGGGAATCCGCCTTCTCCCTCTGTCCCCACCTCATAAATCTCTGTGAATTTATTTGGCATATACGGATTGTAGATTAATTTGCTCAGGTAAGGACAGAGTAAAGAACAGGAAGAAACAGGAGTAACAGTGCATCTGTTTGTCTAAGATCTCCTATCTTTAAGATGGCATGACTTCCTTAACACTACAGATGTTTTACTGGCTTCATATTGGTTAGGCAGTTTAGTTTAATGGTAAGCCACATATGACATACCATTTACACCTCATTCCTAGTATACAGCTAAGAAGCTAAAGTGAACTGAACACTTGCACAGACATGTTCACTGCAGTGTTATTCACAAAATACAGAAATACAGAAATAGCTAAAACACAGAAGCCACTCGGCTGTTGACTGACAGACAAGCAAACTGAGGACAAAGGGAAAGGAACCAGTCCATGTCGGAAGGTTAATTACTGACATTAACAGGAAACATATATTTCATCCACATTTTCCACAAAATTGAAATACCCTTGATCTGTCTTTGAACCTCATCATTAGAACATGTATTTCTGTATTTTCAGAACTGATATTTGGTTCCTACTGCAACTTCTGACTACAAAATAGGATCTAGTAACTGAACCTAAGTCTCAATTTACAGCCTATTTTATAGAGAAAATAACACATTAAGTTATAACTATATCTGCACAAATTCTCTATAAGATACTTGAGAAAATCAAAAAGCAAAGTGAGAGGTAAGGGGATAAGAGCTTAGCGCTCCTTCCTCTCCTCCATGTTCTTCCCTCCCCCCTTCTCTTTCACTGCTCTCTCTCTCTCTCTCTCTCTCTCTCTCTCTCTCTCGCTCTCT
>NW_021604565.1:11924997-11991186 GCF_004785775.1 Grammomys surdaster
CAAGTGTGTGTGTGTGTGTGTGTGTGTGTGTGTGTGTGTGTGTGTGTGTGTGTGTATGTGTGACCAAGGCTCTTGTAAATACTGAATTTACCCTTAAAGAATGCAATCTACACTCAGGAGGCTGAGGCAAGAGGAACATAAGTTTGGGGCCAACAACCTGGGCTGGTCTTTCCACACTTTACTTTCCCAGTAGTTAAGGTTCACCACTGAGATAATTTTCCTCTCCTCTCTGACCAGGTTTCTATACAACCATATAGGGTCCTTATTATATTTCACGTTAAAGTTTTCCAATGTCTTTATGCATATGACCCATTTTAAGGCTGTGATGAGGATCAGTACTCAAAGCTACACATATAATCCCACTACAGAATTACTCTTCTTGGGTATACACTAGAGCACATATAATGGCCTATACATGTTATTTCTGATCTCCTGTCCACAGTAACTCCTGATTCAGATCTTTGTATCTGAAAGAATTCACCCAAAACATAACAGGGATGAATGGAGGACGAACATTTTCCTGGGAGAAACTAATATTAAGAAAGCAGCTACTATAATATACACTACATATCTTGTTATGAAGCCATCGTAAAGAAAAGTCTAATGGACAGCCTTCTTTTATTTAAGCTGAATTTTAAAGTTTTGTTAACTCTGCAAGAGACAGTTACTGAAAAAAATTATTTTTTTGTGAAAAACATCTTCAAAACTAAAAGCAAGCTGACCTCAATAGGCACATCCTTACCTGGCAGAGCAGGGGAAAGGCTGAGTGAAAGCCCGCACTTTCTTCTGTAGTAAGTTAGAAACTACACAAACAGAAGCAGTGGCTAGAGAGAGTGAAGGGCAGCCGATCCCCAAGCTCAACAACAAGAGTGAAACGGCAGGCAGCTCCATTGCAGAACTTTCTGCTGCAGAGTGTGGGACCAAGCTCAGCACAGTGTGTCAGGAGCTTTCTTGCCCTGTGAGCCTCTCTCCTGCCTGCAGCCCCTCCTCTCCTGTCAGGGTGAGAAAGCACTTCTCTTCTGGCAGTGGCCAGGTGACATCACTGACCATTATAGAAAACACGAGTTTCCCAAAGGTTCTGCTCTTGATATGAACATTACGCTCTCCCCATGCTTAGACTCTGGATTTGGATTTAACGGTTGGAAAGCTGTTGTCTCCTCTGTAAGCCGTATGAAAGTAACAGCCTCAAGACGGAACCACAGGAAGGCTCTGATGGCACCATGAAATCACTCTAGCAGCATAGACCGCTCTCTCTAGATTTCCTGTTCAGTACACAAAGAAAAGAAACTAATCCTATTCTTAAACCACCATTATCTGGGCTTCGTAGTAGATTTGGTACAATTCAGCCCTTAACTGGTACATTTCTGTTCATACAGTGGAAAACATATTTTTTTAAAAAAAAAATAAGTAGGAGGATTAGGAAACTTCAGTTTTGCTAAAGAATTATCCTAATTTTAAAACTTTAAATCCACTATTATATATGGTAATTTAATTATATTTACACTTCAGATACATTATAATTGTGAAAGTCTTTTCCAGTCTGACCTAGAAACCTATGGAAAATGTTCTATGGGTTCCACACTCAAATTTGAACAGTAGGAGGAGACAGAGTCTGAACCATACTAGGCTACAAAAATGGTAATTGTATCTGGTCGGCCAAAGTGGTCCTGTGCAGATCCTAAACAACCCAGGTAAAGGTTAGGAAACAGGACCTTTCTCTGTAACTGACAGTGGAGTCCTACTACTGAAAACAACATCTACACAACTCAATGAACATGAAGAGGCAGGTAGAGCTAGTGCACTCACTGAGCCATCAGCCCTATGTTCTAGGACAACAGCACCCTCTACCATCTATCTACAGTTCCAGCCATGAAAACCTCGATCCACAATCTGTCCTGCCTGCAAGATGTGCTGGGGCAACGGTGGTGGTGCAGAACTTGTGGGAGTGGCCAACCAATCTGGTTTAACTTGAGGCCCAAGGCCATGAGGGAACATGAGGCCATGCCTGACATTCCTGGATGGCTGGGAACTGGAGACCAGATAGCCCAGAGACCTAGGGTAGAAGAAAACAGGACTGGAAAAAAATCAATGAAATGATTCCCAATGATATTTTATCTATCTATCTATCTATCTATCTATCTATCTATCTATCTATCTATCTGAAGAGAGGCAGTATGTGTGTGTGTGTGTGAGTGAGTGAGTCAGAGTCCAAGTTTCTAAGTTGTAGATGTCCATTGGGTCCCTCCTCTTAGAGTTTGTGGAGCCCAGTGGAAGAGAGGAAGGAAAGATTGTAGGAGTCAGAGATGGAGGACACTAGGAGAACAGTCCATTGAATAAACTAAGCAGGGGACACATGGGTTCACAGAGACTGAAGCAGCAAACAGGTCTGCATAAGTCGGTACCAGGTCCTTTGCATGTATGCTGTGACTGTGGTACCCCTAACTGTAGACATGAGTGTGCCCCTCATTCTTTTCTTCCTATGGGTGCAGCCTCCTGGCGAGCTCAGGCTTCACCGTGTCCTGCTGTGTCTTGTTCTGCTGTGTGTGGTTGCTGTGCCTTGGAGGCTGCTCTATTCTGAAGGGAAACAGAAGGGGATGGATCATGGGGAGAGGAGAGGTGGGAGGGGAACCTGGGAGGAGTAGAGGGAGGGAAACTGTGGCTGGAACATATTGTATGAGAGGAGAATCTATGTTAAAAAATAATAAAACAAGCTTGAGATGTTGGGCTGGTTTACCTTGGACACTGGATGATTTGGGGAGAGAGATCTGCTCTTATTTTATATTTGAAATCCACTAACTTTGAGAGGAATATTTTTCCAGTTCTGGGCTTACAATAGTTCTACAGCGTCAACTAAACAGAAACTTTAACATATTGTTCAGCCATTTTCATCTTACATCCAGTCTAACCTTATCTTTCTTACATTTTATAAACAAAGTATATTAAAGATGCTATCAAAATATTGGGCATGGGGCTAGAGAGACAGCTTGGTGGTTAAGAGCACTTGCTGATCTTGCAGAGTCCCTGGGCCCCAGCACTTACATGATGTCTCACATCCATCAGTAACTCCAGTCCTAGAGCAGCCAGAGCCCTCTACTGGTCTCCTCACGCAGCAGGTATACACGCTGCACATACATACATACATGCACACACATACATGTGACAGAGCCCTCTACTGGTCTCCTCATGCAGCAGGCACACACACTGCACATACACACATGCACACACATACACATGAACAAAACCATTCACACACATACAATAAAATAAATAATTCTTAAAAACTATAAATGATGCAGATAAAAACTTAAAAGACATCTAACACATACATTAAATAAAGGATAATTCTATTTCTTCTTTAAAAAAAAAAAACTCTAGACAATAACCTACTCCTAAGTAAGAAACAAACATTCCTACAGAGTTAACAAATCTAAAAATCACCTTAAATAAAAGAAGGCAGTTTGTCCCATTAGACTGTTCTTTCATGACATTATAACAGTATTTCTAGTCAAGTGTATGTGCTTGTATATCTAAAGATTGTCTATTCTTACTTTAAAACTCAGTATTAACATTTAGACTGTGTTTTGGAGGAAAATAGATGAAGTTGTTTTGAAAGTTAACAGGAGGGGCAGCTGTAACTGCCTAGTTAATGTTTTACTGTACAATACGAAACACATGCCACAGTGTACAGCTGAGTCTCCAGGGGGAAGCGCAATGATGTTCCTTACTTGCAACTGAGCGGGAAAGGAGCACATGAGAACTCAGGGGCCATGCAGAGACAAGGAAGCAGACTGTGGTTGCTATGGCAAATACCTTCTTACAACACTGAAAGGACAGCCACATAAAACTGACATCAATATCTCCAGCTGCAGTTAAATCCTGACCTTACCTTATTAAAATAGATTTTATTGTAATAATAAACGTAATATTTGAAATTACTTAGTTCCTCAGTTTTGGCCTAGTTCTTTCAACCTACTTGCTTATATAACCAAAACCCCATTAGCAGCAAAGGAAAAAAACTCCATTCATTCCCTCTGTGCCTATGAAACTTTAACAAAGAGTTCTTTTCTATCTCTTCTATTAATTCCTTTAAACTTTTACAAAGATACTAAATTAAGTAGAATATAACTTTGTAAAATAATGCCAGCCCTTCATAACTATTCTTTAATTTTCCATATTTCTTCTAAGCAAATAAAGTCTTCATGAAAAGATAAATATATGAAGGAATTTTAAAATAACTTAACAAAATGCAGTGTGCTTGACTTTCCAATCTCTTAACATAAAGAAGGAAGTTACAGCTCATAGATGTAGCATGACTCGCAACAGCAGAGGGACTCAGGCATTATCCAGTTTGCTCTTCTACAAACTAGAAGTAAATTAAGTGTTCATTTAAAATGTAAGTGTTCTACCTGATTCATGATCTTGGAAGTCTGTCCTTTAATCTGTTGCTAAGAGTATAATAAACACATACAAAAGTCAGGATGGGATATAGAAACTACTAACATGAACTTTCTTCCCCAGCTTTATCGTAGTGCATTAAAATAAAAGAGGATGCACAAAACCCAGGGAAGGTTCTGAGCCTCACCATGAGGAAGGTGAGAAGTTCAGGAAGAACAGCTGCTCAAAGGTTTACAGGACCCAAGTGTCCAGCGGGAGGGTCTGAGAACAGTTAAGTATGCACAAAGGCACTGTGCAGAGAACAGCCAGCTGTTTTCCATCTCCAATGAGGGCACAAGAGAGGAAACAGACAAATTGAAGCTGAGCTTTCAGTTAAACAAAAAGAGAGTAATAAACATGCTAATTGTGTCTATGGAAATCTTTCTTTGGAGGCCTTTAGAAGATACTCATTTGCACAAGGAAGAAGACAGCTTGTGTTTTGTGGTAGTAAAACACACTGCACAATCAAGATGCACTGTCGGACAGTCTTGAGCTGGCCTACACTACACCAAACACCCCCATGCCCAGGGCACACAGACGAGTGCCCACAGGGAGCTCCAAACTACTGTAACCACAGCATACACAGTTGGATACCTACTGCCTCTATAGAGAAAAGTGAAGGTTTCCAATGGCCCAGAAATACTATGGGTATTTGCAACAGGCTGCATGAGAGGGATGGTTCACGTTGTATCTACTGCTATGTCCTGACAAAATTAAACTTACTAGTCAAAGTGGCATATAATTACTATATTTTTCTTTGAAGAAACATTATCTGTGTGTCTATCTGTCTCTCTACGTATCTACTACCTATCATCCCTCCCTCCATCTCTTTTTCCCTCTCTCCCTTTCTTCCTCCCTCCCTCCCTCTGTCCCTCTCCACCACTCCACTACATCTGTGTGTGCCTGAATTGTACTTGTGAACCAAAGGTCGATCTCAGGTATCTTCCTCAGTCACGTTCCACACTGTTTTTCAGACAGAGTTTCCTCAGAGCCTGGAGCTCCATGACTGGATAGAAAGGCTGGTCTATGTCTCCACCCCCATGCCCAGCTGGGTGCTAGGAACCTCATGACTACTCGGCAAGCCCTTCCCTCAGCCAACTCTCCAGTCATAGTTAGTAACTTCTTAATGCTTCATTCCTCTGGCTCAAGACTTTGCAATTACAGAAAAGATTCATTCACAAATATTAAATACAATTAGGTACTTATATGCTTGTATGCAATTCTTTTCTAAGATGGATTTTAATCAAGAGAAGAAGATAAAGGTTATGTGTCAGAAGTGGAAAGAAGAGTACACAAAGAACGGGACAGAGATGGGTGCTTGGGCAGCCCGTCTTCACAGTGCAGTCTAGGGACGATGTGAACTGTGGAGCAGAGCCACTGCCAGGCTCGCCTCGGTCTTTCTCATAAACTTTCTGAATCAGTGTTATCACTTCTCAGAATGAATTCCCCCAAATGTCAAGCAGAACTGCAGATGCTTTCTTTCACTAATTAGATAAAATTGTGTTATGTGTATGTATATGTGTTGGTGAGAGTCCAAAATAAGTTTCTGATAAATAAATGCCCATATATCAGATGTATAAGCATATAAAAATAAATCTTTAAATATATATCATTTAAAATTATTTAACTCAGAATACAGTAATTGAATACACCGTGAAAGGTTAGCGTTCGTACTCTAACATCTTGGTCTACTGTTTTCCATGTATTCCTGATGTAGTATGTACAGCCTCTGCTCAGTGAGTTCTCTGCATCACTGTGCTTCTTAAATACTCCAGCCAAATGCTCACCCTAAGTCCAGATGAGCACTAGTGGTTGAGGCTACAGTGAAGTTATTATTTCCTGGTTCTAAAAGGGGATTCTTAGGCCTGGCTAAATCTCAGAACTGCTTGTATCATTAGTTGTTTTTTTCTTCTGTTTTTTTGTTTTAAACAGAAACAGCCAGGCCTTGCTTTACCCCATAGAACCAGTGTCTCTGTAGGACAGTTGTTGTGGTGTACAATTGTGAGGCTTGTGATTTGAATGCAGAGCCCAGTTTATCTTGTAAATCAATTTAACTGCTCCAATACATGGAAATCTTTAAGATTCAGATTCTGTTTTGGAATGTTATTTTATCCCATTGCATGGCATTTGCAAGTTTAATACACGCCCACCTTAAAGCTTTATCCAATTAAAACTAAAAGCTTCATTTACTATAAGTGCTGAGTGGGCCAAGGCTGAGGCCCAGGCTCTGTATCACACAATGAACTTCTAGATGAAAAGAACTGATCAGCACTGTGGTTGAGTAACATTAAAAAGCTGTTGATACCAGTCTCTGGGGTACCTTTCTATTGCACATCCTGTTAAGATAAACACTGTATTTTCTAGAATTCCTTGGAACTAGAATTCTGGGTAAAGTGTGCTATTTCACAAAAAGGCAAATCAAACAATAATCAGAGGTCATATCCTTTAGTTTTTCTTTCTAGCAAGCATGGCCCAGAGGCAGTCAGGATCTTCACTGATGTACCCTGGTGTCTGGTCATCAGCTCACGGGTGCTGAGGATAAACACAACTGTACTGGAGTCAGGACAGCACTGGGACAGCACCAGTAGCTCTATACACTCTCCTGAGTCCAGTCTTTCTACGCAGCCTTCTCCAGCTTGTCCATTGGTTTTGGTAACATCCATAGTTTTTGCTTAGATCCCTCTGTGTTTAAAATGTCTAAAGGTCATTTGCTGCTTTTACAGGAGACATGGATACAGTTCCTAGCACCCACAAGGAGGCTCAGAAACAGCTGTAACTTTTAGTTCTAGGGGACCTGACACCTTCTTCTGACATCTGCAGGCATCTGTATGCACATAGTACACAGATATACCCTCAGGCTCATATGCACATAAAGTAAAATGATAAAAAAAATCTTAAAATATATCTAGACATAACTTCTGTTTCTTCTAATAAAATCTAATTGATTTAAACACACTGAGATAGAGTTATCACCTCAAGTTAACTCAATGAAGTCCCAGGCAGGAGACATGACATCAGCTGCACACTCTTACCATTTCCCTATCGTAGCAGAGGTCAGGGAGTCCCTGCCTCTCTCTCTGCCACTTGGAAACTGGTATGCAGTAGAATATAACCTACCACACAGGACCACACTAGTAGAGAAAGGAAGAGAACTGTCAACAGCTACAGAGATGGTCAACACGCTCTCTCCTCACTGAAACACTAGTACTGATGACTGCGGGTCAGAGTTAGGGTCAGTCCACAAAAGGAATTCCATCTTCATTCTGTAAGCAACACGGGTCAGGGCAAATGTCCTAATAGTCAGGTCAGCCCTGCAGCAACCCAGGCTCTATGCTGCAGGCATCAGAGCAGCTGTAGGTGCAGGAACTGAGCCTCCTTTCTATAAGCCTTCCTAGGGTTTCATCTCCAGTTTACACTTCTCTCTCTGTGGTTTAAATGATAATTTAGACAGCGTGCAATAATATTATGTTGTATTTATTGGAACAAAATTTTAAGTTTTCTTTTTAATTGGAAAAGTAAATGTTAGAAACACTATCCTGTCCCTAAAATATTTCACAAATTAAATTATAGGTTTATAGCTTGCAACAGAAACAAGTTCCATAACCCTAAGTTAAAGATGTATTGTTAAGTGTTACATACATGTTAAAGGGTTTTGTTTTTTTTTTAAGGTTCTGACATTTGCTGTCAAATAAGCCCCAAACCAAAAATTCCCATAATCATTTCTAAAAAGGAACAGAATTTATCCTGGTTTCAGTGAGTATACTTTCAAAAGAGAAAAGCACCACCACTGCGAGAAAAAATACTACATACTTTTCATAGTGCCGTCCTCCTCCTCCTCATCCTCACTGTTTATAACCATGGTCCCCAGGTCCGACTCTAACATGGTGCTGTTATGTTCGATCATCGTCTGGGCCCCTTCGCTCATCGTGCTGGTGGCCCGCATTGTGCCCCCACTTTCTGAACTAGTCTTCACCATAGTGTGTGAATCCAGCTCATCTTCATCCTGCAGGCAAAATATCATTATTAGTACTTTGCACTGTGGTTAAGTAACATTAAAAAGCCACAGACACCAGTCTTTGCTGTACCTTTCTTTCACACATCCTGTAAGACAAATACTGTGTTTTCTAGAATTCCTTGCAAGTAGAATTCTGGGTAAGTACATTATTTCAAAGACCGCTCCAAGACAGCTAATCTCTCAGTTTTTAGTAAGGATGTATGCATGCTTTTGCTAATGAATAAAAAGCACTATTTACAATATTAAACAGTGTTAAAAGCAGGGATTCAAACAGATATGAGTACACCAGTGTCCACAGCAAAATTACTCAAAACACTCAAAAGGTAGAAATAACGGAAGTATTTACTCTCAAATGAATGTAAAAAGCAAGATGTGCTATATACATACAACAAATACCATTCACCATGAAAAGGGGGGTGAAATTCCACCATATACTGTGCTGCAATATGGATAATCCCATGTGCACGTCTATGTGTCTGTGTGTATGCAGGCAAGCTAATTCTGTTTAGCTGATGAATCACTGAATTGTTTTCTACAGTAGCGGTATAATTTTATATACCTAACAGCAGTACCCTGGACTCTCATTTCTCTGTTTCCTCACCACTGTTTATTATCTTTTATTTTTTAAGACAGTGATCTAAACGGGCATAAGGCAGTGCCACTCTTGTTTAGTTCACAGTCTTAAGTAGTAGTTATACTGAGCAAAGTTTCATATATTTAATAGCTCATTTGTATATCTTCTTTAGAAAAGTGTCTATTGAAAACCTTTGTCCTATGATAAAAGTCTTGGAAAGATCAGGAATTCAAGGCCCCTACCTAAACATAGTAAAAGCAGTTTACAGCAAACCAGTAGCCAACATCAAACTAAATGGAGAGAAACTTGAAGCAGTCCCACTAAGATCAGGGACTAGACAAGGCTGCCCACTCTCCCCCTACCTATTCAATATAGTACTGGAAGTCCTAATGAGAGCAATTAGACAACAAAAAGAAGTCAAAGGGATACAAATAGGAAAGGAAGAAGTCAAAATATCACTATTTGCAGATGATATTATAGTATACTTAAGTGACCCCCAAACTTCCATCAGAGAACTCCTAAACCTGATAAACAACTTCAGCAAAGTGGCTGGTTATAAAATCAACTCAAACAAATCAGTAGCCTTCCTCTACATGAAAGATAAACAGACTGAAAAAGAAATTAGGGAAATG
Source organism: Grammomys surdaster (assembly GCF_004785775.1). NCBI lineage: Eukaryota > Metazoa > Chordata > Mammalia > Rodentia > Muridae > Grammomys > Grammomys surdaster. Next base: position 11,934,653 of record NW_021604565.1, read on the forward strand.
ACACCCTTCACAATAGTTGCAAATAATATAAAATACCTTGGTGTGAATCTAACCAAGCAAGTGAAAGACCTGTACGACAAGAACTTCAAGTCCCTGAAGAAAGAAATCGAAGAAGATCTCAGAAGATGGAAAGATCTCCCATGCTCATGGATTGGCAGGATTAATATAATAAAAATGGCCATCTTGCCAAAAGCAATCTACAGATTCAATGCAATTCCCATTAAAATCCCAACTCAATTCTTCATAGAGTTAGAAAAGGAAATTCTCAAATTCATATGGAATAACAAAAAACTCAGGATAGTGAAAATTATTCTCAACAATAAAAGAACTTCTAGAGGAATCACCATCCCTGACCTCAAGCTGTACTACAGAGCAATAGTGATAAAAACTACCTGGTATTGGTACAGAGACAGGCAGGAAGATCAATGGAATAGAATTGAAGACCCAGAAATGAACCCACACACCTATGGTCACTTGATCTTTGATAAAGGAGCTAAAACTGTCCAGTGGAAAAAGGACAGCATTTTCAACAAATGGTGCTGGTTCAACTGGAGGACAACATGTAGAAGAATGAAAATTGATCCATCTTATCTCCTTGTACAAAGCTCAAGTCTAAGTGGATAAAGGACCTCCACATAAAACCAGATACACTGAAACTAATAGAAGAGAACGTGGGGAAGAGCCTCGAATACTTGGGCACAGGGGAAATGTTCCTGAACAGAACACCAATGGCATATGCCCTAAGATCAAGAATTGACAAATGGGGCTTCATAAAATTGCAAAGTTTCTGTAAGGCAAAGGACACTGTCAATAGGACAAAACGACAACCAACAAATTGGGAAAAAATCTTCACCAATCCTACATTTGATAGAGGGCTAATATCCAATATATACAAAGAACTCAAGAAATTAGACTCCAGACAACCAAATAACCCTATTAAAAAATGGGGTATAGAGCTTAACAAAGAATTCTCAATGGAGGAAACTCGAATGGCCGAGAAGCACCTAAAGAAATGTTCAGTATCCTTAGTCATCAGGGAAATGCAAATCAAAACAACCCTGAGATTCCATCTCCCACAAGTCAGAATGGCTAAGATTAAAAACTCAGGTGATAGTAGATGCTGGCGAGGGTGTGGAGAAAGAGAAACACTCCTCCATTGTTGGTGGGACTGCAAGATGGTGCAACCACTTTGGAAATCAGTCTGGTGGTTCCTCAGAAAATTGGACATAGCATTACCTGAGGATCCAGCTATACCACTCCTAGGCATATACCCAGAAGATGCTCGAACATATAACAAAGACATATGCTCAACTATGTTCATAGCAGTCTTATTTATAATAGCCAGGAGCTGGAAAGAACCCAGATGTCCTTCAACTGAGGAATGGATTCAAAAAATGTGGTATATTTACACAATGGAGTACTACTCAGCTATTAAAAACAATGAATTCGAGAGGTTCCTAGGTAAATGGATGGAACTAGAAATTATCATCCTGAGTGAGGTAAGCCAATCACAAAAGAACACACATGGTATTCACTCACTGATTATTGGATATTAGCCCAGAACCTTGAAATGCTCAAGATGCAACTCACAGGCCACATGAAGCTCATGAAGAAGGAAGACCAAGTGGGGGTGATTCGGTCCTTCTTAGAAGGAGCAACAAAATACTCAAGGGAGCTAATATGGAGACAAAGTGAGGGACAGAAACTGAAGGAGGGGCCGTCTGAAGACCATTCCACCTGAGTATCCATCCCATGTGCAGTCACCAAAAGTAGATGCTGATGTGGAAGTCAGGAAGTGCATGCTGATAAGAGCCTGATATGGATGTCTCCTCAGAGGTCTGCAAGAGTCTGACATATTCAGAGGCAGATGCTCACAACTAGCCATTGAACTGATCATGGAGTTCCCAGGGGAGGAGTTAGAGTGAAGCCCATTGGAGCTGAAAGGGTTTGTGGCCCCATGAGTAGGGCAACAATACCAACCAACCACAGCTCCCAGGGTCTAAACCATCAGCCTGGGAGCACTTAGGGAGGGATCCAGGGCTTCAGCTGAATGCATAAGAGTGGAGGGCTCTGCTGGGCATAGGTGGAAGAAGAGATCCTTGACTTCATGAAGGCTGGACGCCCCAGGGGGTGGGAATTTGAGGGTGGGGAGGTGGGAGTGGGGGGTAGGTAGGGGTTACATCTGGAGAGAAAAAGGAGGAGGGGTGAGGGGATAGGGGGTTCCTGGGTGGGTGGGGGATGGGGTAAGGGGACAACATATGAAATCTTAATAAAACAGCCAATAAAAAAAAGAAAGGAAAAAAGAAAAGAAAACCTTTGTCCTTTTCTTTCTCTTATGGCTTTTTTGAGGCACAGTCTTGCTATGTAGCCCAGGCTGGCTTTGCACTGGCCCCTCCCACCTAAAAGCTGGGATTAGAGGTTTGGGCTCCTTTGGGTAGCTTCCTTTGCCCAGTTTGAATCAGTTTGCTTGTTGTAGCACTGTCTGCATTCTAGAATTATACAATCTGAATATTAACCCTTTACTGGAGATGTGAGTTCCAAATATTTTTTTTTCTTTTGCTGTGAGTTGACCTTTCACTCTCTGGGTGGCATCTTTTGACACAATAGGCTTTCACTTAAAAGAAGTCCAATTTATCCTTTTTCTTTTCCTGATTTTGTTGTCAGAGTTTAGCCAGTGATTTTCAGTGTTTCATGGAAGAAATACAGCAGATAATGTAAATGAGAAGGCACATACTTAGTTATACATAAGGGTAAAATACTCATGATCATAAAAATTAAAATAAAATTTAAAATTAACACATAGTTCTAGCAGAGGTTAAAAAGGCAGATGTAGAGAACAGAAACCCAATACTGCATTCTCAGCATCTCAGTAGACGTGAAGTCAGAGTAGGCTAGCATCTGCTTAATTCCTTTCCTCTCCCTCAGCCTTCCTGCTCAGTCTAGGCGGTGTGTCTCCTGTCCCAGCCTAGCCTTGTTTTAGAGGACATCTTTATTCACATGCTTCCAACTGTCAGACCTGTTCGTACTGACTAATCAAATGTTTAAGGACACTAATCTCCAAATCAGAAATGTTTGCCTCTGTCTTTCCGGTTTCTTGTTTGCTGGGGTCCCCAACAACCAACACCATGGGCTAGCTATTCAGCAGCTTGCCAAGAACAGTAGTGCTCCAATGTGCTCTGTGCTCACTCTCTTCCACAGAACTAGAGTTAAGAAACGCATCCTTTAATTTCATAGTATTTATCCTACCATATATCTGTCCCTTATTTATAGTATCACATGTGTGCACTGTATGTACGGCACTGCACTGTGCATATTTACAGTACTGAATGTGCTTACCGTATTTACAGCTCAGCATGTCTGTGCTGTATTCACAGCACTGCATGTGTGTGCCGTGTTTGCAGTTCCACATGTACGTGCTGTATTTATAGCTCAGCATGTGTGTGCTGTAATTAAAGTGCTGCATGTGTACACTGTGTACTGCATGTGTATCGTATTTACAGTTCCATTTGACTCCTGGAATGTTCAGGTCAGGCATGTACGCTCACAATGTTAAAAGTTTATTTATACAATTCCTTTTTAAAATTACATGTATTTGTTCTGTATGTATGTGTGATCGAATGTGCTTCTGTGTGTTTATCTGTATGCAAGCTCACCTGTGTGTGTAGAAACTGGACGACAGCTTGCAGGAGTTGGTTCTTCTTCCATTATCTGGTCATGAGGCTCAAACTGAGGTCAGCAGGCTTAGAAGCAAGCGCTGCCCTCACCGAGCTATCTCATCAAACTTACTTTCCAAATTTTACTCCCAGAGTCCAAAAAATTATTGCATTTACACTGGTCTGACTGGCATCTTTCCCTTAAACTAAGGCAGCCTCGTTTGTCCCCTGTTTGCATTCTTGCCTTTCAGTCCCTCACACGACAGGAGGACTGAGCCGCTGAAAAGACAGGTCACAACGTCATACTCTACTGCTGCAAAATCTTTACCATGAGGAAATGTGAGCTGTCCCTGTAACGTGCCAGTTCCATCTCCTGTCACATTCCTGCTTGCTCACCAAACTCCAGCCACGCTGGCCCTCTTTAGCTGTTTCTTGAGGATTCTATGAATGTTCCTGTGTGATCTTTAAAATGGCTGATCTTCCAGACTGGAATGTTCTATAAGATAGTGTGATCATTTGTTTTCCTGGTGACTCTACTCAGATGTCCTCTTCGAAAAGAGGCTTTCTATGACCACCAATTTAACTGAAGCTTCCATTATTCCACTTTTTTTTTCCCTCTACTCTTTACAGGTTGAAACTGGCCTTCTCTGTGACTAGAGTGGAAGTCTAATGAAGCCAAGAGACTCTTTTTAACTTAACATCCCTGCTACTAGGATTACCTAGGACTTAATAGGTACATGATTATTTTACACAAAGCAATTTATATTCATTTCCTAATTCATTTAGCAAGCAATTATTACACATTTGTCATTTAACAAGCAGCTCACCAGTACTGGAGATGCAGGGATGAATACTACACAGTTTTGCTCCATTTGGTTTTCTAAGGAATTTGAGGTTTGGGAGAAATCTTCTTACATGTGAGCAATAAACTAGGAGGCAATCTCTTAAGTGCTATAAGCAAGGTGTTGACAGTGCACTGAGAACCCAAGGGCGGAGTCTTGAGCTCTGTTTAATCAGTGAAGTGCACCTCACGGAAGAAGCCGTCCTGAGGTTAAACCTTTCCTCTCTTAAACATTAAACTTTTAACAACATTTACTACACATATTTACAGGACACAAGTTAGTACGTTGACATACATAAAAATAGGAAATTTGGTTATGACTATTTCCATTACTTAGTGTTTGAGATTTTGTCTTCACTTCATTAAGTCGTAAAAGATGAGAAGGTTATGCACAGACACACGAACACAGCTGGGGTGGAATGTTCCATAGTCCAACCTTCCTCATGAGAACTGCTCTCAGACAAATGCTTTCAAAGCACACACTAGGAGACTGAGTTAGGTGGAACTACTCCCATGAGACCTTGTTGTTGTGTGCATTATACACTTCCCATAACACGCTTTAGTGTCGGTATACCTGACTTACCTAAGGCTTACATTAGATGCTAAAATCTGAGGGTAGTGCTACTTCTATCCTTAATGTCTGGTATAAAGTATTGTTCTTAAAACAAATTTTACAGAATAAACACCAAATTCCTCACTTTGAAGTATGGGAGGACTGGAGGGAGGGGAAACTGTGTTTGGGATGTATTATAGGAGAGAAAAAGAAAAAAGAAAAATATTTAGAATAAACAAATAAATGACTAAATATTAAAAAATAACATAATAGGTCTATACTTGTTCTAGATTATCTATGCCACTCTCTAAAATTGAAATTTAGTGACTAACGTATTTAACATGAACAAAGAGGATGAGTTTGTGGTTCTGTCACTGCTCTCTCAATGAATAAAGAGAAAAGAGGAAAGTGACAAAGTATAGAGGTAAGGGACACGTCACCGATGCCATGTGATCTTAGAGAGAGAAAAGTTTTATATAAAATGTATTTGTTTTAACTTACTATTCTAAGCAGACAACTTATTGAAGCAATTAAGGTAGGGGAAATGATGCTGTTAACTAAATTATTATTGTCTTCTATTTAATAATGATAAAATTATTATTATCAATGAGCTAGAGGCATATACTGAAGACTTTTAATAGGCTACATCCATTTTTTCTGATGGAGCATTTATATCTCTTATATCCAATGGAGCATTTATATCTCTTATACAAAAAATGATTCTGAAGATCAATTAAATTTACAATTTATCCAGAGTCACACGGTGAGTAAGTAGAAGAACAGGAAATACAGCTACTTTTCTCTCACAGTGTGTCTTGGAGCTAACTCCAGTAGGTAAGGCTTTACAGTCACCTGTGGTGTTTGCAAGCCCAGTCTAAACCATATTATAGGCTTGCCGGGCATGCTTCATGTGCTGTGCTAACAGACAAGAAACATGACAGTCTTCAGACTCATGTACTTTGTCTTTGTTTAATTTTCAGAAACTGGGATTTCTGCTTTCTAGTATATCTCAGTGAGAAAAGAAGAAGTTAACTTTCTATCAGTTTCTTTTTAATAGCTACAACTGGAACATTTTGTTGTGTCTGCAACCAGTTTTTTCCCCAAACATTAAATATATTTTTGCATATGAGCCATGTTGTACATTGCTGCCATTGTAAGCTGGACAAAAACTGAAGCTTCTGGTTGGGATAACTGGATCGCTACCCTCTATGTAGTCTTTGTTGGTGTTGAATCCATAAAGGGACAGGAGACAGTTTGCATCTTCAAAATCACAAAATTAGATATAAAATCATAAAACCACTGATTAAATTTAGAAAGGAAGGCTCCTGTGACATATTAATTTTATATAATTCGCTAAATGATGCTAATTTATAAATATATAGCAGAAAAAAATTTAAGTAGCACAAACACTCAAGTCACAGATATCAGTGGGCCATGAATAGTAATTAGTGAAGTACAGATGGAAATATAAATGTTTTATATGAAATTATAAAATTTAAACACTAATAAACTTGGTAATGTCACTGAAAGTTTTTCAGGATTACTTTTTATTTTTAACTTAAAAATCATTAACTCTGACTTATTTCTTGGTATTTTAGATTACTGTTAATTTGAGATGGTACTTTACACTTTTAGAACACAATAGTTATTTATAATATTCCCTCATGTTACACTTGACTTACATCCACTCTTTCAGTCCTCAGTGGAGAAAAACATGTTGATGCTTTTTAGAGAAAGGTCTGCAGAGCAGATGCCTCTCCACTGCAGAGCAGCCGGCTCCAGTGAGGGAGACAACAGCATTTTCAATCAGAGCCATCATGTGCCAGGAATGCAAAACAGAGCACTGGTCATAATCCAGCTTATGAGTCATAAGGTCCACATGGAATACAAATATTTGAAAACATTATTAGGAAATCCTACTCCACCACTGGGACAGACTTATGCTGTAACAGTCTAAGAGACAATCAGATACTTTGTATGAGGTATCTTTACGTCTGTTATGTTTACTAACTTAACATTTTCTAAATATCCTGTCAAAATTCACTAATTTCCAAGATATTTACACAAGATCTTAGGAAGTATGTGCAACACTAATGAGAAAAGATTATTCCTTTAGTAAATAAGCTACTTAAATAGTCTAACCTTTAACAATCTTCCTAAGTGCCAGGCAACGCCTGTATCAACAAGCCCCCTTAGAACTGACATCTACTTGACCTTCCTTCTGTCCGACATTGCCCACTTGGTCTGCAGAACCTCGTGCTCAGACACTCACTCCATGCAGCTCCCAAAACAATGATGGAAACAACGACAAAGCTGTTCAGGAGGAATTCAAGCCATCTCCTGGGACAGAATCTAGCTAATAGCTTACAGTCCCAGACACGATGCACAAATGAATGCACTAACAGTAAGAAATGAGGGTGCCTTTGCTGCTCAGAATTAAGCTCATCACATAGAAAGGTGGCTCTGGCTCGGAGAATAAAAGTCAAGGGCAGTTAGTAATCTTCTCAACTGAGGAGAGTGTGAAAGCAGAAATATTCTGTCTAGACTGGAAACTAAAGTCAGTATGATACCATAAAGTGATCTCCCCACAGCGGAGGAAATGCCTTACACCCTGGAGTCTGTATCATCTGCTTGACAGAAGAGTGCTAGAAACCTTGGAAGCTAAAGGCTAAGTTGGAGAACGAGACTGAAAAAGAGGCTGGAATTAGGTCAGAACTGAGATGCACCCATCAAGGTAATGAGAGCCCATGGAAAAGGGGGGTGAAGTATTAGTAGGAATTTTACAAGCCAAATTTGGAAGAAATCATGAGGGGAAAACCAGTATTCTGAAAATCTTTTGTACAAATATAATGGGTCAAAAATAACTTCAACATGCTGGACCTAAAGAGACCAAACTTACTCTAAAAAGGGTGTGTGTGTGTGTATGCGTGTATGTGTGTGTGTGCATGTGTGTGTATGTGTCCTGAAGGATCACGGTGGTCTGAATAAATTGAAAAAAATAGTATAGATAATACTAGTTATTTATAAGCAAAAATTATGTGTTAGATCTTGCCACTTTAACACCCAGTGAAAGAATAAAAAGCTAATTTTTTTTGTGGTAAAAGAGCTGATGACGTCACCATGGCCTGCATAGTGTAAGGTTCTTAAGTTGGAGCAGACAAGGGTGGTGGAGTATCTCCCTCCCTTCTATCTGCACAACTGACTCTGGGGCTGGTGACTGTGGTCGTTTGAATGGGAAATGCCCCCCACCAGCTCATGTATTGAACACTTGGTTCCCAACGAGTAGCACTATTTGGGGGAGGTTATGGGGTGGGCTTTGTGAGTACTCTATCATCACCCCACTTCCGGTTCACAGTCTCTGCTTCCTGAGTGATGAAATAAGAGTGGCTTCTGGCTGTCCTGGCTGCCACAGCACTGCCTCTCTCCTCGCTAAGCTCTCTCCTAGAACATGACTCGGGGTAAACCCTCCTCCATGGTCACTTTTTAGGTCATGGTATTTTACTATAACAACAGAGAAGTAACTAATTCATGGATTCGTTGATATTAACATACTAACACCCTGTCCAAAATTATATGAAATTAGTTCAGCTAGAAGAGGCAAAAAATCAAAAGGTACTACTATAAATTTGCTTAAATGTCCACAGCTATTGAGGAACCCCACACCAATTACTCCCCCAGAGCAAGGGGAGCCTGCTGAAGTGACCCTATGGAACAAATCAGTGAATCCCACTTACACACAGGAAGGACAGCAATGCCATTCATGTTACACAGAGCCCTGTCTGCTGCTTCCACACACAGCAGGGCCACTAACAGAGGCTAAATCTGATCTCATTAGTTCTGTGTTCATTGTTCCTGTGCTAAATACTCCTGAGAAAACAGAATTTCCTCCTTCACAGAGCTGTCCTTCAGTACTTTCTCTGTATCTAGCTTGTAAAACAATGTAAACTGCAAAGCACTCCAAACAAGTAAACAACCAAGCTCCATCGCTTACAAAACAGTGTAACTTCAGCCACTCGGTATTATTAAGACTGTGACTTGAAACTATGCACAAAGAACGAACTCTCTCCTCACTGTTATTAGTAGGTGGTCCTTCTACTTCAGTGCAAGCACCCCAGCACAGCAGCACATGTACTTGCTGTCTTTGACACACCCACCTTTAACAAACAGAAACCTGATGAATCCCCAACTTTTTACATGTTAGCAGACATGTCTTAAAGTTACATCAAAGCTTTCAGAAACCCCAGAAGTCATAAAAGACTTATTCATCAGTAAAACTAGCCTAACGGTGAGAAGCCATGTGGGCAGGACTTCAGAGGTTCGTGATGCAAGACTGTACAAGTTCTTGGCATTATACTAAACATTTCTGAACAAGAGATTATCTCCCATTCCCTGTGCACAGTGCTGATGTACAACAGAGCAAATTAAATGGTGAAAGTAACCATAACTATGGCTTTTACTTTTTTTCCTCTCACAGCCAAAAAGCTGTCAAAAGATTAGTAAAATATAAAAGGAGCTTACAAAATCAGATGTTTTAGAGTAACAGTTTTAACTATTCTATTGCTATCAGCAATTTAGAAAATGTCCACTAGAGGGTACCACAGACAAAAGACTAAAATTTCATTAACCAGAGGCGCATACAAAAGGTTATTATTACATTTACTCAGTACCTTTACCAGAAATAGACTGGTAGCCAGTTATAATTTGTAACCAAGACATTTAAGACTACTATCACGACTGAGATGGCATTATAATTTAATAAAAGCAATTATATTTGATAAAACACTTTCTACTTTTCAAGGAAAATAGATGTTTTCAGCATTTGGCAATTTATACAATAATTTACCAATAACAGATAAAGTTCAAACAATAGTTTCTAATTCCACAAAACCAATAAAATCTTTAATAGTAAATATTCATATTGTTGTATTCTAAATAGAGTTTATATGAATTAAGACATATATAATGTCCCTAGAATAAATATTAAGAGCTAGTTTGTCATGAGAAATTTTCCTTGTTTATGTTCCTTTGTGAGTAATACTCCATAGAAGAAATTCCACCTGTATACATTTAAAGTTGCTCCTATGAAATAATTTTAACAAATCAACTTCAGAAATACAAAATGCAAAAGAAGCAGCTTAAAATTCTAGGACAAAGATTAATTAGGGTAGCAAAAAATAATTCTTCCAACCCAAATATTCACATTTCACTTAACCACTGCTGAAGAAAGATTTCAAATATCAGTGGGTAACTTGTAAGTTCATAAATGAAGATTCAGGTCTTGAGAATTCCTTATAAAAGATGCTCCAACCAGAGTGTTTCATATTTTTTTAGAGTTTGTAATATTTATTTGGTATTTTAGGAGACTCAAATCTAAGTATAGAATTTATCTATATGTAATTTCATACAATATTACATTCAGACTTGTATCCACATGCCTACTCCAACCCAGGTATGAAATTTTCTATTGTGACATATGCCAATACTCAAATTTTCAATTTTGGAACACTTTATAGAACTCGGATTTTTTATTAGGAATGTTGAATCTATACATTCTGTGGTAATGATAATTTTGTAGAACTTTCTAAATAAGGAGTAAAATATAAGTAAAATTATTATAAAGTACTTATATACAGTGATTCAAAAATATTAACATAGTATGATATGTATGCACTATGTATCAGTGTACTGAGACATATATATTCTCTATCCCTGACAGGGTTAGGAATGCACAATTATAGACAAATATTCACAAAACGCTGAAGGTAGGTGCCATGGGGGCACACAGCATCATGTGATGAGTTGAACGATGCCAAAGGAAAACAGTTTTAAAGGAAACCATGGCTAAGGCCAAGGCCAGAGCAGCAGCACAGACCCTGGCTTCCTTTAATCACTTGGAGCAATCCCCATGCTCAGTATCAACTGTAGAAAACATACATGTCTAAGAGCTTTCTTCACATATTTCCCATGTACATATATATATGTACAATCATCTGACTACTAGATAAGTGACCTGGGTGAGCCATCAATACTTGAAATTAAATACACACGAAAGTAGTGAATTACCCAGAAAGGCACATAGAGAACTTCAGCTACAGTGTCAAAATACAGTCAAAGTAAAGAATAAAGGTTCTGGCTGTGATACACAAAATAGTCAAAAGATGGCTACAGGATTTTGCTCAGGAGGAAAGGGCCAGAGAGTGCAGACAATGTGACAAATCAGGAGGAAATGGAGTGGGAGTTCTGTGAAGTGAACTGTGTATGAAGCAATGGTGACAATCCTGTTCCTCATGTACCCAGCAAACCTCCAGATGCTACTGCAGCATCAGGACCACTAGCAGCTTACTTGGCTTGCTCATGAGCTGTCTTATCTTTCTTCTATACCAGTACCTACATGTGGAGAAAAGATAACTCTAAAACAGGAAAAGAAACAGAGTGAATCATACAGACACAGAGTCAGAGGAAAGTGAGGCCTGGTTGATGCAATAAGAAAAAAAAACAGTTACATAAACTGGATAGGAAGAAATGAGACTCTTCACAGATGACATGAGTGCCTCATTAAAGATCTCAGAAGTCTCATTATAAGCCCTCTGAAGTCAACGGGCATGGAAAGGACAGAAAGCACAGTGCACCATATAAAGCTCAACTGTTTTCCCCTGTGGCACTAATAAATAACTGAAACTGGAAATTAAAATTTTCAATAACATGAGAAGAATAAAAATACCAGACTTGGTTATAATGTAAATAAAAATATGCATAAGATTTGTGTGCTCTGGTGCAAGAAAGATTTAAGCAAATTGAGTCATTTCATGTTGATGAAAAGTAAATATTCTCTCGTTTGTTCCTTTTGGCTAGGGCAGACACCTAGCTGGTCTGCTCCTGTGAAGATATCATATCTTGAGCCATCCTAGAGGAAGGAACCACTGGACTCAGAGCAGCACGATTTCAGGATCCTAAAGGCAGCCTGAGTCCCAAGAGTTCTTCCACCTAGGAGCTCAGCATCACAAGATCACAGAGACATCTGGACACAAGCAAGATAATTGGAAAGACAGGCTCCAGTCAGAGACAGTGAGTGCAGGTAGCACTAGAGATAATCAGATGTCCAAAGGCAAGGGCAAGAAACCAATGATACCTGGCACTATCAGAACCTAGTTCTCCCACCATAGCAAGTCCTGACACCCCATCACACAGGAAAAGCAGGATTCATAAAATCACTTCTCATGATGATGATGGAGGACTTTAAGAAGGACATAAATAACTCCCTTAAAGAAGTACAGGAGAACACAGGTAAACAGGTAGACACCCTTAAAGAGGAAACACAAAAATCCCTTAAAGAATTGCAAGAAAACACAATGAAACAGGTGAACACGTAGGACACAATGAAAGCAGTGCTAAGAGGAAAACTCATACCTCTAAGTGCCTACAAAAAGAAACTGGAGAGAGCATACATTAGCAGCTTGACAACGCACCTGAAAGCTCTAAAACAAAAAGAAGCAAATAGATCCGAGAGGAATAGACTGCACGGAATAATCAAACTCAAGGCTGAAATCAACCAAGTAGAAACAAAAAGAACTATACAAAGAATCAAAAAGAAACCAGGAGCTGGTTCTTTAGAATAGCAACAAGATAGACAAACCCTTAGCCAGACTAAACAGAGGCCACAGAGACAGTATCCAAATTAATAAAATCAGAACTGAAAAGGGAGACATAACAACAGAAACTGAGGAAATTCAAAAAATCATCAGATCCTACTACAAAAGCCTATAGTCAACCAAACGTGAAAATCTGGATGAAATGGACAACTTTCTAGACAGATACTAGGTACCAAAGTTAAATAAGGAGCAGATAAACGATTTAAACAGTCCCATAACCCCTAAAGAAATAGCAGCAGTCATTAACAGCCTCCCTACCAAAAAAGCCCAAGACCAGATGGGTTTAGTGCAGAATTCTTTCAGACCTTCAAGGAAGACCTAATACCAATTCTCTTCAAACTATTCCACAAAATAGAAACAGAAGGAACACTACCCAATTCATTCTATGAAGCCACAATTATGCTCATACCTAAACCACACAAAGACACAACAAAGAAAACTTCAGACAAATCTCCCTTATGAATATCGATGCAAAAATACACAATAAAATTCTTGCAAACCAAATTTAAGACACATTAAAACAATCATCCATCATGATCAAGTAGGCTTTATCCCAGGAATGCAGGAATGCTTCAATATTAGGAAATCTATCAATGTAATCCACTATATAAATAAACTCAAAGGAAAAAAAAACACACAATCATCTCAATAGATGCTGAGAAAGTATTTGACAAAATTCAACACCCCTTCATGGTAAAAGTCTTGGAAAGATCAGGAATTCAAGGTCCCTACCTAAACATAGTAAAAGCAATTTACAGCAAACCAGTAGCCAACATCAAACTAAATGAAGAGAAACTTGAAGCAATCCCACTAAAATCAGGGACTAGACAAGGCTGCCCACTCTCTCCCTACCTATTCAATATAGTACTGGAAGCCCTAGCCAGAGCAATTAGGCAACACAAGAAGGTCAAAGGGATACAAATTGGAAAGGAAGAAGTCAAAATATCATTATTTTCAGATATGATAGTATTACTTAAGTGACCGCAAAACTTCCACCAGAGAACTCCTAAACCTGGTAGACAACTTCAGCAAAGTGGCTGGATATAAAATCAACTCAAACAAATCAGTAGCCTTCTTCTACTCAAAAAATAAACAGGCTGAGAAAAAAATTAGGGAAATGACATCCTTCACAATAGTCACAAATAATATAAAATACCTTGGTGTGAATCTAAGAAAGCAAGAGAAAGTTCTGTTTGACAAGAATTTCAAGTCTCTGAAGATGGAAATATCTCCAATGCTCATGGATTGGCAGGATTAATATAGTAAAAATGGCTATCTTGCAGAAAGCAATCTACAGATTAAATGCAATCCCCACCAAAATTCCAACTCAATTCTTCATAGAGATAGAAAGAGCAATTCCCAAATTCATATGGAATAACAAAAAACCCAGGATATCAAAAACTATTCTCAACAATAAAAGAACTTCTAGAGGAATCACCATCCCTGACCTCAAGCTGTACTACAGAGCAATAGTGATAAAAACTGCATGGTATTGGTACAGAGACAGGCAGGAAGATCAATGGAATAGAATTGAAGACCCAGAAATGAATCCACACACCTATGGTCACTTGATCTTTGACAAAGGAGCTAAAACTGTCCAGTGGAAAAAGGAAAGCATTTTCAACAAATGGTGCTGGTTCAACTAGAGGCCAGCATGTAAGAGAATGCAAATTGACCCATTCTTATCTCCTTGTACAAAGCTCAAGTCCAAGTGGATAAAGGACCTTCACATAAAACCAGATACATTAAAACTAATAGAAGAGAAGGTAGGGACAAATCTCGAATACTTGGGCACAGGGGAAAAGTTCCTGAACAGAACACCAATGGCTTATGCTGTAAGAACAAAAATTGACAAATGGGACTTCATAATATTGCAAAGCTTCTGTAAGGCAAAGGACACTGTCAATAGGACAAAACAGCAACCAACAGATTGGGAAAAGATCTTTACCAATCCTATATCTGATAAGGGCTAATATCCAATATATACAAAGAGCTCAATAAATTAGATTCCAGGCAACCAAATAACCCTATTAAAAAATGGGGTGCAGACCTCAACAAAGAATTATCAACTGAGGAAACTCGAATGGCTGAGAAGCACCTAAAGAAATGTTCAACATCCTTAGTCATTAGGGAAATATAAATAAAAACAACCCTGAGATTCCACTTCACATCAGTTAGAATGGCTAAGATAAAAAACTCAGGTGATAGCAGATGCTGGTCAGGATGTGGAGAAAGAGGAACACTCCTCCATTACTGGTAGGATTACAAGCTGGTACAAGCACTCTAGAAATCAGTCTGGTGGTTCCTCAGAAAAGTGGACATAGCATTACCTGAGGACCCAGCTATACTACTCCTGGGCATATACCCAGAAGAACCTCCAACATATAACAAGGACATATGCTCCACTATGTTCATAGCAGGCTTCTTTATAAAAGTGAGAAACTGGAAACAATTCAGATGTCCCTCAACAGAGGAATGGATACAGAAAATGTGATACATTTACACAATGGAGTATTACTCAGCTATTAAAAACAATGATTTTGAGAAATTCTTAGGCAAATGGATGGAACTAGAAAATATCATCCTGAGTGAGGTAACCCAATCACAAAAGAACACACACAGTATGCACTCACTGATAATTGGATATTAGCTCAAAAGCTCGAAATACCCAAGATACAACTCACAGACCACATGAAGCTCATGAAGAAGGAAGACTAAAGTGTGGGTGCTTTGGCTCTTCTTAGAAGGAGTAACAAAATACTCATGGGAGCAAATATGACGATAAAGTGTGGGACAGAAACTGAAGGAAGGGCCATCAGAGACTGCCCCACCTGGGTATCCATCCCATGTGCAGTCACCAAAGGTATATGCTGATGTGGATGCCAGGAAGTGCATGCTGACAGGAGCCTGATATAGCCGTCTCCTTAGAAGTCTGCCAGAGCCTGACATATACAGATGTGGTTGCTCACAGCTAACTACAACAATACCAACCAACCAGAGCTCCCAGGGTCTAAACCACTAGCCTGGGAGCACCATAGGGAGGGACCCATGTCTCCAGCTGTATATGTAGAGGAGGAGGGCCTTGTCGGGCATAGGTGGGAGAGGAGGTCCTTTGTCCTGCGAAGGCTGGATGCTCCAGTGTGGGGGAATTTTAGGTTGGGGAGGTGGGAGCACATTCTCATAGAAGCAGGAGGAGGGGGGACGGTATAGGGGGTTCCTGGGTGGAGGAATATGGGGAAAGGGGATAACATCTGAAATGTAAATAAAATATCCAATAAAAGAAGAAAGAAAAAAAGAAAAGTAAATATTGTTATGATGCTATTTATTTCTAGTTTTCTGTGTTTTGCTTATTTTGTTTTGTTTTTGAGGCAGGGTCTTGCTAGATAGTCCAAGCTAGTCTAATTGAGGGCCAGATAAAGGGACAAATCAGAGAAAGATATAACAGAATGAGTCAGAGACAGGATACACCAACTCTCATGAGAACAGTGGGAAAGAGAGGATACACAAGAGCTCAGAGTGAGTCAGGGGAGGGCAGTTCAGTGAGTACAGTTCAATTGAGTTCAGGCCATGCAGTGGAGTTCAGTTGAACTGAGTTCAGTGCAGGCAGTGCAGTTCAGTTTGTGGAAAACAGAGGCAGATTTTCCAAGCAAACCAAAATTCAGTGAGAAGCCAGTTTGAATCAGTCAGCTTGGAGAGGAGTTTTAAGCCAGAACAGCTGAGTTCAACCACCTAGCCAGAGTTCAGAAAGAACTAGAAAGGGTGAGCTTATTCACAGTAAACCTTGGAGATAAAAACTGTATCTGGTGAAGAAAAGTTACTTTTACAGATGAATACAAAGACTCATTCAGCAAAAGATGAAAATATACTAATTAGAATAGACATCTTTTTATGCTTTGCAAACTAACAATGCATAGATGCAATAACATTGTACATGAACAGGAAGCATGCCTGGCTTCAATCTTCATTTTTAATACACTCCTCTAGGAAAAAAGGAAACTCTGGAGCAAGAGAAATACAAAGTGAGCAGGGACTAACTTAAGAAAAGAAGTGTCTAAAACAAAGCAAAACTCAACATTAACAGGCATATGTCACAGGAACAAAGGAGTCAACAGAAAAGAGATTCCAGTGGCCAAGTCTGGAACAATTTAAGGAGTGGCTGGGGGCAGTGAGACAGGATTAAAGCACTGTAGATAAGATTATAATCTAGAATGTAAAGTAGGCTTCTGCCAGCACCTCTACCCCAGCAGGGCAGCTTGTGAACTGACTTGTTTCTCCAGCTGTCTGCCTAAGAACTGTAACTCTCAACTCTCATCAAAGAAAGTTCTCTTTGCAGCAGATGAAGACCACCACAGAAAACAACTGGTCATGGGGTTCTCATCCCCAACAGATACATCTATAGCACATAACTGCTGTACCTAAAACTCAGGGACCATCATGGAAGAGGAGAAGAAAGATTATATGCACCAGAGGACCAGGGAGTCAGTTTTGTCTCCTAGAAATAATACACAAGCGATGCCCATGATGTCACAGGAATATGTCTAATCAAGACCACAGCAAAGTCAAGGCTAAAAGACTTGCTAATATAGGAGAGGAACTCTCACAAGGCTCTACCCCTACAGAGCTGAGAACAAGAGAATTATTCTTCTCAGGGATGAGACCTGAATTGGATATACAATACCACATGCTGAGCTCTAAAAATCACACATATACAAGCAACACTAAACAAACTTAACAAGCTGTATTAACATAGGTCTGTGTTTGTGTACCATAAAAAAGAAGCCATCAACTAGAGAGGAATGTTGGGGGAGTGGAGGTGCTGAAAAAAATAGCAGAAATGATGTAATTATTTTTTTAAACTAAAATAGAAGGCACATAATCACAAATTAATATTGATATAAATTGCGCCCTTCCCAGCACAGGACCTTAACACCTGGGTGAAGCCAGCGGCTTTGTTTACACTTGCAACTTTTTGCAAGAACTTAGAAGAGACTGCCTGCTGAGCCTGCTTTGCAACACTATCCAGCTGAAACAAAGGATGGATGGGGAACCCCCACGGAACCCATCCTTTGAGCCTTGATCAGAAAACAGTCTTGGCTCTAAGTTTCTCTCACCCCTCAGTCTCCTTTTCATTTCCAGCTCTCCTTTCAGGTTAACCCAGTTCATCCATGGCCACTGGATGGCTACAATAAACAAACAAACAAACAAACAAGGAGAACAGAATTATGTAATTCTCCTTTCTGTGAGGTGTGCTATGTATTATGACTTACTTCCATGGAGTACAGTAAGGGAAGGCAGAAAGTTATTCTACTAAAAAAAATTTAGCAAACATTGTGTCAACTAGGTAATTATAGTTAACAAATGTACCAACAATGATAAATCATGTTGACAGAAAGTATTCTTTTAAAACAACTGTTTTACTTTTAATTGTGTGCATGTATGTGTCTATGTATGAGTACTGACAGGAGAGTGCCTGGGCTTGGACAGATCAGAGAGGACACAGGATTCCCTGGAGCTGGATTTAATGGCAGCTGTGACCTGCCCAATTGTATCAAACTTGGGTCCTCTGCAGGAGCAGCATATGTTTTTAACAACTGAGCCATCTCTCCTGGCTTCCTGAAAGTCCTCTTGATGTGCTGGGATGAGCCTTGCTCTCTGTTTTCTTCCAAAACCAGTAATTCCATTCTCATTGTAAGAAAGAGTAAACATCTATCTAACTGTGATCCCTCAGAACTGCTCATGTCATCAAAAAACAAGGACATCCTGAAAACCTGAAAACCAAGAGGTACTCAAGGAAATAAGACTTCTGAGAGCAGTGTTTGGTTAATCCTGAAACAGGTAAGAACATTAAATTAAAAATCAAATAATTCTGGAGAGACAAGTTAGTTTAAATCGGTAATTGGATAAAGGTACCATGTAATAAGATGTTAATAAAAGAGAACATTGAAATTTAGGTACATGAAACTATTATTTTTGGAATTATTCTATAAATATTAAAAGTATTTATGGAAACTAAACAATCCTTCCCTTTCAAATTCAAGCACATATTTGCTGGGGATGTGGCATCACTAAGCCAATGTTGGTAACCTACAGGACAGTGGATATCACACTGGCTGCACAGGCATCCAATATCCTAAACTTTCCTCAATGTCTTAGATCCCGCTTAAAACAAACAAGCAAGAAATCTCCCAAAGGCAAAAGCTGGGCGTCAGCCCCATCGACTGTCTCCTCCAGACAGTTCAAAGGAACAGAGAGAAGCCATCCAGTCACCCACTAAACACTCTACCTACTATATCAAGGATCACGTAGCCCTGGGATCTATTTGTGCATTAGCAAAACTAAATCATACTAAGATAAAGTAATTCATGTATTTAGTTTTTATATGCACAAGAACAAAAAGATTTTTTTCTTTTACAATCTCTTATGGGAATATGTACAGAATCCTTAGTAAAATTCAGTATGCATATGTTTAAAAACAAGAACACTTAAGCATGTACTGTTTTGAAACAGCACCATTTATTCTACATGTTGAACTCATATGGCAGGCCACCCACATAGATGTGTTCTCCACTATACCCAATACTACTTGCTAACAGTCAAATGTATTTTAAAGTTGTGCTTTATTTTTAAAAAGCTAATCTACTAATACATATGTCTTTAAAAGGCAGACTTGCCATAGGCAAGTCAGGGATTTGCAATAAATATGAATAAATATGGAGGTTATTTAATCTATTCATACTAAAGATATGCTAATATTTTATACTAATATGAAGAAACTAAATTCTTATGTAACATAAAATTTTAACCCTCCTGAGAAATGAAAATAAAAATAAAAAAGGTATTTGTAATTAAGCAATAAGTATGTACTGTAAAAATCTGTTTGGACCCTGAGATGTCTGCTTTCCCAGGGGGTCCGCCATTCTCCTGCCACCTCTCTCCTCACCTTCATCAGACCTGAGACTCTTAAACCATACAGGTTAGCTTGCCCAATAAAAAGACATTGGCTAACAGAATGGATGCAAAAACAGTATCCATCATTCTGCAGCATACAAGAAACACACCTCCACAATAAAGATAGACATAACATCAGAGTAAGGGACTGAAAACAATTTCCAAGCAAACAGATCCAAGAAGCAAATTGGAACAGCCATTCTAATATCTAACAAAATAGGCTTTCAACCAAAATTAAACTAAAGAGACAGGGAAGGATGCTTCATCAAAGTAAAAATCCACCAAAATGGTATCACAATTCTGAACATTTATGTCCCAAACACAAGGACACTCACGTCTGTAAAAGAAACATTGCTAAAGCTTAAATTACGAATCAAACTCCACACATTAGTAGTGGGAGATTTCAACACCCAACTCTCACAAATTGACAGGACATCCAGACAAAAAAGAAAGAGAAATAATGAAACTAACAAAGGTTATGAATCAAATGGACCTAACAGATATCTACAGTTCATTTCATCTAAACACAAAAGAATGTACCTTCTCAGCACCTCATGAATCCTTCTCCAAAACTGACCATAAACTTGGTCACAAAGTAAACCTCAACAGATACAAGAGAACTGAAATAATTCCTTGTATCTTATCAGACCACTATGGATTAGAGCTGGACTTCAACAACCAAAACACCAGAAAGCATGCACACTCACAGAAACTGAACAATTCTCTATTCAACGATAAAGGAATAAAGAAAGGGAAATAAAGGGTAAGGGAAGAAATAAAGAAAGAAATTAAAGACTTTCTAGAATTCAGTGAAAATGAAAGCCGGGCAGTGGTGGCGCATGCCTTTAATCCTAGCACTTGGGAGGCAGAGGCAGGCGGATTTCTGAGTTCGAGGACAGCCAGGGCTACACAGAGAAACCCTGTCTCGAAAACAAAAAACAAAAAACAAAAAACAAAAAAACCCAAAAAACGAAAATGGAGGCAACAACATACTCAAATTCATGGGACAGAATGAAAGCAGTGCTAAGAGGAAAGTGAATAGCACTAAGCACCTCCATAAAGAAATTAGAGTTCTCATACTAGCAATTTAAAAGTACACTTCAAAGCTCCAAGAAAAAAGAGTCAAACACACCAAAAAAGAGTAGAAGGCAGGAAATAATCAAAATCAGAGCTGAAATCAACCAGTTAGAAACAAAGGGAACAATTCAAAGAATCAATGAAAGCAAGAGTTGGTTCTTTGAGAAAATGAACAAGATAGATAAACCCTTAGCCAAACTAACCAGAAGACACAGAGACGGTATCCAAATAAACAAAATCAGAAATGAAAAGGAAGATGTAACAACAGAAACTGAGGAAATTCAAAGAATCATTAGGGGTTACTTCAAAAGCCTGTACTCTACAAAATTAGAAAATCTGAATGAAATGGACAATTTTCTAGACTGATACCACTAACCAAAGTTAAATCAAGATCAGGTAGACTATTTAAACAGCCCTATAATCCCTACAGAAATAGTAGAAGTCATTAAAAGTCTCCCAAACAAAAACAGCCCAGGGCAGGATGGTTTTAGTGAAGAATTCTACCAGACTTTCAAAGTAGAGCTAATAATCCTGAAACTAGTCCACACAATGGAAACAGAAGGAACAGTACCTAACTCGTTCTATGAGGCCATAGTCATCCTGATACCTAATGCCACAAAGACAAAAGAAAGAAAGAGAACTTTGGACCAATTTCTATTATGAACACTGACACCAAAAATACTCAATAAAATTCTCACAAACTGAATCCAGGAACACATCAAAAAACATCATCTGCCATAATCTGAGGGATGCAGAGATGGTTCAATATACAACAATCCACCAAAATCTACTATATAAACAAACTAAAAATAATTACATGATCATCTCATTAGATGCTGAAAAAGTCTTCAACAAAATCCAACACTCCTTCATGTTAAAAGTCTTGGAGAGATCAGAAATTGAAGGCATACACCTAAACATAATAAAAACAATATAGAACAAACCAACAGCCAACATCAAATTAAATGGAAAGAAGCTTGAAGCAATCCCACTAAAATCAGGAACAAGACAAAGCTGCCCACTCTCTCCCTAGCTATTCAATATAGTACTTGAAGTTCTAGCTAGAGCAATTAGACAACAAAAGGAGATCAAGGGGATACAACCTGGAAAGGAGGAAGTAAAGGCATCACTCTTCATGGATGACATGATATTATACATAAATGATCCCCAACATGATACCAGAGAACCCCTACAGTTGATAAATGTCAACAAAGTGTCTGGATATAAAATTAACTCAAAGAAATTAGTAGCCCTTCTTTATACAAATGATAAAGGGGCTGAGAAAGAAAATAGGGAAACAATATCTTCCATCATAGCCAAAAATAATATAAAATATCAAGCAAGTGAAAGATCTGTATGACAAGGACGTCAAGCCCTTGAAGAAAGAAATCAAAGAAGACCCCAGAAGATGGAAAGATCTTCCATATTCATGGATCAGCAGGATTAGCATAGTGAAAATGGCCATCTTACCAAAGGCAATCTACAGATTCAATGTAATTCCCATCAAAATCCCAACAGAACTCTTCACAGACACTGAAAGAGTCATTCTCAACTTCATATGGAAAAACAAAAATCCCAGGATAGCCAAAGCAATCCTGAACAATAGGAACTTTGGGAGGAATCACCATCCCTGACCTCAAGCTGTACTACAAAGCAACAGTGATAAAAACTGCTTGGTACTCGAACAGAAACAGAAATATTGATCAATGGAATCAAATTGGAGACCCAGAAATAAACCCACAGACCTATGGACACTTGATTTTTAATAAAAAAGCCAAAGTCATACAAAAAAGAAAAGCATCTTCAACAAATGCTGCCAGTCTAAATGGATGTCTACATGTAGAAGAATGAAAATAGATCCATATTTATCACCCTGCACAAAACTTAAGTCCAGGTGGATGAAGAACCTCATTATAAAATCAGATAGACCAGATACAGATCTAAATCTCATAGAAGAGAAAGTGGAAAATATTCTTAAACACATTGGCACAGGAGACAAATTTCCTGAACAGAACATCAATGGCTGAAGCTCTAATATCAACAATTGACAAATGGGACTTCACAAAACTGCAAAGCTTTTGTAAGGCATAGGATACCATCAAAAGAACAACACATCAGTCTACAGATTGGGAAAGGACCTTCACCAACCCTACATCTGACAGAGGACTAATATCCAAAATTTATAAAGAACTCAAGAAGTTAAGACACTAATAACCCAAATAATCCAATTAAAAAAATAGGGTACAGAGCTAAACAGAGAGTTCTCAACAGAGGGATCTTGATTGGCTGAGAAGCACTTAAAGAAATGTTCTGAATCCTTAGTCATCAGGGAAATGCAAATCAAAACAAATCTGAGGTTCTATCTTACAACCATCAGAATGGCTAAGATCAAAAACTCAAAAGATAGCACATATTGGTGAAGATGTGGAACAAGGGGAACTCATCTTCACTGGTGGTGGAAGTGCAAACTTGGACAACCACTTTGGACATCAATTTGGTGGTGTCTCAGGAAATTGGGAATAGTTCTACCTCAAGACTCAGCTATACCACTCCTGGGCATATACCCTAAAGATGCCCCACCATCCCACAAAGATACTTACTCAACTATGTTCATAGCCCCTTTATTCATAGCCACCAAAAACTGGAAACAACCTAGATGTCCCTCAACTGAAGAACAGATATAGAAAACATGATATATCTACACAATGGAATAATATTCAGCTATTTAAAAAAAGACAGAAATTTTGCAGGCAAATGGATGGAACATGAGACTATCATCCTAAGTGAGGTAACCCAGTCCCACAAGGATATGCATGGTATAAGTGGATATACGCCATAAAATACAGGTATAAGTCTATACTCCACAGACTCAAATAAGCTAAAATAGAAGGAAGGTACAAGCCAGGATGCGTGAATCTCACTTAGAGGGGGAATAAAATAGTCTTAAGAGGTGGAAGGAGGGAGGGAACTAGGAGAGAGGAAATGTTCAGGATCAGGTGTGGAAAGGGACAGGAGAGATGGCAAGATGGCCATGGGAATGAATGGAAATCTGTAACTGATTGGGGTGAGGAGGGGGGACATCTTCAAGTCAAGACCTAGGATAAGAGAGGTGCCCAAGAATCAATCAGGGTGATTCACTACCTTGGGGATATGGAACTTGAAGAGGCTACATCCTGTAGCCAGGCAGGAACCCCCAGTGAAGCGAGAGACACCAAACCACCCACAAAACTTTCAACCCAAAATTTATCCTGTCTACAAGAAATGTAGGCACAGGAGATGGAGTAGAGACTGAGGGAATGGCCAATCAATAATAATAATAATAATAATAATAATAATAATAATAATAATGGCCCAACTTGAAACCCATCCTATGGGCAAGCACCAATCCCTGCTGCTATTAATGACACTCTATTATGGTTGCTAACAGGAGCATGTTGTCCTCTGAGAGGCTCCATCCAGCAGCTGACTCAAACAGATACAGACACTCACAGCCAAGCAGTGGATGGAGCTTGGGAACTCATGAACAGGAGGAAGGATTGCAGGCCCTGAAGAGGATAGGAACTCCACAGGAAGACCAAGAGAGTCAACTCATCTGGACCCTTGGGGCTCTCAGATTCTGAACTACCAACCAAGGAACATACACAGGCTGGACCCAGGCCTCCCCATACACATGTAGCAGACATATAGCTTGGTCTTCATATGGGTCCTGAACAACTGTGATGGGGCTATGCCAAAAGCTGTTGCCTGAACATGGGATATGTTCTTCTAGCTGGGCTGCCTTGTCTGGCCCAGTGGGAGAGGAAGTGGCTAGCTTAGTAGAGACTTGAAGTGCCAGGGTGGGGAGATACTCAGGGGACCTTACCTGCTCAGAGGAGAAAGGGGAGGATTGTGGGAGAGGATGGTGGGAGTGGGAAAGAACTGACTGGGATGTAAAGTGACTAAGTAAAAAGTAAAATTAAATAAAAAAACAACAAAATCTATGATTGTAATATGATGAATTTAAAAAATCAGTACAATAATTTCAGCACCTCTAATTATTCTATTGTTCTCTGCTTCCACCAGAACATAACGATGTTGCTGAACGAAATACTATTATGGTTCTACATCAAACAGACATCAAGTTGGAGCACAGTTGGAAGCTCCCCCACACTGGCTAGCCTTTATGCTCTAAAAAGGTGTTTGACAGTCTTAAGCAGCTGCAAAGCTTATGGGCTATAATGACCTACCAGGGAAAACATGACCTACAGTGAGAACAGTCCCATGACTCTACAGGAATCACTAGGCAGTCTGTGGGAGAGTGCTCAGGCCTGGCATGTAAGCATGCTCAGGAGGCCGTCACTAAGCAGGTCAAAGGCCTCGGGTTAATCTACTATTTGTGTTTTGACAAACAGTCATGCTGTCAACATGCCTTCTAAATATTCATGTTTATACCTATCTACTAGTTCTTTATCCAGCCTTCATCAGAGAAGTCTAGCAGGTGGTAGTTAATGCAGAAACTCAAAACTAACCAATGTGATACTAAGTGTTCAGCAGCAACTAGGAAAGCTACAGCACACTCTTTGAAGCTCAGGGAACATCACAGAGGAGGGGGTGAAAATAATGTAAGAGGCAAGGCTGAGAACTGTACAACAAAAGGCTGTGTACTAGACATGACAACATCACTGTACACACACACTCCCTGTAGCCATGGTTATCTGCACAGACCTGCACAAGATTGGGCCAGTTACCATTTCCTCATTGGAGTTTCATCTTCCAGAAGGCCTACCAGGAATTACTGTTATTGAGGGAGGGTGTCTCTTTATTCAGTTGTGTAGCTACAGATAATCATCCACATGCCCCAGACTCAGGGAAGTAATAATAACTAAACTCAGTGGACCACACACAAAAAGACACGACAGTAGCAGGGTCTCATTAGGAAGGAAGCCAGTGGGAGAAGGAGATAAAGAAGATGACTGAGCTGTGACAATGACTACAAGTCATTATATAAATGTGTGAGCCGTTGATAAAAAAATTAATGAATCCTTCTCATGAGGCACACAATTCCTCATAACCCATACCTTTCTGGAATAAAAAAAATTAAAGGGTAAGTACACACTCACAGGTATATATAGCTTTAATTTTTTTGATGACATATTTTGAATGGGTTCTCAAACACTGTACTTCCCAAAACCCACATTGAAAACTGATGGACTCCAACTATGGCAAACTGAGCTTTATAGAAGAAAATTAAATTTGGAAAAATACTTTGTCATTTCTATAACTCATAAATTCTCTGAAAACTGCATTCACTCAGAATAAAAATGTAAGAGCCCTATTTGGCATAGGTATAAATATAAAATACATTCTTAAAGCAACTCAATACGATACATTTCAAAGTTCTAGAAATTTAAAAGTAGCAAATTTTTACTTCAATGTTTATCTTTACAAAAAGTTTCAATGATCAAATGTCAAAGTTGTACTATGTCCTATCAGCCCAAGGATCAGAGGAGGACTGGGCAAGCATCTGGACTAGAAAGTAAAGGTGGCCGGCAAGCACAGGTGCTCTGAGCACAAAAGCTAACACAGCACAAAAGCTAACTGGGATCTGCCAGGAGAAAAAGCCTTTCCTCTCTGAAATGATAAAAGAAAGTCCTGAGGAAAGTCATCACTGAAAACTGATGAGACACAAAACATCTTTACAAACTTCCCACCACATCCTAAAGCCAGTTGTCGGTAATCCTTGCCTCAGTAAGTTTCAGCCAAATGAGTCCCCAAAGAGTAACAAATCCAAAAGAGGAATCCACAACTGTCCTGAGCCAAAGGAAACAAGGTAAGCTTGACTCACATAAGAGATGCAAAGCAACAACCTTGACTCCACAAATAGAGATGCTGCGTTAATTATATTACCAGTTAGCATGGGCATTTTTATGCTGTTTTATGGGAGAACAGACTTGGGGACAGGCGAAGATATTACTACTCCACAACATAGAAAAAGCTATTTTGTAAGAGAACTGCCGCTCATTCAAAGACAGCATCATATCTCTACTGTTATCACTAAAATGTTGGTATAAATTGCCTCCTTGCTCTCTACCATGTTTGTTTGTTTAACTGTTTTTCTAATGTTGCAGAGGGTTTACCTTCTTTTCTTGATAACTTTAATTTCTAACCTGGCAGGATAAAGGAAAGTGTTACTAACCCATGGGTTCTTCTGTTTGTTGTTTTTAATTTATTCTTCTCTCATACATTACACCCCTACCACAGTCTTCCCTCCCTTAGCTCCTCCCAGTCCACCTCCCAACACCTCTCTTCCCCAGATCCACTCCATTTCCTTTCAAAAACAAGAGCAGGGATAGCAACCAAACTTGGCATAGCAAGTTACAATAAGACTGTAGATACTCATATCAAGAGGGGTGGGAGAAGGCTCCCAAGAGCAGGCAGAGTCAGACACACCCTACCCTCATTGTTAGAAGTCCCACAAGAACACACTACACAACTGTAACATATAAGCAGAGAACCTAGATCAGACCCATGCATGCCTATTCACAGTTTCTGTAAACTCCTATGAGCCCTGCTAACTGATTCTGTGGGCCATGTTCTTGTGGTGTCCTCAACCTCTCCAGTTCCTATAACCCTTCCCCCCTGTCTTTCATAGGATTCCCCAAGCTCCACCCAGTGTTTGCATGTGGGTGTCTGCATCTGTTCCCATCAGCTGCCAGATGAAGTCTCTCAAATGACAACTGGGCTAGGCAACGACATATGACTACAGCAACATATCACCAGGAACTGAGGTGGAAACTTAAGGGTTCTTTGGAAAGTCAGTTGTGTTGGATGTGCTGGGAAAAACACATGATGGAGTGTTTTCCTGAAGTGTACACCGGTGAAAGACTAAGGCAGACTTGGGAAGGAACGTTTCCCTGAAGCAGACACAGGAGAGAGGGTGTTCTGCTAAAGCGAGCACGTGAAAGGACACGTGATGAAGGATTCTTTGCTAACAATTCCATTGCTTAGTTGAGCTGCATTTGTTGGGTCTCCATAGAGAAAAACACACCAAGAACCTTCTGCTGGTGTGCTGCAGTTTCTTGTTGCTTCTGTAGACTTGCTGATTGGCAGAGTGATATCAGCTGAGACACATACTAAGGCAAGACCCCCTAGAAGACACGTGATGTTTGGAGAAAGTATAAATAGAACTGGACAGACAGTGCCGGAGGCTGAGCTTGGCCTGCTGGTACAGCTAGCTGTGCAACACTTGTGGGTCTTGCAGCTTTGCTAATCTTCATTTCCCTGACAGAGGCACAGCTGGGAACTTCTCCTGGTGTTCCTCGTGGTCCCTCCTGCAGAATTATGCTGAGGCTGAGGGAGGACTGGATGTCTCTGGAAGGTAGTGCCACCTCTGCTGATGAATGTTTGCTATCCTGACTTCACCAAACCGAACTGCTAGCGTATCCATGAAATGTTTGGGAGTAGCTACTGCTACTAACCTATGAACTGAACTGCCGATTTCCAGACAACACAGATGAGAGTTGCTCCAGAGAACCTTTCTACATAGATCCACTCCTCCCATATCCTTTCTTGTCCACTACCTTTGGTGGGAGGTGGACTAAAAGGGAGGTTAAAACATTTGAGAACCATTACTAAAAATGAAATTAATAAAACTGGTTATAAGGATCCATTTCAATGACTTTATTTATTTATTTATTTATTTATTTATTTACTTTTGCCAATCCTGTTTGGGTTCTATCCTAGGTATCTGGACTGTTCAGCCTTTGGTTCCTGGCCATCCAGGCAATCTCGGATGTGAACTCCCTCTCTTGGGGTGGGTCACAAGTTGGGCCAGTCATTGGTTGACCACATAGACAAGTTCTGAACCACCATTCCCCAGCATGTCTTGCAGGGTAGATTGTAAGTGGAAGGTTTTGTGGCTGGGCTGATGCCTCCGTCCCACTGCTGGGAGCCTTTGTTAGTTTACAGAAGATGGCCAGTCCAGGCTCCATGTCCCCCAGCACTAGGAGTCTTTGCTAGGGTCTCTCTTATAGGTTTGAGGGAGATTCCACTGTACTAGGGTTCCACATCACTCACCAAATGCCTCTTAATTCCTGTCTTCTCTGCCAACACTCTCTCCCTCCTTCCTGCCCACTCTCCACCTGACACCCCGCCCCCGTTCCCATCCTCACTCACCACTGTCTACTAGCAAAGTCTACTTTATTTCCTCTTCCCAAGGAGATCCATGTGTTTCCAACTTGAGCCCTCCTGGTTACTTAGCCTCTCTGGGTCTGTGGATTTTAGCATGATTATCCTTTATTTAACAGCTAATATTTACTTAAAAGTGAGTACATTTCATGTTTGTCTTTCTAGGTCTGTCTGTGTTACCTTACCCATGATTTTTTTTTCTATTTCCATCCACTTGCATGCACAATTCATGATGTCATTAATTTTAACAACTGAGTAATACTCCCTAGTGTAAATGTATCACATTTTCTTTATTCATTCTTCATTTGAGGGACATCATGATTCTTTCTAGTGTCTAGCTATTATAAATAAAGCTGTTATGAACATAGTAGAGCAAGTGTCCTTATGTTGGATGGAGCATCCTTTGGGTATGTGCCCAAAGATGGTATACTTGGGTCTTGAGGTAGATCAATTCCCAATTTTCTGAGAAATTTCCATATTGATTTCCATAGTAGGTATACATTTGCACTCCCACCAGCAACGGAGGAGTGCTCTCTGTGTTCCATGTCCCTGCAAGCATGAGTTGTAACTTGTGCTTTTGATCTTAGTCATTCTGACAGGAGTAATGCAAAAATCTCAAAGTAGTTTTGATTTGTCTTTCTCTGATGACTAAAAATGTTGAATATTTCTTTAAGTGTTTCTGAGCTTGTTGAGAATTCTCTATTTAGATCTGCACTCCATGTTTTCACTGAATTACTTGGTTTGTTGATGTCTGGTTTCTTAAGTTCTTTATATATTTTGGATATTACCCCTCTGTCATATGTGGGGTTGGTTAAGATGTCTTCCCATTCTGTAGGCTCCGTTTTGTCTCAGTGATGATGTTTTCTGCCTTACACTCCTTTGCTTTTCCGTTCCATTGGGTCCCATTTATTGACTGTTTCGGTTGGAGAAGTTGTCTCCTATGCTCAAGGCTATTCCCCACTTTCTCTTCCATCAAGTTAAATTCATCTGGTTTTAAGATGAGGTCTTGATCCACTTGGACTCGAGCTTTGTGCAGGTGATGGATACGGGCCTATTTACAGTCTTATAACCTGCTGAGCTCCAGCTAGATCAGCACCATTTATAGAAGATGCTTTTTTCTCCATTGCGTATTTCTGGCTTCTTTATCAAAAATCAGCTGTCCGTAGGTTTGTACATTTACACCTGGGCCTTCAATTTGATTCTACTCCATTGATCAATCCATCTTTTTAAAAGCTAATACTATGCAGGTTTTATTACTATAGCTCTATTAAACTTGAAGTCAAGGATGGTGAGACCTCTGGAAGTTCTTTTACCATACAAAATTGTTTATGCTATCCTGGGTTTCTGTTTTTCCATATAAAATTGAGTATTGTCCTTTCAAGATTTTGTGAAGAATTGTGTTGAAATTTTGATGGGGATTGTGCTGGATCTGTAGATTGCTTTTGGTAAAACTGCCATTTCTATTATGTTAATCCTACTGATTCAGGAGCATGGGAGATTCTTTCTATCATCTGATATCTTCTTCAATGTCTTTCTTCAAGGATGTGAAGTTTTTGTTATACAGGTCTTCCTCTTGCTTGGTTAGAGATATTCTAAGATATTTTATATTGTTTATGGCTATTGTGGAAGGTGTTCCCTTATTTCTTTCTCAGCCCATTTGTCATTTATGTAGAAGGGAAACTTTTTTTTTTTAAAGTTAATCTTGTATCCAGTCACTTCACTGAAGGTGCTTTATCATTTGGAGGAGCTCTCTGGGAGAATTTTTGGGGTCACTTATGTATACTATTACATCATCTGCAAATAACAATACTTTTACGTTCTTTCAATTTTATTTTATTTTATTTTATTTTATTTTATTTTTTTGGTTTTTCGAGACAGGGTTTCTCTGTGTAGCCCGGGCTGTCCTGGAACTCACTCTGTAGACCAGGCTGGCCTAGAACTCAGAAATCCACCTGCCTCTACCTCCCAAGTGCTGGGATTAAAGGCGTGTGCCACCACTGCCCGGCTCTTTCAAATTTTCATCCTTTTGACCTCCTTCAGTTTTCTCATTGCCCCAGCTAGAAATTTAAGTACAATACTGAATAGATATATAGAGAGTGGATAGCCTTCTCTTGTTCCTGATTTTAATGGAACTGTTTTGAGTTTCTCTCCATTTAATTTGATGTTGGCTGTCTACTTGCTGTAAACTGCCATTTGGTTATGTATGTCCCTTTTATCCCTGATCTCTCCAAGACTTTTATCACAAAGGGGTGTTGTATTTTGTTAAATGCTTTTCAACATCAAATGAGATGATGATGTTTTTCCCTTTAGTTTGTTTATATGATGGGTAACACTGACTGATTTTCAATTTTGAACCATCTCTGAATCTCTGAGATGAGACCTATTTAATCATGGAAGATGATCTTTTTGAAGTGTTCTTGGATTCTGTATGTGAGTATTTTATTAGGATTTATGCATCAATGTTTTGTGAGAAATTTGTTTGTTATTCTCTTTGTTGAATCTTTCCATGTTTGGGGTATCAGGAAGATTGTGGTGTAGTATAATAAGTCTAGAATGTTCCTTTTGTGTTTCTATTATGTAATGACTTGAGGAGTATTGGTATTAGTTCTTCTTTAAAAGTCTGGTGGAATTCTGCACTAAAACCATCTGACTCTGGGTTTTGTTTTTGTTTTGGGTTTTTTTTTTCAGGGGGGAGATGTTTAATGACTACTTCTATTTCCTTAGGGGTTATAGGTCTATTTAAATTGTTTACCTGATCTTGATTTAACTTTGATAAGTAGCATCTATCAGAAAAATTATTGGTTTCTTTTTAAGTTTTTCCAATTTTGTGGCGTACAGGTATTTAAAGTATGACCTAATGATGTGCTGGGTTTCCACCCTGCCTGTTATGTTCCCTCATTTTGTTAATTTGGGGAGCCTTTTTGTCTTTTAGTTAGTTTGGATAGGGATTGTCTATCTTGCTGATTTTCTCAAAGAACCTGCTTTTTGTTTCAGTGATTCTTTGTATTCTTCTTTGTTTCTCTTTTATTGCTCTTAGCCCTCAATCGACTATTTCCTGCCATCTACTCTTCTTGAATGAGTTTCCTTCTTTTTGTTCTAGAGCTTCCAGGTGTGCTATAAAGTTGCTAGTATGAGATCTCTCCAATTGCTTTATGAAGGTACTTAGTGCTATGAAGTTTCCTCTTAGCACTACTTTCATTGTGTCCCATAAGTTGAGATATGTTGTGCATTCATTTTTATTGAATTCTAGGAAGTCTTTAATTTCTTTCTTTATTCCTGCCTTGACCCAGTAGTTATTCAGTAAAAGTAGACTGTTTAGTTTCCATGAATTTGTAGGCTTTTGTTGTTTCTGTTTTTGTTAAAATCCACCTTTAATCTGTGGTGGTCTGATACAATGCAGGGGGTTATTTCAATTTTCTTTTATTTGTTGAGACTTGTTTTATGAGCAAGTATGTGGTTAATTTTAAAGAATGTTCCATAAGATATACACAAAATATCTTACGTACTGTATGGAACCATCACCTGTCAATAAAATCTGATGGCCAATTACCTGAGGCAGGAAATAGAAGGTGGGAGTTCTGGGTGGGTGAGAGGAACTCTGGGATAGAGCCAGTCTCAGGAATAGATTGATCCAGAACTCTGAGGAGAAAGACACATGAAACTGAGGAGAGGTAACCAGTCATGTGGCATTCACAGAATAGAATAAAAGGGTTAATGAAGTTCTGAGCTAAGTAGGGAACAAGCCAAAGGTTGTGGCCTAGGCATTCATTCATAAATAGTCTCAAGAGTCATTACTTCAGGAACTAGGGTGTAGGTTGGGAAAGCCTAGTTACAATGAGATGTTGAGAAGATGTATTCATTTAACTTTGGGTATAATGTTCTGTAGGTATGTTAGGTACATTTGGTTCATAACATCTTTTAACTCCAGTATATTGTTTAGTTTTTGTCTGAATGACCTATGCCTTGGTGAAAATGGAGTATCAAAGTTTCCCACTATCAATGTGAGGGTTAGTGTGTGCTTTAAGTTTTAATAGTATTTCCTTTGTAAATGTGGGTGCCCTTGAGTTTCAGGCATAGATAGTAAGAACTGAAAGCTCACCTTGGTGGATTTTTCCTTTGATGAGTATGAAGTATCCTTCATTGTCTCTTTTAATTTTAGTTTGAAGTCTAATTTATTAGATATTAGTATGGCCACACCAGCTTGTTTGTCAGGTCCATTTGCTTGGAAAATCTTTTTTCTAACCCTTTACTCTGAAGTACTATCTATCTTTGATGTTGAAGAGTGTTTCTTGTATGCAGAAGATAGATTCCCTATTTCACATGAATTCTGTTAGTCTTTTTATTGGGAACTGGGTCCATTGATATTAAAAGATATCAATGAAAAAAACAAAAAAATTAAAAAATTTAAAAAAAATTTAAAAAGTTAAAAAAAAAAGAAAAAGAAAGATATCAATGACCAATGAATGTTAATTCCTGTTATCTTGTTGTTGTTGTTGGTGGTGGTAGTGATGTGTGTGTGTGTGTGTGTGTGTGTGTGTGTGTGTGAGCTCAAAGCTCTATTTTTCAAAGATTGGACTATGCCTGTAACCTTACCTAAAATTGTTCTGTACTGCCTATTCCAGGAATGGCAATCATGTCTCTGTTCTATGACTACCCATAATGACCTCGCTATGGCTTACTTGTGATGGCCATCTTGCAACGATGGCTTCTTCAGGGGACTAACTTGCCATGCTTATACTCAGCTCCTGTAATCCCTTCTATTTTCCCACCAAATTCCCCCATTTGGAAATCCCCTCCTTCTGAGCTATGAAAGTCTTATCTTCCTCATATCCAATGATGACCAGAAGAGGGAGGGAGCCTGTACATGCACATGAATAAAAAAAGCTTGCTTCAGCTAATTTGGCCATGTTGATTTGGGTCCCATCTCTGCTGTAGTAGGATAGCTGGATTCTGGCGGTGACATCGCCCTGGCTGTTGTTGATCATGCTCTTACACTGGCATCTAGGCATCTGGGATTCGTGTGATTATAGGGTGCGGATTTCTCCTCCCATCTTTGGGGTTAAAAAAGAACATGTGGATTTATACTTGGCCTTCTCTAAAATATCTCTAAACTGTAAAGACATAGATAAGGACAGTCCCATGTGGACAATGAGGAAACATGGGGCAAGAGACACAGCAAGACAGAAACTGAAAGCTAGCAAAAAGATGTCGCATTAGAGGGCAGGTGAGCACAGCTTCCTGAAATGCCCTTTAACACATTCAGAACTGAAGCCTGCCAGAAGAAAAGCCAGAAGAAGCAAAAAAATCCTGGCCTCGGAGCAATCAAGTCCAAAGTCCTTTACAGTAGGATTTATTACTTTACTAGTTCTGCTCTCTGCATAGAGATGCAAGAGGGCAGTGAGAAGTGCTCTCAAATATCACTATATATTATATTCAGGCCAGAAATGTATAGTCAGGAAATTAAAACAAATATAAAAGAAAGAAAGACATGGCAAGGAACCACCCCGTCCCCAATCAAAGCATCATGAAAATGTGACAGGAATTCAAGGTGTGATGTGTCTACAAAGTCCTGTGGAGTCAACTCTACCTTTCCATTAATTGCTGATTCTCACCAGAAAGGAGAGCAAAAGAAATATCTGGACTTCACATCTGAATCAAATCAGCAAGTACTAACCTTAAAAGATTTTAAGGAACAAAATAAAATTACTTAAAAATGACCCAGATGATTAAAATATCAACCTCCTGAGGCTAATTACGAACCGAGTTTTCCTCCTCCTCCTCCAACTCCCGCTGCTGTTCTTCATGCCGTTTGGCTTTGATTTCCATGGCTTCTGTGATCAGGTCTCTTAATATTGACACGGGTTTTGCATTCTTGATAAAAGGATGCTAAAAAAGACAGTGTTAAATAGTATAAAATCAGATTTTTCTGGTTTATAACAAAGAATATTAAAACACCCATAACTGCTAACCAGGATAATAGACTACAATAATTATTTTACTTATAACTAATACATTGATTAAGAAAATAGTATTTTGTTTGCTTTAAGAAAAATGCTTTTGAGCTCAATTATTTTCAAAAATATTCTAAGCATATACATAAAAATATAATCTTATTAATAACATTAAATGACCTCAAAATTGAGTGTTAAAAGTATTTCAAATATTTAAAGGTGATTAATGATTACATGTAAAAGTGAACTGATTTTATCACTGGTAAAGAATTTAATGACTCTTAATAATCTGATGGGCAAACAAAGGGGCGCTACCCTGTTCTTTTCACCTCACCTCACTCTACTGCATCTTGACTTGTTTACTCACTTCCAACCAAGACAGAGAAATACCTGTCGAATTACTGCTTCAGTTTAGTCTTTTTTTTTTTCTTCCCTGATCTAAAAAAAGTGATTAAGTTGTCTATTATTTTATATCTTGTATTTTTAAATAGTAAAAAGGAAAACCTTTTAAGTTTACTTTTGAATTACATTTTAAAATTGTCTGTGTGTGTGTGTGTGTGTGTGTGTGTGTGTGTGTATGTGTGTGTGTGTATATGTATGTGTGTGTGTGTGTGTGTGAACCCAGGAATGAAAATGAACTCAGGTCACCATACCTGCCAGCAAAGGCCTCTGCTATCTAAGTTACCCCTTCAGCCTGAGTGCATCTAAATCACACTGACAAGCACAGCACAAGAGACAGTAGAGGAGAAATCTATGGCACAGATAAAATTATTTTGAGGCAATAATCTAGGTTCAAAATGCAACGTTCATAATTATTGCTAGTATATGTAATCAGAGGAAAGCAGCCCTGTGTGTTTTAATAAAGACTAATAGAACACATAAATATATTCAGACAAAAAAATTAATAATGAAAAATTAGACACCTGGAGGGGCTTTTACATGGCAAACAAACTATCTGATAAAACTATCAAAATAAAAAATATCAAGTAAGGGGGGAAACAGCTATGAGTAAGAATCCTACCATCATTTGAAAGTCCTGATTAATCCTTTCAAACGGTTAGAGTCACCATCAGATAAGGTACTCTAGTGACAAGTCCTCAAGGATCCCAGTCATCCACCAGAACAGAGCTCCTGTACCCTGAGCTCAGTACTAAGGGAAGCCCAGAGCCTTCACTTCCCTTTCACAGTTACCAGCACTCACTCACAACTAAGTGTTCACTGTGAGTGTGAACTCCAGTGCTATGTGCCACTTCCTGGCATATGGCCCATAGGGTCCTGAGCATGTACTTCTCCATGACCTCTCCCTCCTGTGCTATAGGGTACTGTGATACAACTTCCATAAACTACAAGCTAAAGTCGAGTGCCCAAAGAGAACTAATGTAAGTAGAAGGACTGCTCAAATAAAGAGGAAAGGGACAAACAAATATGCACTGCCCTTGAGGGATTTATCACACAAAATTAAGAAGACAAATACGTAGTTTAAAGTTACAGTTGGCTATATAAGTTATATCTGTGACGGTTTAGCAGAACCCATGTAAAAGAGAAAAGCAGAAGCAGAAGAACAAGCTGAGAGCGTGCTGGGTTGTAGACTGCAAGCTTGGCATAGGCCGGCGGGCCAGGGGCCACCTCCAGCAGCCCCTATTTGCCTCACAGAATGACAAGGTATTCACAGTATGAAGAGAATGAAAAAGAAACAAAGACATATGGTGAGAACTTAGTGGGATGATCTGCGTCATCCAGTCAACAATACAGTGCAAAGTTCTCTGAGCCTAAGCTGGGGCTAACAGCAAGACAACTGAGCCAAGTGTTTATTTAGTATGAAAGCCTGGATTTGATATGAAACCAGCCTTAATAAACAAATAAAGGAATAGCATATAGGAAAAATGTTGATACCATAAATTTACAATTTACAATGGAATTTACTAATAAAATGCAGTGGCAAGATACAGGTATGAATTATTAAGGGTCTGGGCTATGCAGTTCCCAAAATAGAGAGAAAATATAAATTTGATGGGAAAAGGAGAAAGATTTGGTGGCAGCAAAGTATTAGTCAAAGAGCCCATGAGCACACAAGCAAAGGGAGGTAGAACAGAAGGGATTTAAACAACACAGCAGCCACGTGGGATTTCAGATGCTGCAACCCTTTGGGGTCAGATGCTCTGATGAAGAGATGCTCAACTTGAAGTGTTCATATATATTCAAATCCAATCAAGAAGATCTGAACACTTCTGGTCCCCAGCATCTTAGGTGCGGTCATTCAACCTGTGTAAACAGAACTAACTGATCAGAATATACAAACAAGACCAACAGAATTACAGCCTTCAAAAAAAGATATAAAAGTCTCAACCTGGACTATATTTTGTTATCTTCTCAGGAAAAACTAAGCCAACACTGTAAACAATAGATATATCTCAGTTCCAAAGTGTATCTTAACTTTGTGTCATTTATTATAAGTTGACTACAGTGCTCTAGTTAGAGCTAAGTATGCTGAACCTCAAACATCTTTATCTGTCTAACTCCATGTGTACTCCAGCTTTCTCTGAACAACTGTGACCAACCAAGAAAAACTGGCAGGCTAGGCATGGAGGCACACTGCAAGCCTAGCAGTCAGGAAGCTAAGGCAGGGAGACCTTGAGTTCAAAGCTGACCTAGATGCTATACAAAGAGATACTACTTCAAACACACACACACACACATACACAGAGAGAGAGAGAGAGGGAGAGGGAGAGGGAGAGGGAGAGGGAGAGGGAGAGGGAGAGGGAGAGAGAGAGAGAGAGAGAGAGAAGAAAACAGTTGGCAAAGTAAAGAGGTAACTGAAGAATAATAATGTATTTCTATTTGAGTATTTTGTACAGAGATGACGTTCTATCATACATATCAGTCGTTTTGAACAGATTTTTCTAAATGCATGTGTATAACACTGAGATTGTAAAGCAACATTTAAACATATACAAAAAAACAATTTGGCAAAAAGTGAAAACAGTAACTTTATAAATTAGACTTTAGCACATGATTGTATGCCACTGTGAATCAGTAGATCAAGGACTCATCATTTTCATATTCTACAGACAAAAGCCATCTTGGGTTCA
Organism: Grammomys surdaster; assembly: GCF_004785775.1. NCBI lineage: Eukaryota > Metazoa > Chordata > Mammalia > Rodentia > Muridae > Grammomys > Grammomys surdaster. Next base: position 11,972,580 of record NW_021604565.1, read on the forward strand.
ATCGCTCAAGTACATGCTTCCTACACGAGATAACACATTTATACAAAGCACATCTAGCTCATGTTCCTGTAAGAGGCATCCTTAAAAGAACCTGAGTTAAAGATAAGCAGTGAGATATACAGCCTTACAAATGACATGATCAAAAAGAATACACTATAAAGAAGAAAAGAGTAAGTTAAACAAAATTCATGTTAATGAAAGACATAATATATTTATTTTGCTGCTTGCCTAGAATGCTTGCCTACGTGGCTTTAGCATGAGAAGAGAAGGAACAATAAACCCCAGTATACCTATAAATGGATGTAATATACAAGGAACCGTGCACACTGGTGAAGGTGGAGTAAATGTATGTGAACTAAACCCCTACCACAGAAATGCCAAGCTAAACTGCAGATAGATTAAGGGATCAAGTGCTTTTTAAACATGGAAATATGAGAACACTACAGATCAGTGTGGAAGCATACGCAAAGATTAATGAGCTGCCACAAAAAACCGCCGTGAACAGACACAGCTTACAAATGTAGGAACGGGCACTCATAGGAAGGGTTCAGAAAAATACTTCAAAAGAAAAAAAAATGAAAATAACAAATTCTAAAAGGAAGCAAAGCTCTTCTGTCTCTAAATGTATCTGAACTAAAAAAATTCAATCAAAAGCAGGTAAAGAAAATGAACTAAGCAGAGCTGGAGAGGTGGCTCAGCAGTGAAGAGCACTGGCTGCTCTTCCAGAGGTCTTGAGTTCAATCCCCAGCACCCACATGGTGGCTCACCACCATCTGTAATGGGATCTGATGTTCTCTACTGGTGTGTCTGAAGACAGCTACAGTGTATGCACATAAAAAAAAATCTCTAAAATTAAAAAAAAGAGAGAGAGAACTACCTAATAATTTAAAAAAAGAACTAAACTAATTAAAAACCAGAAACTACCTCTAAATCAATCATATTTTTAAATTTTTCTAACTTTTGAGATTTTCATATATTAGTACTATATTTACATCATTTCCCTCACCCAACCTCTAATTATCTCATACTTCCATTATTTTTCAATTTTATGGTCTCATTTTCTTTAATTATTACTAATATGCATACACACATTTAAGTATTACTGATCCACACACACTAAACCTGAAGAGTTCATTACTGCTGATACACACTGATACATACACACAAACCTGCAGAGTTTTGATACACACACACACATACACACACACACACAAACCTGAAGAATTCACTATTACAGATACACACTGATACACACACACAAACCTGCAGAGTTCTGATACACACACACACAAACCTGCAGGGTTCTGATACACACACACACACACACACACACACACACACACTGAGTTCATTCACTGTTGCTCACATATGTATATCTACTTAGGGCTGCCCACTGGGGGTTGGATGAGCTACTTCATCCATGGAGGATACTGCTTCTCCCTCTATCAGCAGCCATTAATTGCTTTATTAATAGGGGTGAGGCTTTGTGAGATTTCCCCCACCTACTTGGCACACCACAAATAACAATAGTTATAAACTTTTAAGGCATCTACAAAACTGTGGTCTCTTAGGCCAAACAGCCAGAGGACAGATAGACAGAAAACTTTAGGCAGCAACCAGTCTACCAGTACAGCAACTCTCAACCTTCCTAATGCTGTGACCTTTTAATAATGACCTTCATGCTGTGGTGACCCCCAATCATAAAACTATTTTCATTGCTACTTCATAACTGTATTTTGCTGTTATGAACTGTCATGTAAATCTCTGATATGCGGATGATCTCAGGCAACCCCTGTGAAAGGGTTATTCAACTCGCAAAGGGGTGAAGCACAGGTTGAGACCAGCTGCACTAGAGGCAAGCACCAAGGAGAACACTATGGCTCATCACCACTGGCAAAAGCTGATGGGAAATCTAGGCTTCCGGCCCTCTTAACTGTCCAGGATTTCTACTGTGAAACGACCACCTGCTAACACAGGAGATCCATCTCCACAAAGAATCTGCTCCTCAAATGGAAAGTGTCAGTAACGACCATGTGAAAGCCTAGACTTAGATCTTTACAGGGAGTGATACGCAACTCCACTCCCTCCTTGTTGGAGAAGGGTCACTGTGGAAGGTCTGAACCATCATCACTAGTTGGTATGATACTGAGTATCATACTGAAAGCCATCCCCACAGTGTCAACAACATAGGCCACTGGAGAAAGAGCTCACCTTCAGCAAAGACTAACAGGCCTTCATCCTTCCCTTGATCTTTGACATTTCAGGAAGGGATGATGGATGGATGGATGGATGGATGGATGGATGGATGGATGGACGAGGACACACACAATATGGATGAATGAATATATAAACAGGTAGGTGAACATGACTCCTCCAATAGGAACAAGTCTCTAATTATGTATCCTCAAGTGATGCAGGAAAATAAACTGCCAACCCATAATATTACCAAGAAAATTACCACAAACTTCTAAAAGTGCAGTTGAAATCGTTCTGTAAATAAAGGAAATGATGTAAGGAACCTTCAGACATCAGGAAGACAAACAACAGAAAGAACAAAAACAGGGCAAATACAAGAACTTTGCCTTCTTCTCTTGAATTTCCTCAATTAAGTTTTATGTTTAAAGCAAATATTATCGAGCTGATGTGGCTCTCAACTACAAAGAGGGAATATTTAAGGCAATTATACTCTAGTGTAGGGTCAGAAAAGTGGGTAAAGTTGTTTCTACATCTTACTGGAATTGGTAAGAATAAGTCATACACCATGGGAACTGATATTCCAGCATCAAATTACTTACTCAAATAATCAGATACTGTTGACATAAATAACAGTTACTCTACCATTCATGTAGAAACTTGAAGAAATAAAGAGTAGGGCTTAGGCCTTGTAGTATGGCTCAGCAGGTAACGGTCCTTGCTAGCGAGCCTAAAGATCTGAGTTTAAAGCAAGAACCCACACATCCCCCACAAGTTGTCTGCTGACTCCACATGTGTGCTGGGGCCTGCATGTATCCTCACCCTAACATAAATAAATAAATTTAATTAAAATATTTTTTAAAAGAATGGTGCTTGGACAAATGCAATCTATCTAGAATAATCACTGGTTTACTATGTGATCTTCAGTGTCATTTAATTTTTCTGGGCTATAATAACCTCCACAAAATTAAGGAATTATATTGATATATTTATATTTTAAGTGCTTCCATCCTTTTTAACTTGAAAACAAAAAAAATATTTTTACCATATGGGGGGAAAGCTAGAAATAAAGACATTATCTATGAATAAATAAATAAATAAGTCTCCAGACAAAATTTCACCATCAAATTTTTATTGCTTTTTTTTTCCTGCCTTTTTTTCAGATCTTTCCTTCCTACTGTGTTTCTTTTGTGTGAATCATTTACAGGTTCAGTATAATAATGACACCAAGAAGTTCTCAAAATTTTCTTGGAAGATTGATACCCTTTAAAAATAAATGCTTTAGCCAACTGTTTTTCATTTTTTATTTTTTACTACTGAAGGTCTTGGGGACTGAACTCATGTCCTTAGGCCAACCATCTCATTGGTCTCTTAATTTTTTATGTGCAGGGGAGGACATGTGCACAGGTGTGTCAGAGCACATACATCCAGGTCAGAGAAGGGTGTCAGACTTGGCAGCAAGTGCCCATTCATGCTCAGAGCTATGTCACTGCAGTGCCCATTCATGCTCAGAGCTATTTCACTGCAGTGCCCATTCATGCCCAGAGCTGTCTCAATGCAGTGCCCGGCTGGACTGGCTGGTTTTGTGTCAACTTGACACAAGCTGGAGTTATCACAGAGAAATAAGCTTCAGCTGAGAAAATGCCTCCATGAGCTCCAGCTCTAAGGCATTTTCTCAATTAGTGATCAAGGGGTGGGGGGAGTGGGCATTGTCGGTGGTAGCATCCCTGAGCTGGTAATCTTGGGTTCTATAAGAAAGCAAGCTGAGCAAGCCAAGTAAGAAACATCCCTCCATGGCCTCTGCATCAGCTCCTGCTTCCTGACCTGCTTGAGTTCCTGTCCTGACTTCCTTTGGTAATGAGCAGCAATGTGGAAGTGCAAGCTGAATAAACTCTTTCCTCCCCAACTTGCTTCTTGGCCATGATGTTTGTGCAGGAATAGAAACCCCGACTAAGACACCGTCCATGCTGAGAGCTATCTCACTGCAATGCCCTTCCATGCTGAGAGCTATCTCACTGTAGTGCCCTTCCATGTTAAGAGCTATCTCACTACAGTGCCCTTCTATGCTCAGAGCTATCTCACTGATCCAAATTTGTCATCTTAATCATTAACAAATTAAGTTTTGAAATTCTATCTACATATAACTAAAAACTCAAATAAACTGGTGCTAGGCAGAGGAGGAATATCCACTTGGAGGCAAGGGGGAGGGGGAACTGGGTGAGCAACTGGGGGAGGGACTGGGAAGGAGGGCAACAGCTGAAATGTAAATAAATAAAATAATTAAAAAAAGCATTACAAACTGTTTCATGGAGCCTTCACTCATTTTATTTTATTTTTAATAGTAGCTCAAAAAGTTTTCTTATAAGAACTGTGGCTTGAATTCATTTACTATTTAACAGTAAGAAGCATCTGAAAATTATTTGTTAGTGTGAGACACATGGTGAGGCACACTGTAGATATACCTATGTGCATACAGTGGGACATACCTATTAGTTGAGAGTTCTGAGGCAATTCTGTTAAGAAAAAGTTTCACAAACTTGGTTTGTTTTTTTTATTATTATTATAAGTATTAAGTTATTTCTTTTTGCCTTAAAATTCACAGATTTTTAAAAAGCCTCTTGGTTCTCTAGATACAGTGTTTATTTACAGTAGTGATAAAAGTAACCTTGTAACTAGAATTTATAACATGTAATAATCTTTTCAAGCAGTTCAGGAATCTTGGATTTACATACATTAGAGTGGAGCCAGAAGTCACAGGACAATGCTGAGTCAAGAAGCACAAGGAAAGCACTGGGAGGTAAAACCCAGAGCAAGAGCTCACAAGGCAGCCATGGGAACACATAGAAGACAAAGAAAAATGCAGAAGAGTCATTAGAGAGTCAGCAGCTTCGGGAAGCTTGGAGGAGGAGGAGGAGGAGGAGGAGGAGGAGGAGGAGGAGGAGGAGGAGGAGGAGGAGGAGGAGGAAGACAAAGAGAAGGAGGAAGAGAAACAGGAGGAGGAGCAGGAGGAGCAGGAGGAGCAGGAGAAGGAACAGGAGGAGGAGGAGGAGCAGGAGGAGGAAGACAAAGAGAAGGAGGAAGAGAAACAGGAGGAGCAGGAGGAGCAGGAAGAGCAGGAGAAGGAACAGGAGGAGGAGGAGGAGCAGGAGGAGCAGGAGAAGGAACAGGAGGAGGAGCAGGAGGAAGAGGAACAGGAGGAGGAGGAGGTCTTCGAGAGTGCACACTGACCTGTAACAGCTGTGTTGCAGTAGCTCTCTGCTCAGGACTCTTCACCAAGCATTTTTTCACAAAATCAGTGAAGTCATCAGACCAAAGTTCAGGTTTCCTGAATGTTGGTGGTGGGTTTGTAGGAATCATAAAAATAGCCTAATGTAGATGAAATATCCAAAAGACACAGTAAGAACCACAAGAGAACAACCAAATAAATACTTCTTTATTTTTTTACCGGATTCTAAATCCCAAAAACAAATTTAAGCTGCTACAGGAAATTCCAGCGAGACTGTCTGCTGTGAGTGTGATCATTTCCCTTAGACCCTCCACTTGAACTGTAGCTCACTGGGCACACTACTTCCTATTTTACGGCTGGCTTTTGAATCTATCTCCAGAGGAGACACATTTATAGACTTTTTGACAAAGGCATTGTCAAAGATACATTTCCAAATCTTGTTACTGTATGCCAGATTTATTGAGTATTTCAGTTTTATGTTAAGTGTAGTAGCTAAAAAAAAAAAAGGCCAGCAGCAGACTAATCTGCATGTGTAACCCAAATTAATTATTTAAGCATAAACAAAATTACTATTGTTGAATACTAGATGATGAAGATTCTAAATGAAAAGTTTTAAATACACTACTTCAATGTTCCAGAAATAAGTTAAGTGCTAAATATTCATAGCTATAATACATTGATAGTTCAAATTTGAAAAGTGTCAAAGAGATCCTCCATCTCACAGCCTGTGGTAACTATCTCTCCAAGTTCCATGTGAGAAAACAAAACCAAACTGAAACAAACACATAATATACTCAATAAAAATATTAACAGTTTTACTCATATATGCTATTAAAAGTCAAGAGGCAAACAGCAGTAACAGAAATTTTATGAAATAAAATGAATTAGAACACGTAATAACTACTCATAGGTAATTTTATGTACCTATTAATATATAAATTTATAGAATTACACAGTTAACACCACAAGTGAGAGGACAAACTAAAGACCTTTCAACAGCAATAAATAAGCACATGTAGCACACAATCATAGACCCTTAAACAGAGAGAAACTGAGAGGAAGCATCCCACATCTCCTTTCCCAGATCTGAGAATTTGCCCCTTTGGAAAGGCAACTTTTCATCTGACTCTAGATGGGCCTCTTCTTTTGTATGCAAACTTAATGTACTTTAAGTCATGCTCAATCTCCTTAATGCATTAAAAAAGACAGGGGTAGTAATACTATAAATTATAACAACACTTAAAAATTAAATGTTTTACTATTAAAAGGATTAGGATATTATTTACAGCTAAAACTTCTGTTCACATATAGAGAAAAGATCACAACTACAGTTATACACAAAACATATTTTACTGAATCAATTTTAATGTATTCCTTGCATAAGACAGAGCTTCTATTGTCCACTGAATTTTTATTAATTGGCAAAAAGATATGTATAAGTGGCTTGAAATCACAGTAGAAAAATACAACAGGATATCTACTTCAACCTGTTCATTTTACAGAAAAATAACGTAAAATCTAGAGAAATTAAGAGTTAAAAATGAAATTTCAGATATACAACAGGGCTGTCATTTAAATCATCAGAAAAGCATCATAATGTTTCTAAGTTCCAACAAGCAAAGATGATGTTAAATCTAAACAAACAACTAAGGAAATGTGAGGCACAACAAATGGTCCCACAGTCAGCAAATGGATCCAGCATGTCCTTCCCTCTGCTTCCTCAGAGGGAAGCAAGGATGAGCAAGCTTTAAGACGTTGTAAGATTACCTAGACTTACTAGAATCACAACTCTCAACCAAATATGAGAGAATATTCAAATCAAAGTTTTCTCAGCAAACAGTATCAGCGAGACTGCAAACGAAATGAAGCTTGTGTTACAATGAACTACAAAATTACCAGACAGCCCTGAGAGCTAAAACCATAAAACTCTAAGAAGGAAACATATGAGAAAAATGTCATAATGAGGAATTTGACAATGACTAAAAGTAAGGTGAACTTCATAGAAACTTACAGCTCTGTACATCACAAGAGCACTCAGCACTATCACAAGAGCAAAAATGGTAACCCGGAATAGAGAATTTCATAGAAACAATAGAGAAAACTATGAGGCACAAAAGAGCCCTACAACCAATTATCAAAAATACATACAACTCAACTTTAAAATAGGAGAGTGACTGGGAAGAGAGGAGATGGGGAAGAGAGAGGGAGGAGTCAACAGAACCGGACTCTTAAAAATGATCAAAACTGGGTCTGGAGTGGTGGCCTAGAATTTAATTCTTGCAGGGGACCTATGTTCAATTCCCAGTACTCACATGGGGGTTCCCAACTGTTTGTAACTCCAGTCCTAGGCCCTTTTTTGACCCTGTGGGCACCAGACATGTACATGGTGAACATACATACAGACAAGTAAGATGCTCACACATATACAGTGTAGCCAGTATCACAAAGCAAAATAAACACATATAGTCAACTATTTCTAAGGTCATTCTCTGTACAGTCAGCTGATACAGGGATTCAGAAGTAACCAACTTCTGAAAGTAACGACAGGTTGTTGACCAAGAAATAACAGTGGGCTTACTATGTTCTGTGGTATTCTGTTTACTTGTTTAAACAGTGTCAAGCTTACCTAAGAGAATCTCTTAGACTTAGGCTAACTTATGTCACTCAGTCAATCAACTACTTTACTCAATGGTCTGTCTCTTCAAGTATGTGACCTTGTAACCTTTGCTATTACAAATTTTAAAATACTATCTATGCCTGGAACCCACAGAGCTCACAGTCAACTTGTAGAGAAAAATTAATGAATACGGAACAAACTCCATGAAGGTCTATCTCTAACTAACTGGGTTCATCTCGAATGGCTCCATAGTAATACTGGACTCCAGCGAGGCTTCACGAATGGACAACATAAACAGTAGCTTCAGAAAAGAGTGAATCACCTGCTCCTTCAAACCGAGGGAAAAACAACACATCTAAACCTCTTTTCTGAGAACAGTCCAAAGACCTGAGCCCTGGAGAGCTGACCTTAACCTCAACTGCAGGTAGATACTAGATTGTCCAGATAAACGCTGTTCCCCACTGTTCTGTTACAAATTAGCAGATAACAGCCCAATGATTTATGTCCTTGAAGCTAATGCTTCTCCTTTGAACTTTGAGCCAATAAGCTGCAGCCTTATCTTCTGATAATCTTAACATATAAGGCTCACCTGGCAGTAGCTATTAGAAACCAGAGGATAAAAAGCTTTACTCTAACTCTTATTTACCCAGTACTATCATAAAGTGAGTATAATGTCACATCATACTTGCAAACAAGCACTGAGCAAGCAGGGATATTGAGCGTTCAGTTCAAATAAGCAAGTCTATTAAAGTGTCTCCAGGAAAACGCTATGTCTTTCATTTCTGCCTTTAACTTTTTAGAAAAATCAGTAACAGACGTAGATTTTCTCACAGTCTTTACTGGGTTCAACCAACTACAAGGATCCTCTTAAGAATCTCCAGGTTTTGTGTAAGTCAAGTCATAAGCCCCTGTTGTAGAAAGTGTTGATTACCAGTGGCTAGCCTTAAAATTCCCTGCCACCAACCAAACAGCACAGACACACATTAGAGCCATATAATTGATCTTATCTCTAACACCATTTGATTGAAGAATGTTAGTGCAATAAATTATATGATTAGCCTATGCTTGTTTCTACACAATATATTGCTTAACTACACACTAAACCTATCACTAAGTTTGGAATTTTCTTTTAATTTCCCTGATCACAAGTACTCTGAAGAGGTCAGAAAAATAAATGTGCTTCAAAATGCCTAAGGAGCTTCGTGCCTGAAATCTCATGCTTTAGACTCTATAGAGCCCCAACCTGCAGAAAGTGCTTCACTGAGAAGCTAATCTCAGTGGAATGAATTCACAACTGTGTCTGAGCTAAGGCAGCTGACCTGTGAATGCACAGGAGCATGGAGTGAGCCAGGAAAACAGGAAGTCACTGGATGTAAGCAGAAGACCATCTTCCTAACAAACAGGAAAGTGGGAGAGCATCTACAAAGAACAGCTGTTTTTGAGTGTGAACATAATGCACAGGTAGCAAGCTTAGTCCAATAGAGATGGTACCGTAAAAAGGAAATATAGTAATAACCTCTTTTTAAAGAGACTACAATTAAGAGCAAAGGATAAAGGACGGTGAAGCTGGATGTCACCAGAAACACAGCCCCTGACCATGTCTCCAGTGCAGTGTTTCCTACAAGAGAGATGGCTGGACCACAGCCTTTGTGTACAAAAGACGTCAGCATCCAGGTGTAAAATTCCAGTTCTGCAAAGAGTAATGAACTAGTCTGAAAGAAATGCAAAGGTGAAAAGGGTGTGAATAAGCCATGTTCCTGCCTTCCAGTTCCCACAGTGGAATAAGCAAAGCACAGAACTAGAAACTCACAATTCATTCCAGCGCTACTTAGAGGACTGGTTCTCAACTTGTGGGTCTTGACCACTTTGGGAGGGAGTGTCAAATGAGCCTTTCACGGGGGTCACATATCAAATATCCAAAATATCAGGATTTATATTACAGTTTCCTTTACAATTCTTAATTGTAGCAAAATTAAAGTTATGACATAGCAATGAAAATAAATTTATGATTGGAGGTCACCACAAAATGATGAACTCTATTAAAGGGTCCCACAGTATTAGGAAAGTTGAGTTAGAGGAATGTCCACAATCACTTATCAGGCCAGGAAACATCAGTCGGCTTGGCTGGAGAATAATCTGAGGAAAGAGGTGCAGTGGAGACTCTGGCTATGAGTGGAGAGTAGCTACTGGAATGAACACTACAGTACCTGTATCTATGCCATTAGAGAGCACTCGGACTGAATGCTACAGTACCTGTATCTATGCTATCAGAGAGCACTCGGACTGAACACTACAGTACCTGTATCTATGCTATCAGAGAGCACTCGGACTGAACACTACAGTACCTGTATCTATGCTATCAGAGAGCACTTGGACTGAACACTACAGTACCTGTATCTATGCTATCAGAGAGCACTTGGACTGAACACTACAGTACCTGTATCTATGCTATTAGAGAGCACTTGGACTGAACACTACAGTACCTGTATCTATGCTATTAGAGAGCACTTGGACTGAACACTAAGTACCTGTATCTGTGCTATTAGAGAGCACTCAGTTGGACAACCCTAAGCTTATCAGGGAAAGGGTTTCCTTCTGTGGATTCTCAGTCTGAAAAGGACTATCAGGAAGAATTTTATTAGTATTTAAGAGAAAAAATTTTTAAGGCAGGTAAGGTGAAAATTCAGCCTGCCAGGAAGAGGGAGATAGAAAGAGAAAGTGTAACATTAGGTTAGGCCAAAGAGAAACAGCCAATTGCAGGAACTCAGGCAAAAGCTTAAGAGGAAAGCAATCTTTCTCCCATAATTCCTCTGTCTCACCTTGGAAATGCTTTAATCTGTATCTCAGTAAAAGATAGAGTGAAAACAGTTTTGTTGTTGCTGCTTTAAAACAAACAAACAAACAAACAAACGATTTAGCAACCTTTAACTGCAGGGTCATCTTTAAACTCTCTTTGAACCAGAGCAAGTATGCATGCCAAAGCCTGGGCCCCGAGGTCTGAGCAGCGGCTGCATGTCACAGCTACCTGAGAAACAGTTTTTTACTTATCATTTTTTACAGTAAGAGTATCAAGGACCCAAATCTCCCTGTAGGAAGCACAAACTTAGGGAAATAGGCCAGTTCTACAGACTAAGAGCTGACCAATAGCAGAGGACCATGAGACTTACAAAGCTCACTACCTCAGGGGCAGGTTGTCATCAACAGTAAACAGACTGCATCTGTTGCTACTTATTTTGTTACCTAAAAATCAGATATTTATCTATCTATGTTATAGATATATTCCATTTCACTCTTTACTCATACATAACTAAATGATCAGAATGCACGGATGGCAAGAACCCACAGCTCCACCCCGTACACTCCATAAGGAATGAGGGACAGCCTCCACGTCCACCTTTACAAACTGAAAAGGGCACCACAGGACTTCTGAACAGTTCATCAGGAAGACCCAAGAATGGAGTGAAGACTTCCAACCTTCCATGGACATCTCACCACTCCAGCATGTAGAAACCATGCTCCAGCATGGGAGCTTGGCAGTAATCAGCTGCCCTTTGCTCTACCTGGTGAGGATTACATACCTAGCAGGATTTTCACTGTCACCCAACAGTAAAACAATCACTAAGCAATGGATCTCCATGAGGAACTGGAACTGTGACCCCACCCAGCCAGCAATGAAGAACCACTCCTGCCACTGGTGTCCACAAAGGCTGAGCAGGGAATCTGAAGTTCAAACTCTACTGGTCCCAACTGGTGTAATGTCAAAAAAAGTATATCTAGCATAGAGTTTACATGAGACTTGGAGAGTAAAAACCCTTATGTCCAGTTTTCAACTAAAAATTTCTTATCCTATTTAAGAACCAGGAAGATTACAAAAACAATGACAAAAAAACAACAGATGTTTTTAATAGAGGTGTTAAAATATTTTAAAGCAGAAAGAGAAGAAAGTGCCTCTATTAGCAACTATAAATAATAGTTGAAGGGCACTTGTTGCCAAGCCTGACATCATATACATACACACACACACACACACACACACACACACACACACACACACACACACATAATGGAAATTTAGAAGTGAAAAACACAACAGCCAAAATCAAAAGCTCAGTATGTGGCTTCAACATCAGACAGGGAAGACCTAGTAAAAAAAGAACCAGCAAGCTAGAAGACAGAACAGAATAAATACTTTCTCTGTAAGAACAACAGGAAAAACTTGACTTGGGCACATGGGGGTAAGGGTGGGATAGCTGAGGGAGGGATGGATAGAGAGTCCCATGAACTTCTCTCTAGGACCAAGTCGAAACACCCGGCATTCAGGTTTTTGGAGTTGTAGAAAAGAAACAGGTCATGTATTTTAAACTACAATAGCTAGCTAGCACTGCAATTAATCTTACAACACATCCAGCAGCCTGCACTACATCTGCACAAGACTAGACCAACTAGCGGTCAGCCAGAGACCATGCTGTGCAGGCCCCAATCCTCCCCTTTAGGCTACTGGTGGATTCTAGGGGAGGGGCAGGTTTTGTCTTCAGTGCTGCATCTACCAGTGAGTTCATCACGCTCCAATTCCTACCTCCAGACCCACGGCAGCCCAGATGGCCTGGGTAAATTCAGTGGGCCTCAAAGCAAAACAAAGAGACATGAGTGTGGGAAAGGATGTTTAGGAACGTAGAGGAGGGGCTGGTGGAAGTGGGAGAGGATGAAAAGGTGATTGCGGGTGGAAACAAGGGGACAGAATCGGGTATCGGCAGTGTCTCCACGTTCACTTGTGTGTGAATTTTTAATATAAATGCAAGATGTAAAGCATGAATGCAAGCAAAAGGTTTCAGTGAACACATTTCAACAGTTCAACTTTATTGCAATTATAAATAAACCTGTTAATTTTTCTGGACAATGCCAGCATTTGGATTTCTTCTTGAGGAAAACTAAATGGTGTTTGTAGCATTTTTATCACACAGTAGATTCCATCCATCACAATAGTTTTCTGAGTTGTCCTGCATGCAAGAGCATGTTTTTAATGTTGTCTGTCTCCTGTGCTGTTCCTGTAAGTTTGCTATTAAAATACATTAAACTATTAAAAAAAGAAAGAAAAGGTGGGACACGAAGAATCATTTGTAGTACACACATGTACGAAACTGCTGCAGAGCAAATTCAGTTAATAAAAAATTCGCTAGAAATTTCTTAACATTTAGCGGAATAGATTTAGCTTATAGAGTCTAGAAGCTACAAATCACATGGCAGAAAAATAGACATTCACACAAAACATATTACTTAAATTTGAGAAAATCAAAGACTGAGGGCGAAAACCAATCTTGACTGTACATAAAAATGAGACTTTACCTTTAAGTGGGAAATGAAATGACGGCTGACTTCTTATCAGAACTGTGAGTGTGTTACACGTTTAAGTGATTTAACCATGAGAACTGCCAGCAGATTACAACAGACAGTAGAATTATCCTTCATGGATGCACAGAAATCAAGAGTCTAAGGTGAGAAAATGTAACAGAATTGTCACAGCTCTATCCTAAAAGAAGGTTGAAGCCACTTTTCTAAATAAAAAAAAAATGTAATTAGAAAATATGAAATACCAGGAAGGAAAGTAGTATACAGCTTAAATCAGTTAGTACGACAGATTTTCCTCTTACCTGAGTTTTTGAAATTAATACATGAAGAAGACATTACTAATACATGGGAGAAAGCAAGAGAACAAAAAAGAAATTAGGGTTCTATATGTCACCCAAGCTGGTAAAAGAGATAAACTCATATACATTAAGGATAAATCAAAATGGAACTCATAAATACATTCAAGAAACCCACAGGAAGGCAAGAAGAAAACAGAAACCAAAAACCTGAGGAAAAAATACAGAAAGCAAAAGGATGAAATAAACATAAAACGTGAAAAGGGCCCCTGTGTTATCGTTACTAGACTTCAGCACCCTCCGACCACAGACAGCTCCTGTGGAGAGCGGAAGGACACAGGAATCTCCATCCGCCCATCACCTTGCAGGCCTAGCTGTCCTTTAGTCCACGCAGAATGTGCATATTCTCTTCAAGTGCTCAGATACCAGGAAGACCATGTCCTGAGGACAGCACACACCAACAGATTTAAAAGGCTGACTCCCTGGAGCATCCTGCCACCCTGCAATGGAGCTGGATATCTTACTACAAAAGTGAGCAGAAGCACCAATACTCGGAATCTAAACAGCGTATTTCCAAATAATCCATGGGACAAAAGAGAAAGCCATGAGGTAAAGATTTAAAACACTGACCTGAATGAAAGTGACACGGAGAACACCAGATGGACAGACACACGACGCAGTGCTGAGGGCAGATTTCCCAGTCAACACTACCTCTCCCACTCCTTAACTTTCCTTGTCTCATCTCTACCAGCCTCCAAATATGGGCTCTCAGTGCTAGCTATCCTTCCAGAAAGGTCTCACATTCCACGTTTCTCTTTTATAACACTTCATCCTTCCTATGCCACATCAAACTTGGCATTGTCAAATTCATCCCAGTTCAGTAATAGAAAGGCAAACCAATCAAGACACTGCATGAGAGAAGAGTAAAGAGCAACTCTACCTAGGTACAAGCTTCGAATACCTGTTGATTATAGTTCCAAATGCATGTAATCCATAAATGTTCAGAAAGACAGAAGGAGATAATCTGAGGCCAGAAAATCAGCCTGTTCCTCTATTTTGTATCTGTGAGGAAGAGACGAGTGCTTGTGGTACCTGAGTGCAACAGACGTCAGAGATTTACACAGTGATTTAAGAGAGTTCCTCCAGTCCATGCCTGCTGCACAGGGTATTAAGGTAGGCGAACTAAAGAAGAAATGGGGTAGCCTGAGCAAGACGTGTCTTATGAGCCTGAACACCCCCGCTCAGATCCATTAGCCAGGTACAGGTAATTCTAATAGATTTTTGTTATTTCCTAGTAGAAAGGGAGGAAGATGATCTGCAGCTAAAACACTTGAAGGTCAGATGTCTTAAGAAATGAACACAGAGGAAACACTTTACAACTAAGCTTAACAACAGTTTTTACTTTCATACTTCCAGAGATCCAAACCAAAACTTGAAGACAAAATATCTATGTATGTCTTTCTATCACATCTCACATTTGGACAATGAGAAAACAAAACCAATATATCCATCCATCCAGGGTCTGAAGACATTTCAATACCTTTCCTACCACAGCTCAAGCCCCCTCCTTCTCCTACCTGACCTACCTTTATTTTCCTTGCTTGTACCCTGTGACTACTAACCCTTCTCAATAAAAAGAACAGCTCATTTAAACCCATCATTAGAACACAGCATTGTTCTAAGATCTTCCAATGGCTACAAGTCTCAGAGTAAAAGCTGACCATCAAACCATCTTCTGAAGGAAGCCACAGTGGTCTGGCCCTCTACTGCTCCTGTATCCCATCTGCGTTTCTTGTATCTTACCTGGCTCAGCCATTTATGTCATCCTGCTGTTCCTTATGCCAGATACTCTGTTTAGTTTCTTCCAAAGAAAACATTCTTTCAAAAAAGATCTACTTATTTATTTATTTTCCTCCTTTATCTGAACTAATCCTAACAGCCACCTCATCAAATAGCCTTTCTCAACCTTTCTGTGTTCACGTAATAACAAACACATTTTTCATTTTGTGTCCCCTTAGAGGTATAAACCTGATTACCATTTTTAAAATATATAACTTGTTGCCTTTCTTCTGTCATATAAGTACCTCTTTAAAAGGCTGAACACATTTCATTCATTGTTATATCTCAGTGCCTAAAACACTCTGGAAAAAAGCACTTATAAATGAGACATGACTGAAAGGGCAACTCAGCAGAAGGAAGCTGTTTGCCTCGCACGCCCAATGCTCTGAGTTTGATACCCAGCACTAAAAGACAAATGAATAAATAATGAATAAATTACTATACCTACATCTTAGCCTTCATCAGGGGTACTTATAATGTATAAAATCTTACAAAGAGATGGAACTGGATAGCTAAATAAAATGTATATTATATGTATACACACATATACATATATATAAACACATACATACACGTTAGCTGGCCTTCTTAGAAAGACAGAAGACTTGGCATGATTAACTTCAGAAAGAATAAAATCTGCATGAGTCACTGGCAAACAAGTCAATCCACCTTGAAAGACCAGTAAGTACCAACAAATATGTGAAAAATGTTATAATAAAACCACATAATTAAGCACAGAGAACAGGACTATCTTGCCAGTATTTGCTATCATTGGCAAACATCCATATTAACTCAGCTTCCCCAACTCAAAATACAAATGGAATAGTGAGTTTGCCAGCTCACTGGAGAGAAAGACTGCATTACAATCTGGGTTCATATTAAAGTTACCTCATTCTTCTCAACTTAGATCTGACCTAGAGGAAAATTTTTAACAGATTCTATTGGACAAGTGCCATAGTAAAGTTTAAAATTAGCATTTCAGATGCTAACCTAAAGGATTTCCACTTTACTTCTCAAAACCAAACTAGGCTAAAAATAAAATATGATGAATTATGAGTATAAAATGGATAAAAGAAACATTTTGTCAGAGAAAAAGAAAAGTGTAACACTAGTCCCTTCTCTCATTTCTTTTGATTTCATTCATGCGGGGCCTCAGTCAGGGCTGCACATATGGCAGCACTCAAGCTGTTAACTGATGAAGCAGATACTGAGCCTCTTTCCTTCAAGTTCCATTATGTAAACACACACACACACACACACACACGTATGTGCATGCGCACATGTGTATGTATCAGGGTTTCATGTAGCCCAGGTTGGCTTCAAACTTGCTATGTATCTAAAATCACCTTCAACTGGTCCTCCTGCCTCCACTTCCTAGATGCTGGGGTTACAGGTGTGCAGTACCACACTATTGACTTCCACCATCGTTGTAGGAACTCTTCCACTGCAGACATGTGGATAACTGAGTCCCTGTTCCTTCCAGGTCATCTGCCATGACTTAAGTAGGACGCACCAAAATCCAGCTTGGGAGGCCAGTGAGTTTATTGGGCATGAGTCAGGAGGGGTTATGCAGAGAAGCTTGACTACGAAAAATGCTCACTGCATGGTGTATATCCACTTCTCCACATCTGAACACATGGAGACTTGCCCTTGTTAACCTTCCAGTCTCTCAATCATCTCCAATACCAGGAGGCCACGCGCAATTGGAGCAAAAGGACATATGGTGGCTGAGAGGTACACAAGGGTGTAGACAGTCAGGTGAGGGTCTGATGGCCCACCCTCCTCCTCCTCTTCCTCCTCCTCTTCTTCTTCCTCCTCCTCCTCCTTCTCCTTCTCTCAGGGGTCTCTTGTAAGAAGTCACAACTAGCTGTTCTGATGAACACTGTGGCCACTATGCTCAGAAGGTGGTACTCCACATTGAACACAGACATGTCTCCCTTCTGGGTTATTACATGTACAAAGAAAAACAAGATACTCCCATTTTATACAAGTGCAGTAACTTCATTAATACCTGTATGTCACAAAAGCGCTGCATTTACCTTTATAAAAAAACATGCACTAGCATGTAGAAATGTAGCATGTAGCACTAGTAGAAAAACATGTACATCTTTGTCAATAAATTCATAATTAGAGAAGTCACCCAACTATAATGACAGGTCTGAGCGGGCTCTCCTAGGCAGAGGGAAGCTCAGGATGTTCTCAGTGGAGACTGTTTAGAGGAGAGATGGCAGAGACTGTAGGTAACAAAGTGACACTAAGCAGAAAGTGGGCAAAGATAAAATCCTAAAAGCAGAGACGAATAAAGTGTGGCGAAAATAAAAGGCAGCGGCACAGAAATAGAAAGGTATCCCGAGTCAACAGACTTCTAGAATGCTCTTAAGAATCTGACTACTAACTAGCCACAAAGTTGTAAAACTGCATTTTAATGGGGAGGTTTTGAAAGGAATAGAATGACCTGTGTGTTGTAAATTGATAAATCTAGCAGTGTTGTGAAGGTTACTCTGGAGAAGAAAGATAGAGGATTGCTAGTTAGAGTGACATAGAAATGCAGAGGGAAAAATTTCAAGTCTGAAATATGGAAATAAAGAACTCTTAAGGGAGTAATACATTTAGTAAGTGCTGAGTAATGAAAAATCTGAAATATCTCTAGCTGTGGGGACTGGGAAGGGAGAAAATGTCAATACAACTTGGTGACTGATAAAAGTGGAAGATTAGATAAAAGATAATTTCCAGATTTTTCAACTTGACAACTGGTTGTATGAAAGAGAATATAAGATATTAAATTAAAGGTTAAAACAAATGTATGAATATTAGATTTGAAGTGTCTCAACAGTATAGAAAAATAATTATCTAGACAGGTAATTAAAAATGAGTCTAGGACTCAAGATTGACAGCCATGGTGTCGGGGTGGGAGTCAAGAAATGAGATATCAAAGAAGTCAAAAGAGGTAAGGATGACAAACAGTTCTTCTGTCAACAGTTGCAGGAGAGCAGTGAAAAAAAAAAGAGTCAAAGTCTACCAAGGATAAGTAAGAGGAGCTGCAGCTAGAGGCACCTGAATCTAGGAAGTTCATGAGAGGGGAGGGGAGGG
>NW_021604565.1:11991586-12025138 GCF_004785775.1 Grammomys surdaster
GGAGGGGAGGGGAGAAGGGGGAGGGGAGGGGAGGGGAGAAGGGGGAGGGGAGGGGGAGGGGAGAAGGGGGAGGGGAAGGGGAGAAGGGGGAGGGGAGGGGGAGGGGAGGGGAAGGGAGGGGGAGAGGAGGGGAGGGGGAGAGGAGGGGAGGGCAGACTGAAGGGAAGGAGGTCCATTCCAGCAAACAGGAAGAAAAAGAGAGCACTGAGGTTAAGGCCCCAAGAAGTACTGATCTGATATTTTCAATGATGAACATTCCATCTTTAGGTATTTCTAATTTAGACACATATGTATATACTACAGTGATTTACAAGGCAGGGTACTAAACACCCTAAAAAGAACCGTCTCTTTCATTTTCACCAGAATCCTAGGAGGGAATCCTGCTGCATTTCATATTCCACAGGAAACTTAAAGGATAGGAAGTTTAAGGGATGCTCTCACAGACTGCAGATACAGGCAGAGCTGTGAACTGGACCCAGACAGTCCAACTCCAAAGCTCATGTTCTCAGCCATCAGGTTCCTCCGCTTTCTCTACAACTGCATAATACTTACGGAGTTTGCTGATCAGAAACTTATTAAACTATACTTTATATATTTTTTAAAAACATAATTAACAGTAATACTATTAAAGCATTAATAAACATGGTTTTCTCATCAGTTTATAGAAATATACATAAGAACAGTTGTTAAATTTTTATCATGCAACAGAATTTTCTTGTTTCAATGCATACCACCAAATTCACCCTGAATTTCGAATTCTCAGTCAGAGATGAACGCACATTTCTGACAAGCCCCCAGAGGCTGCTGGAAAGCACTCCTTTAGAATAACAGCCATAGAACTGAGATTAACATAAAAGCACCTGGTATGTGGTATATTGTCAGTAAGAATTGTCCACAATTATTACTAATAACAACATAATAGTTATTGTCATTGTCACAATTTCTACATATTATGAAAGGTTACATCATTTACTCAAAAGCAACACAAAGCTGGCACAGTGCCTGATGACCTCCAGACTCCTTCCTCCCCTCACTCTGCTCATTGGAGGGCTCTCCTACGCTGTGACCCTCCCTGTCCCTGCATCCTTACCAGTCTCTCTCCATCATTTCTGAACCATAAATGTCTTAACATAGCTTACAGAATCTCTGACTGGACTTTCATCTAGTTACTCATCTCTCAATATCCTCTTGGAATATTGTCTATTTTTAGGTATTCTCAATATAAAACCATATTATCTCTAACAAATCCATATAATTCCTATGTTTCCAAAGAACTTCTAAAATAATAAAGATTAAAAACAATGTGTGGACAATTCTCCTGAAGAATTTCACATGAGTTATCTCATTTAACCTAGTAAGTCTTCATGATATAGACTATACTTATTATGACATACATAGAAATTACCTTTGTCTAACCAATACAACAGTAAATACAACAGCTAGATTCTACCACTGCAATTACGCTACACAAACATGCATTGGACTATTTAGTACTTAAATGGTGTTTAGAGTATAGATTTTTAAATATTTATTTAAGTAAATTTCATTCCTTTTAATACTTTTAATTAATATTTGAGTCTGCTTCTTGCCAGCCACTAGTTAGATACCAATGACAATCATGTTTTAAAAAATTAGGAAATAGGACCCAGTACCTATTCTCCTGAGACATTCAAGTTAGTAGGGAAAGGAAATACTTATAAAAGAGGGGCTACGAGGACTACAGTGGATAAGAACTCACATAACAGTCATCAAGGGGAAGGAGTCTCAAGGCTGACATTCGTGGTTCCTCTGACTACCACATCTTCTCAGTCTCACTCCCTGGCCCCGCCTTCCCTCTCGCCACACACCCCTCTCTCACACACATACAAGGAAGGACAGGAAGACTTCAATAAGTATTGAAAGAAAACATACAAACTTAGTTGGTATTCATGAAGAATTGAACCTTGTAATAGTCTTATACTTTACCCTACAGTGTTATAAGGGTACAAATTACAGAGAATATAACTTAGAATGTCAAGTAACTCATTATATCATGATACCTTGAAAATAAAACTTAATTATTAGATCAAGGACATACAATTAAAATTGTAAAAATATATATACTCTGGTTTTTCTTTGGATCATATACATTTTTATTATTATTTCTTTTATTTTTGAGATTATAATATAATCCCATCATTTCCTCCCTCTCTTTCTTCGCTCCAAACACCCCCCTTCTTGCTCTCTTTCAAACACACAGTCTTTTATTTCATTAATTGTCTCATGCATATATGTATACACATATAATCCTAAGAAATAACCTGCTCAGCCTAAAAAAGTTAATTGTATGTATATTTTCAGGGCTGGCCATTTAGTTAAATCTTTCTTTTAAAAAATACATTATTTAAAATTATATTTGAATTTTTTAGCTCTATCCTTGGCAAACAGTTATTAACTCTCTGAAACAGAATGTAATATTGACTAATTAAATAGCATTTGGAAATATGCTTCAATGTTACTCATAGTAAAGACAAAATGATATATCAAATTCCCAGCAGAACTTTTGTTTTAGACAATATTAACTATGATTAAAGAGAAATTAGATTCACAACTGAATACATAGCATTTGAAGGATTAATAGAAAAAACATTTATAAGAGTTTCAAAAAGGAAAAACAATCTTTCTAACAGAGAACAAGTACCTAAAAGTCCAAAGACTAGTCTAACAAAAACCATGAAGGTAAAATCAAGTAGGAAGCAGGTCTGGGCCCCGTAGCTTCAGTCTCTATCAAACAGGAAAATCTCTCCAACTTTCTCCTTTCCTGTGTAAGACCAAAACTATGCGATCTTCTGTTTGTGTTACAATTACACTAACTCAATGCAGGTCACTCGCTTTGTACTGAGTCCAGATGACTTTCAGTAAACTAAACACGAGCCAATTAGTTTTAAAAAAAGAAAAGGAAGAAAAGAAAAACGGCAGAAATAAGTCGCCGTGATGGCCCTGGGGGGGGTGGGGGAGGGAGTTTGCACGGTGGCTAAGAACCCTGCAACCTGACTCATTTTGCCTAACACCAACCATAAAGCCAAAAAAAAAAAATTATTTTTAATCTCATTCTTATATATCACATTTGGAAATTCCAACTTAAATGCACTTTCTATTGTCTGTGAGGAAAATGCTCCAGTGTTAGGTTGGCTGTCCCTCCTAACGCAAAGGCTTTTGTTGGTTTGGTTTGGTTTATGGCCTGCTGAGACAGATTATGAACATTCTTTTAAAAAGGACAGCGAGTATTCTGAAATCTATAATTTTTTTTATTTATAGGAAGTGTACATAAGAAAATGATACTAGTGATTTGCCCAACACAAACACACACACACACAGAGAGAGAGAGAGAGAGAGAGAGAGAGAGAGAGAGAGAGAGAGAGAGAGAGAGGATGCTGAGCTCTAAAGTTTCAACATTAGAGTCTCAAATCAACAGAAACTTCCATGTAACTGGGCAGTGGAAAGAAACATTCATAATTGGAAGAAGGATTCTTTTTTAATATTTTATCAGGAGTTGTCACTTTAAGTTTTTGTAATTTATCATGTAAAAACTTGGCTTAATATTTTTAAATTCTGCCCACTAATATGCTTGTTGGGTAAAAAATATAGTTTATGTGAAAATGAACATAAAACTAAGTTAAAAATGAGTGCATTTGTATAAAAATTTTGTATAAAATTTCTAATTAATTAATTGTCAAATTGCTGGTATTATAAATTAAAAACTATTTGCTCACAAATGACTATAAAAACTGAAGTCTTGAATGTTTTAATTAGCTTGACATTTTAACTTGATGTTTTGGCTTCTCTAAATCCACGAGAAGAGTATCATATTCTTGCATACACTCATGAGTGCAAGGAGGCGGTCATGGGAATGGTGGTTATTTACTCTGGAAACCCTGACTGCATGACTGTTAAATCACTTACATACCAAATGCTCCATATGGAAACAGGGAGGTCCTAAAACTGTATACCGTATTCACTTTCAACTACTGTACAGGAGACACAACCAATCACCCGTCACTAGAGCTCAATCAGAACAGAAGGACCAGACAGTGAGCATGTCAGGAAAGAGATCATCACCTCTTTCAAAGTAGCCACAGGGTACAGATTATCTTCTATGCTATGATGTTCACTGCTGTTAGTCTAACTGTGGAATTTACCTATATTAAAAACGTAAAATAAAATTAGGAAACAACAAGCAGATCTCCTCTGCAGAAGGCAGTTAGTGAGCAGGAAGCAAGCAGTGCCCAGACCTGCAGAGAAGGCAGGAACGGGCTGTGTGGTACCCACCAACCAGTGTAAATGAGAAGAAGGCCAACCCCATCCCACCTGGAAAGGCCTAAGGAAGAACTGTGTGGCACTGACAAGGGGTTTGTATTTTGCCATATGCCTCTAAAGCATCCCTCCATTCTCTACTCTTGACAAGAAGGAACCAGGCACTTCTCAACACAAGTACTATTAGGAGGGAGGCCTGTTGTAGAGAGGACCATCATCTCGGAGACTGGGGAGGAGGAATGGGATGAGGAACTGTGGAAGTGGGGACAGGGGAGCAATCAATGGCTGAATTATAAAAAATAACATAGAAAATAAAACAAAATGTGGGTACACTGGGACATAAATATTAATATAAAGTAGACCAATAATGTCTACTCAGTTATTCGTTCTATATATTGTCCATTAAAAAGTACAACAGCCCAGGATCACATGGTGTTTACTGTAAAGCCAGGCCAGATAGCTCAAACATGTAATCCCAGCTCTCAGAAGGAAGTAGATATCTGTGAGTTGGAGCCAGCCCAAGCTGCAAACTGTAGCCTGGGCTATGGTGTACAACCCTATCTCAAAAAACAGAAAAAAAAATCTGTCAAAATTCCAAATATTCCTGAATGGTTTTTGTGGGACTGCTGGAACTGATGTGTCCAGGCAGGTCAGCCCTCCCCAACTATGCTGTTTCCCTATGAAAGCAGAGTGGACAGAGAGTCAAAGTCAGTCCAGGTCTAATTTTACTTTTTTGAATTCAAACTATTCTGTCCTTCAAAGTACTTCTAGGTTTTGAATTATTCTGTTACTTAACAATAGATACTATCTTTCCTTTCTTCTTTATATTTACAAGCCATGCTTTTATTATGGTAACCCATGTTGTTTAAGAAAGATGTTTAACCGTGGAGGAAGACTATTAGAAACTCAGCAGCAGCTGCATGGCTCCCACTAATAGTGGAGCAAAGCCTCCCCATGGGGAGCAGCAGATCTCAGGGCCGGACGGTCACGGCTCCAGCACACAAGCTGGTACTACTGGATCATTACATAGCTAACGGACATAATATCCAACTGCCCCCTAAAGAGTTGTCTTTATATCTATAGATTAGTCTGGCTCTCAACCTTTTATCAGAGAAGCTTCTCTTTTGTGGTAGAAGGTGCTTATTAATTCAAAGACCTCAAATTAGTCAAGTGGCAAAGGGTAGGAGACACTGAGGTATCCTACTCCAAAAAGTGTCTACATCCGGTCCACCTGCTCTGTCCATCGCAGAATTAATTAGCCTATTAATCAGGAAGCAGCACCCTGATCTTACATTCCTAAGCACTTCTCAAAACATAAAATTAAAATGAGTAAAGGTATACATATGAAAAACAAAAAGCCAACTTTGAAAACAACTTGAAGGTTTCAATGGGCACAGAATGAAGTATTCAATGATGCCAAATGCTGTCTCTACTACCTAACATGAACGTATATTATATGTTAGATATATTTAGTTTTACTACTAAAGAACTAATAAAAACAAAGTTCCTCATATTGTGACCAAGTATCTTAATATAAAATATTCATATGAATACAGAGTCCTAAATGCAACAGAGAATATAATGCTACATTATCCTTTAAAATATCTATCTTTTACATTCTTTAATTTTTTCTCAGAATTAAAATTTCAAAGTTAACGAAAGCATGTAACATCTCTACAATTATAAAATTTTTATTACCTCAATCAAATAATTAACGGATACCAGCATCTTTTGATACCACTCTTGAACATTCAGAAAAAGTAAATAGCCTACAGATCAGAGTACACAGCAAACCAAAGGCACAGCAGCTTCCCACTCCCAGTGCGCTCTATGTAAACACTGAGCGCAGTTCTATGGAGACTGCTCCACACACTGTGTCTCTTTCCTGCTCTGCATTACACTGAAATCTGTGTGTGCCTCTATGGTTAAGATTTACTGTATATTCACATTAAAGTCCCATTTCCAACATTTAAAGATACACCCACAAAGAGCAATTACAAGTTATTCATACAACCCTTGCACAAAAGACATGGGAGTTCATAGTTAGACTTGATAGTTTACTTACAATTGCAGGTACCAAAGTGATTTAAATCACTTGAATTTTGCTTTGCTTTGCTGAACCAGACTCATTTAAACAACAGAATCAGATGGAAAGATTTAAATATCAACTTCTAGTCAGAAATCACCACTAATGTCTTAGCAGCATGGCCAATCTTTTGTTTCCTTTAAAGGTGCAGGGACCCAAGAAGCACAGTGGTAGCCTCACAGCACTTTTAGATTAAAGGCTTAGCAAATCATGTTTACACCTAACTTAACCTGACTTAGCACAGCCCTTCCAAGCAGAGAGGTACTGTAGAGGAAATGTTAATGCATAAAGCTGTTAGACACTACATGATAAACAGACACAAATACAGTTCTGCTAAACACTCTTATCATACATTAGATGGAAGCTGAAGAAAAACAACAAAAGAATATTTGCAAGTATCCACACTAAATCACAGTTATCCACTGCAAGCTACATTGTACCAAGCTTTCTGACTTATTCACAATTGAATTCTCAGAGTTTGAAAACAGAACTGATACTCAGTCAATACTGACCAAGTCAGTGGTAAATACAGCATAAGAAGTGATAATCGTATCACAGAATCCATTTTACAAACAAATTCAGCTTCAGTACCTTCAATGTACACTTGAAGGAAAGGAAAACAAGCATCTCAAGACACTTTAAATCTAACCTAACTCCTAAGCACCAACACTAAAGTCAGGAGCTGCCAGCGGATCCTTGGACGGCTGCTACTGAGTGTGTCAGGCACCCTCCAAACCCAACGGCTAGACTGAACTCCTCACCCTGTCTAGTGCCTTGCCTTATTCACTGTGCTCATACATAAGCAAAGAAAACATTCAACTGCTTTTGATTTTTACAAATGACTGTGATAAAAGTCCCCTTAAAGCCAATGGACACACAACCCAGTTGTTCTTAAGCTTACAACTCAGCACATTTCTTTCCACAGCACCTAACTGGCCTGTCTTCATGACAGCATCTGCTCTACCAACTCTGGTTCTTGTCTGCATCACACTTCAAGTACTAAACTATGATCTACCTTCTAAGTGACAGCATCTTGACTTTTTCACTGAGAGTGGCAGTCCCTGTCTTCAGCAAACTGCCCCGGCCTCAGCTGTGACCACGGTCAGGCTCAGCTTAACGGGAAAGGTCAGGGCTCCAGCACACGGAGTCCATCTAACCACACCACTAGCCTTTGCCTCCTCCCACACGTCTCTCCCTAGGATGCTGGTCTCAGCCCTATGATGCTGGTCCATTCTCCATGTCAGGTAGCAGGGCGGGCTATTCCTGGCATGGCATAACCCACCCGCTACAGATTACCTAATCATTGCACTCCTTGTGCTTTCCTACCTAATCCTCCAGACCTACCAGCAGTATCTTCCACAGTCGTTTTGAAATTTCTGAATATTCACTGCAAAACAATACATTCACAATTTATTAACGTGGAGGTCAGAGCTCCCTAGAAAATACTAAATAACCTAGGTCAGCACAGGAAAAGCCTTACTAGCTTAAAGCCAATTTAAAAAAATAAAAAATAAAAAAACAAGTTAAGCATGTTTCTTTTTTTAATTTTTTAATTGGATATTTTATTTACATTTCAGATGTAATCCCCTTTCCCCATTTCCCACCCACCCACCCAGGAACCCCTTATCCCATCCCCCCTCCTCCTGTTTCTATGAGGTTGTACCCCTACCCACTCCCACCTCCCCACCCCTCAAATTCCCCCACACTGGGGCATCCAGCCTCCTCTCCCACCTCCTCTCCCACCTCCTCTCCCACCTATGCCAACAAGGCCATCTTTCCCTACATATACAGCTGTAGCCATGGATCCCTCCCTATATGCTCCCAGGCTGGTGGTTTGGACCCTGGGAGCTCTGGTTGGTTGGTACTGTTGCTCTCCCCATGAGGCCAAAAATCCTTTTAGCTCCTTCAGTCTTCTCTCTCACTCCTCCATTGGGAACCCCATGATTAGTTCAGTGGTTAGCTGTGAGCATCCACCTCTGTATATTTCAGGCTCTGGCAGACATCTAAGGAGACAGCTATATCAGGCTCCTGTCAGCATGCACTTCCTGGCATCCATCCACATCAGCGTCTACCTTTGGTGACTGCACAAGGGATGGATACCCAGGTGAAGCAGTCTCTGGACGGCCCCCTCCTTCAGTTTCTGTCCCATGCTTTGTCTCCATATTTGCTCCCATGAGTTAAGAAGGGCCAAAACACCCACACTTTGGTCTTCCTTGTTTGTGTGGTCTGTGAGTTGTATCTTGGTGTGAATCTAACCAAGCAAGTGAAAGATCTGTGTATGACAAGAACTTCAAGTCTCTGAAGAAAGAAATCGAAGATCTCAGAACATGGAAAGATCTCCCATGCTCATGGATTGGCAGGATTAATATAGTAAAAAATTATCATCTTGCCAAAAGCAATTTACAGATTCAATGCAATCCCCATCAAAATTCCAACTCAATTCTTCATAGAGATAGAAAGAGCAATTTACAAATTCATTTGGAATAACAAAAAAACCAGGATAGCGAAAACTATTCTCAACAATAAAAGAATTTCTGGGGGAATCACCATCCCTGACCTCAAGCTGTACTACAGAGCAATAGTGATAAAAACTGCATGCTATTGGTACAGAGACAGGCAGGAAGATCAATGGAATAAAACTGAAGACTCAGAAATGAACCCACATACCTTATGGTCACTTGATCTTTGACAAAGGAGCTAAAACCATCCAGTGGAAAAAGGACAGCATTTTCAACAAATGGTGCTGGTTCAACTGGAGGTCAGCATGCAGAAGAATGCAAATCGATCCACTCTTATCTCCTTGTACAAAGCTCAAGTCCAAGTGGATAAAGGACCTCCACATAAAACTAGATACACTGAAACTAATAGAAGAGAAGGTGGGGACGAATCTCAAATACCTAGGCACAGGGGGAAAGTTCCTGAACAGAACCAATGGCTTATGCTCTAAGATTAAGAATTGACAAATGGGACTTCATAAAATTGCAAAGTTTCTGTAAGGCAAAGGACACTGTCAATAGGACAAAATGGCAACCAACAGATTGGGGAAAGATCTTTACCAATCCTACATCTGATAGAGGGCTAATATCCAATATATACAAAGAACTCAAGAAATTAGACTTCAGAGAATTAACCTTATTACAAATGGGGTACAGAGCTAAACAAATTATTCTCACCTGAGGAATATTGAATGGCCAAGAATCACCTAAAGAAATGTTCAACATCCTTAGTCATCAGGGAAATGCAAATCAAAACAACCCTAAGATTCCACCTCATACCAGTCAGAATGGCTAAGATCAAAAACTCAGGTGATAGCAGATGCTGGTGAGGATGTGGAGAAAGAGGAACACTCTCCTCCATTGTTGGTGGGATTGCAAGCTGGTACAACCACTCTGGAAATCAGTCTGGCGGTTTCTCAGAAAACTGGACATTGCATTACCTGAGGAACCAGCTTTACCGCTCCTGGGCATAAGATGCTCCAACATATAACAAGGACATATGCTCCACTATGTTCATAACAGCCTTATTTATAATAGCCAGAAGATGGAAAGAACCCAGATGTCCTTCAACAGAGGAATGGATACAGAAAATGTAGTAAGTACATTTACACAATGGAGTATTACTCAGCTATTAAAAGCAATGAATTTGAGAAATTCTTAGGTAAATAAATGGAACTAAAAAATATCATGCTGAGTGAGGTAACCCAATCACAAAAGAACACACATGGTATGCATTCACTGATAATTGGATATTAGCCCAAAAGCTCGCAATATCCAAGATACAACTCACAGACCACATTAATTATATTTCTAAATATCTGTTTTCATTTAATGACATGTAGTCCACATCACTGACAGCAATCAGCAAAACTAAAAGGTAGCACAGAACACTACTTAGAATGCAGGCAATCTTAGCAGATAGCAAGAGTGGGGACAAACCAGTTCCTCCTATGGACTGTCACATTTCCTGCAAGCAAGTTAACCCACAAGAGCACCAGATAAATTGGCTAACCAAATAACTAAAACAGCAAGATATACTTCTCTACTTCTCTATGTATGTAACTATGATCATTTCAGCTTTTAACATTATTAAAAATATGATATAAAACACTGAATAATAATAGCTAATATTAAAAGGTTCAGAATTTTTCTGTTGAATTTTACTTTTGTTTTTATATACTTTTTAAACTAATGTACTTAAGAAACTATTGAATTTTACCACGTTTTGGCATTTATTGACAATTCTTATTTTTTTCCTAATCTAGATGATTTTTCTCCTTCAATTTAACACATACTGTTCTCTTAATTCTTTTCAAGTTAATTATCTTGGGTGATTATTAATTAGTTTATTATTTATATTTCAGAATTCTTCTCTATTATAATATACTCTTCGATTTGGTAATAAATACAAAAGGTTCATTGCTTATGTTTCCTCCTTTCTCTGCACTTCCACAGCTTCAGTTTGGTACTGATTAGTTTGTTTTATGGTTATAGTTTGTTCAAATATCCTCCTCCAGTGAGGTAAGTGAAATATCTTATTGCTATCTTTGGATACTAAAATTATACTTCACTTTGACAGGCAATTAAAATATTAGCTGTGTCACTAATTCATTTACACACAGAGAGAGAGAGAGAGAGAGAGAGGCAGAGAGACAGAGGCAGAGAGACAGAGACAGAGAGAGACAGATAGACAATGTAGTATGCCTTGTCCCAAATATTAGGGATAATCTTGAAGAAAATAGAACCTTTAAAGATTAAGCATTCCAGCTGAATGACATCAACTGCAAACATACTGAATAAATTACTAAACAAAATGTAAGAAGTAAGGGGGAAGGCAATGATGGGATACAGCACACGTGTGGTCAAGTATGGCATCTCTACAACAGAGATGACAGGAAGCTACACAGACTGCAGTTAACATATATATGGTGCCTTACATGGTAAGTACTGGATATGCATTAAATAATTTAATCTTAAATGTTCCTATAGGTCATGAAAATGTCACAACTAAGAACAGAGTTATTTCCCCAAGGTAGAACAGCAAGTAGTTAAGTCCAACTAGCCAGCTCGCAGCCACTCCCTGTAATGCATCCTAGTACATCATCCTAGGACATCGTGTCATCCTGGTACACAAGCAAAGAAACATGAAGGCTGCGGCCAGAACAGAAGAACAGACTTCCTGGAGAAAAGAGACACTACAAATAATGCCTATGGATATATTTTATAAACTTAATGAAGAAAATCAGTATGTGTATTTTAAATACTTGAATTATATATCCATGGATCAAAATTAGAATGTGTAGCCCATATCAGCTATAGGAAACACTCTATCTCAGTTGGAAATATAGGTTAGTTGATAGATTCTTTACCAAACATGCAGGAAGCACTGGCTTTGATCCCCAGTACAGCATAAATCAGATGTGGAGGCAAATGCCTGCAATCCCAGTGGGTGGGTTGGGGATAGGGGTAGAAAAGAAATTCAAGGGCATCTTAGTCTATTGAAGGAGTCTGAGGCCATCCTAGGCTATATGAGAGAGATCACTTCTAAAAGAAAACAAGATGAATCTTAGGAAAATGTTTCCTCATCCTGTTCACTAAGAACAGATCAAATAAAGTAAATAAAATTAGTAGTTTGAATGGAAACAGACCCTGCTGCCCCGAAGTTTGGTGGGACAGTTTGGAAGTGATTAGCAGGTGTGGACTCTTTGAAGGAAGTGTGTCACTGGGAGCTAGGTTTGAAGTTTCCGAACCTTACAACATTTGCCGTTTGCTCTCTCTGCCTCCTACTTCTTGGTCAGAATGTAAGCTCTCAGCTACTTCTTCTCTGCCATGTCTGCCTGCTGGCTGCCTCCTCCAACATGAGGGCCGTGGACTTTAATCCCCTCAAACTGAAAACTCTAAAACAAACATTTTCTTCCATAAGTTGCCTTGGTCATGGAATTTTACCATAGCAGATAACAACAACAACAACAAGATTAAAGTGCTAAGGACCTTTTTTAAAGTATTAGAAAACAGGGTATGATTTTTTAAACTATTTCTAAAACTAAAACATAGAATTGCATAACTAAAGAAGCAGTGAACTTCTCAGTGAAGACAGAAATAATACCAGCACAGCTAACTGCACAGGCCTGGCGGCGGTATCTCCCGCTGCACTGTAGCACCTACTCTCTCAGTTCATCTCTAGCACAAGCAGGTTCCTCATAAACTTGATATCGGCTTTATATGTCACCAAGTTTAAAAGAATCTGTACTTGCCCTAAAGTCACATAAGACAAAACAAACAGTAAGTGAAACTAAAATATCAAGAAGTATGATTAAGTACGTACAAATTTTATATGACAATAGCTGAAATATGTATAGAGAGGAATAGCACAGATTATTACATCCAAGAACATCAACTTACTATGTGAACTCACAACAGAGTTAACCAAGTTACAGGATACACAGCAAATACAAAAAGATGACTGCATATAGAAGTGGGACAATGTGGTACAAAGAAAATACGCTTGACTCAAGTTTCTAGAATAACCTACTGCACTAACTGGAAAGGAACTGTTCTTGAGATCGGTTCCTGCAAAGTCTCTGAGAACCCCACTAGATGTACCAGTAGCCTGGTTGCTGGACAAAAAAACGAATTCCCAGAATAGCTAATGGAACAGCATCAAGTCTTTGTCCTGAGACACCAAAAGGTAACTACTCCCACACTTGTGCTTGTGTTCCTGAATATTTGTATTTACTTTCACTTAACTTCACGTATTCATCTCTAATTCCAATATAAATATTTTAAAGAAAACAGAGAGTTTTCCTGTATCAAAGGGAAAAAATCAGAATATACTAGCTTGTTATGTTAAAAAATAATAGATGGTTTTAGAAAGAGTGTTCCCTAAATACAAATGTACATTTTGAAATTTCTGATAAGATTTTTCATTAATTTTACAAAATTCAAGGAGCAAAATAAAACTTAACAAATTAAATAAGTAACCTAAGAGGATTAGTATTAGAAAAAAATTAATTACTTAAACCCTCCTCAGCAATACAATTCACTTTCATTTGGGTTTAATTACACCTAAAACATCTGAACCGTTCACAAAGTAGACAAGCTGCTTATATTTGTTACCAAGGGAATCACAAACAATAATCATACAACACGTCTTTAATTTTTAGCATGTTACCAAAATTATATCAGAAGCAGATGTCAGCAGCACAATGCATGGTGTGGCCTGAGTTTTCCTTCACTTTCATAACAGATTAAGGTCTACTCAGCTGAAGTTATAACATCACATGCCCCAGGGCAGCACGAGGTGCCCTGAGCTAAGCTGAGGAGCATAGAGTCTGTAACCTATCAGTAAAGAATGTTAGCCTCATGAGTTGTAAGTATTTAATTGACAAAGTTCTCAATCCTTTTAAACCTTTCAATCAATTAAGTATGTAAGGGAACAAGACAAATCAAAAGAATTCAAATGAATAACGTAGCAAGGTATAAATCATCAATGTAGCTTCAAAGCATAGGTAGAAAATACAACATGTAGCTTCCAAAGTACAAGCCAGGCCAGTGGCTTACGGACCCGAGTAAGCTAAAACTCAAAAAGAAATTTGATAAAAAGAACAATAAGCTATAATGAAAGCAAAACATAAAAATGAATAAATAGAATGAATGAAATGACATAGCTACAATAAATATTTTGTCTGTAAAATGATATTCAGTCATTGCCGCAACTGAATAAACCTTCAAAACCTTAAATACATGGGAAAAAAGTCATAAAGACGAGGAAGTATTTACTATAGTTAAAGACATAGAAGAGAAACAGAATGTCAAGGAACAGGGAAGGTACTGGGAAATGCATGTGTGATTACCACAGGATTTTAGTTTTCAAAACTAAAGCAAAAAACTCATTTTAAAAAAAGATCCAGTATGAAACAATTTGAATATACTTAAAACTTCAGAACACCAAACTTGTAAATTGTTAAGATAGTAAATTTTGTCATGTTTTCAATACAAATAAGAAAACATAGTTTTAAAAGAACAGTACATAAAGAAAGAACACAGGTATGATCATTTTTGTTATGAAAATTATTATATAAATTTTATACATATTGTATAATATATGTTGTATGTTGTATAAATATATAAATGGGGTGTGGGGCACAGTGGTACACGCCTTTAATCCCATTTAACGCCACTCCGGAGGCAGAGGCAGGTGGATCTCTCAGTTCGAGGCTAGCCTGGTCAAGAGTGTGTTCTAAGATAGCCAGGGCTACACATAGAAACTCTGTATCAAAAACTACATACATATACATATATGATATACTGTATATTATGAATCTATTATATAAATATATAAATGTAAAACATAAAATACATGAGTATAAAAATGAAAATAATTCATATTAAGAAAAGGTCCATATGTTGTAATTTAGAACTTTAAGAAAACCAAAACCTTCCACTTGGGAAAGCCAGCAGAGCTTCGCGAGTGGCACAAGCAGTTCCTGGAGCCCCACTGTCTAGCTATGCCCTAGCACTCCTGTCTGGAGGAGACTTGCAGAACCCAAGAGCATCCCCTCGTCTCCCATGGGACCCATAAGAAACTCTAAAACTGATCAGCTTGGAACTCTGCCCAACTACCCATCCTAGTTGGATACACCCATCACCCCAGCTAGTCAGACTGGGGACAGTCTGCAGAATTGGACACATATCCCACCACAGCTGGATCTGACTGGAACACAACCTGAAGAGTAGGGTCTGCCTATGGCACAGTCAACAGAGTAGGATACTCTGATTTCCACTGTCTGGCCCACAGCTCCAGAAGTCCTGCTGCCATCAGGATTATCCAGCCAACACCAGGAAAAACCAGATGCCTAAAACACAGCTTAAGAACACAATCAGAGCTATATAGCACCACCAGAGCCCAGCTATCCCTGCTACAACAAACCCTGGATATCCAGTCTTATAAAGATGATAGAGGCCTTTGAAGAGGACATGAATATTAGGCAGGAAAATACATTCAAACAGGTAGAGGCATTAAAAGAGAAAGCAAATAAATATAAACAAATGCAGAAAAATACAATCAAACAGGTGGGGGATATGAATAAAACTGTCCAAGACCTGAAAAGGGAAATGGAAACAATAAAGAAAACACCAACTGGTGCAATCCTGGAGATGGAAAACCTAAGAAAGGTTTGTAGTTCAGGAACTACAAACATACACATCACCAGTGAAAACAGAAGATGGAAGAGAGAATCTCAGGTGCAGAAAATAAAATAGAAGAAAGCAATATATATCAAAGAAAATGCAAAATTTAAAAAGTTTATGATACAAAACATCTAGGAAATCTGGAACATTTTGAAAAGACCAAACCTAAGAACAATATGAATAGAAGAAGAAGGAAGAGGAGGAGGAAGAGGAGGAGGAAGAGGAGGAGGAAGAGGAGGAGGAAGAGGAGGAAGAGGAAGAGAAGGAGGAGGAGGAAGGTTCAAAGGTCCAGAAAACATCTTCAACAAAATCATAAAAGAAAATTTCCCTAACCTGAAAAAAGAAATACCTATAAAGGTACAAAAAGCTTACATTAACACTAGATTGGACCAGAAAAAAAAATACTCATACCACAAAACAATCAAAACACTAAATAAAGAAAGAATATTAAAAACAGCAAAGGATAAAGTCCAAGTAACACATAAAGGAACACCTATCAGAATTACACCCGATTTCTCATCTGAGACTATAAAAGCTAGAAGGGCCTGGGCAGAGGCCCACAACAGACCACAAATGTCAGTCCAGACTATACCTAGCAAAGCTTTCAATCCTCATAGACGGAGAAACCAAGATATTCCACAACAAAGCCAAATTCAAACAATACCTTTCCACTAACCCAGCCCTACAGAAAATACTAGAAGGAAAACTCCAACCCAATGAGGCTAACTATACTCAAGAAAAAAACTAATAATTTCACACCATTAAAACCAATAGAAGAGTCTCTCTCAGTCTCGCAGTCTCTCTCTCTCTCTCTCTCTCTCTCTCTCTCTCTCTCTCTCTCTCTCTCCTTTTTTCCTCCCTCCCACCTTCCCCCACCAACATCAAAGTAACAGGGAGTAAAAATTGTTGGTCTTTAATATCTCTCAACATCAATGGACTCAATTCCCCAATAAAAACACACACGTTAACAGACTAAATAGGTAAACAGAATCTATCGTTCTGCTGTATACAAGAAACACATCTCAGCAACAAAGATACTCATTATCTCAACATAAAGGGATGGAAAAAGGTTTTCAAAGCAAATAGACCTAAGAAGCAAGCTGAAGTAGCCACTCTAATATCTGATAAAATAGACTTTCAACTGAAAGTAATCAAAAGAGACAGGGAAGGACACTTCATACTCATCAAGAGGACATCTCAATTCTGAACATCTATGGACCAAATACACAGGCACCCACATTCATAAATGAAACATTACTAGAGCTTAAGTCACACATAGAATAGTGGGAGACCTCAAAATCCCACTCTCACCAATGGAATGATCATCAAGACAGAAACTAAACAGAAAAATAATTAAACTAACAAAGGTTATGATTCAACCTATAAAACACTTCACCCAAACACAAAGAATATACCTTCTTCTCAATACCTCAGGGAACCTTTTCCAAAATCAACCATATAATCAGTCACAAAGCAAATACCATCAGATACAAGAAGATTGAAATGATACTATGCATCTTATCAGATCACCACGGATTAAAGCTGGACTTCAGCAACAACAGAAAGTCTAAATATTCATGGAAACTGAACAACTTTCTACTCTTGTGGTTGAATTAAGAAAAGACTGAAAGAAGCTGAGGAGGAGGGCGACCCTACAGAAAGACCAGTAGTCTCAACTGACCTGGACCCCTGTGATATCTAAGAAACTGAGCCACCAATCAGGCAGCACACACCAGCTGACATGAGGCCACCAACACATATAAAGCAGAGCACCGCCTGGTCTGGCATCAAAGAGAGAAGATGCACCTAACCCTCAAGAGACTTGAGGCCCCAGACAGTGGGGAGGCCTGGTGGAGTGGTGATGGGGTGAGGACATCCTCTTGGAGATGGGGGAGAAGAAACGGGATGAGGAACTTTTAGAGGACAGACCAGGAGGGGGATAACAACCTGACTGCAAAAAATTATTAAAGATAATTTTAAAAAATTAAATGTTGCTCCCCTTCCCTGTCCTCCCCCTTGCAGAGTGCCTCTCCCCATGCCCCCTCCCCTTTGCTTCTGAGAGGACAGCCAAAATTGGTATAGCTAGGTCTTCAGGTAGATCCTTTTTCAATTTTCTGAGGAACCTCCAGATTGATTTC
This sequence comes from Grammomys surdaster, assembly GCF_004785775.1. NCBI lineage: Eukaryota > Metazoa > Chordata > Mammalia > Rodentia > Muridae > Grammomys > Grammomys surdaster. The sequence continues at coordinate 12,009,289 of NW_021604565.1, forward strand.
CAGAGTGATTGTACCACTTTGCAATCCCATCAGCAATGGAGGAGGGAAGGTTCCTCTTTCTCCACATCCTCACCAGCATCTGCTGTCACCTGAGTTTTTGATCTAAGCTATTCTGATTGGTATGAGGTGGAATCCCAGGGTTGTTTTGATTTGCATTTCCCTGATGACTAAGGACTCTGAACATTTCTTTAGGTGTTTCTTGGCCATTCGAGATTCCTCAGTTGAGAATTCTGTTTAATTCTATACTGCATTTTTTTATCTGGTTGTTTGGTTTTTTTGGTGGTTAGCTTCTTGTGTTCTTTATATATTTTGTATATTACCCCTCTATTGGATGTGGAATTAGTGAAGATATTTTTTTCCCAATCTGTAGGTTGCTGATTTGTCCTATTGACTCTGTCCTTTGCCTTACAGAAGCTTTTCAGTTTTATGAGGTCCCATTTATCAATTGTTGATCTTAGAGCCTGAGCCACTGGAGTTCTGTTTAGGAAATTTGCCCCCATGCCTACTTGTTTGAGGCTCTTTCCCACTTTCTCCTGAAGATTCAGTGTATCTGGTTTGATGTATGTTCCTTGGACTTGAGCTTTGTGCAAGGTGACAATAGGGATCTACTTTCATTCATGAACTACACATCAACTGCCAGCACCATTCATTGAATACACATCAACTGCCAGCACCATTCATTGAATACACATCAACTGCCAGCACCATTCATTGAAGATGTTTTCTTTTTTTTTCCATTGTCTATGTTTGGCTTCTTTGTCAAAGATCAAGTGTTCATGAATGTGTGGTTTTATTTCTGGGTCTTCAATTCTATTCTATTGATCTTCTTGCCTATCTCTGTATCAATACCGTGAAGTTTTTATCACTATTGCTCTGTATTATAGCTTGAGGTCAGGGATGGTGATTCCCCTAGAAGTTCTTTTATTGTTAAAAACTGTTTTCACTTATCCTGTTTTTATTTTGGTTTTCCATATAAATTGAGAAGTACTCTTTCCATGTCTTTGAAGAGTTATGTTGGAATTTTGATAAAGATTGCATTGAATGTGTACATTGGTTTTGGTAGGATGGGCAATTTTACTATTTTAATCCTACCAATCCATGAGCATGGGAAATCTCTCCATTTTCTGACATCTGTCTTTCTCGAGAGACTTGAAGTTCTGGTCATACAGATCTTTCACTTGTTTGTTTAGAGTTACCCAAAGGTATTTTATATTGTTTGTGACTACTGTGAAGGGTGTTGTTTACCTATCTTCTCTCTTAGCCCGTTTATCATTTGTATTAAGGAAAGTGACTGATTTGTTTGAGTGAATTTTATGTCCAGCCACTTTGCTAAAGTTTTTAATTAGCTGTAAAAGTTCTCTGGTAGAATTTTTGGGGTCACTTACGTATACTATCATCTGAGAATAGTGATACCTTGACTTTTTCTTTGCCAATTTGTATCCCTTGATCTTCTTTTGTTATCTTATTGCTGTAGCTAGAACTTCGGGTACTATACTGAGTAGATATGGAAAGAGTTGGCAGTAACTATTTATTTAATTAATTAATTTTAAAAAAGAAAACCAAAGGATTTTGAATAGTGTCTAATGTCCACAAATGTGATATGATGGCTTCTCCATAACAAAACAAGCACTTTCTTTCTTTCTTTCTTTCTTTCTTTTTTAAATCAAGCCCTCAAGCATTTCCATCACCTTTCTTCCCAGGAAAGTTTTAGGCACATAGGCAGAGATATATTGCCTTATCCCCAAGAAACTATCATGTACAGTCAGTCATGCATAGGTAAAGGGTGGGATGGATGGGTTTCTGTTTGTTAATTGATATGATGCTTGTATCAGGGATGTGAATTACTGTCAGACAGCAGAACTATAACATGTCAGTAATGAACCTGTTCTGAGCATGTGTTTCAAGCTGAGCCTATCTATAATCACAGCTCTCAGAAAGCTAATGCAGGAGCAACACAAATTATAATATCTGCCTTGGCTACTGAACAGATTCAAGACCAACATGAACAACTTAGGGGGACTCTGTCTCAAAATGGCAAATAATTTTTTTAAGGCTAGTTTTTAAAATGAGGCTAGGACTTTCTGACCAGCTAAATTCTGTACAATCTTCTTCAGGATTTCAGCAAATCACCTATCCTCCTTTCCATGAGTCCTCCCCAATTCTCCAGATACAGCCCAGGACCCACATCTGGAGCCTTGGCCTAGTATGTTTACCCCTGTACATGTGGCTTCTACCAGGACCCTGAATGCTCCCATTCACAGGCCCCTTCCATGTGCCACGGAGACTCTTCCCCTGCCCACATCCCGAACATCCTCTGGACGGTCTGGCCCTGCAAACCCACTTGAATCTGCACTCCACGCAGCTTCATAATCCTCATCTTCACCCACAAACTTGAGGCTTAGACCAGGATGCATATTCTGTACCGCAGCCTGGCCCTACGGCCACCTAAGCCATCTCTAAACATTAGGTCCAACCTGACCTCTACTTCCCGTGTTCTTCCCACCTTGCCTGTCCACATCAGACACAGAGTTAACAAAACAAGTCTACATACCACATGGGCATATCTCATCAAAAATACAAATATATGAAGAATTAAAACAGTGTACCCATCCCCCAAATCCATTACTCCTTTGGAAATGTTCACCAATGAGAATCACCTAGATGAACACTAGGACACAGAATTTAAATGAACTATCATATCAAAGAACTCAAAGAATTCAAAGAAATCACACAAGTAATCATAAAGAGAATAAATGCCTGTGTGATACCCAAGAAAATACAAACACAGAACTGATGGAGGTGACAGAGACAATCCAGAATCTAAAAGCATAATTCAATAAAGGAGACAAAGTCACAGAAGACAACTTAAGCTGAAATAAAGATAAAACTATAAAATACAATTACACAACCAGAAAAGTCAATGGAAAGACTAAAGTAGAAGATCTAGCTGAAATAAGAAAAAAAAATTTCTGAAAATTTAAAAAATCGCGGATCACACAGGCAATGCAGGACATCGTGAAAAAATAAATATATGTGTCACAGTAATAGATAAGGGAGAAGAAAATGTTCCTATAATATAGATACTGCTAAAGATAATATCCAACAGACCAAACCTAAGTAAAAGACAGAGGAGTCATGGTCAGAGGAGTCACTATGTCCTAGAGACTGTACACCAAAAACTGAAGTTAGAATTCCTGAAACATAAAATACCGCTGAGAGCAAAATATAACATCATGACTACAATCATGTGATCATTTCAACAGATAGAGAAAAAGACTGACAAAATCCAACAGGCCTTCATGATAAAGTCCTGTGGAGAGTACAAACAGATCTCTTCCTCTAGAGAGATCTCAATGTAATGAAAGATCTCTATGATAACTCAGAGTAAACACCATCCTGAATGGAGAAAACGTGAAGCAATCCCACTGCAATCTGGAACAATACTGGGAAGCCACTCTCGCCATGCCTTTCCCATCACACTTGAAGAACTATTGGGAACAGTACTGAAAAAAAGGGATGCACAGAGGAAGCTAAGAAGTCAGAGTCCCCATTTGTAGATTATTATATCATACATAAGAGATCCAAAGAATTCTATTCTAGAAACAGTCAACAGTAACTCAGTAAGATTCAACTTGCCAAAATTCAACAATAGCTTTTCAATGTAACAAAAACAAATATACAGAAAAAAGAACACGGATACATTCCCATCTACAATAGCCTCAGAGCCAGTATCTAGGACTAAATGTAACCAAGGAGGTGAAAGATTTCTATAAGGAAAATTTTAAGCCCTGAAGAAGGTGATTAAGACACTAGAAAACGGAAGACATTCAAGGCTCATATATTGGTAGAATTAATATTATGAATGCCAAAAACCATTTACACATTCAATACAATACCAATCAAAATCTCCATCTCATTTTTCATAGAAATAGAAAAAAAACTATCCCCCAAATCATATGTAACTAAAAAACCTTGAATTTAAAAAATGAACCTAAGTGAAATGAACAATGCTGGCGGGCTTACCATTCCAGGCCTCAGCATATTACCGACCGAGAAGGCACCATGCAAGCCTCCAAGGGAAGGAAGCAACCAACAGCCCTCCCCAGTCATGATGCCTAGGAACCACAACAGTGGCCAGCATGGCACAAAAGCCCTAGGGTACAGTAGTGGCATGCATACGTTGGCTGTAGTAGGATTTAAGACCCTCTCAACAAGAAGGAAACCACAGTTGGTACTGAAAACTTAGCATACTATCCAGGGCTAATGAATTCATAGATCATGGAAAAGAACCTACAACCATTACTTAACTAAATGAGAATAATTCTTAACCACATTCTAAATACTTATTCTTAGACCCACAGATTAGTGTAGCTTGCACCCCCTCATCAAAGAAACATCACTTTTCACTGACCGAGACCATTACAGAAAGCCATACCTGATCTTAATGCAAAGAACAAGAGACATGTGAAGCCCAGTCCCATCCGATACATCCATAACATGATTCAAAACCTAAGACTCAAGGATCACTGAGGAGGAAATATGCCAAGACTCAAAGGAAGAGGAAGTTTGTTGTGAGATTATGTTTCCTAAAACTGCCTCTAACCCATGAAGTCTCATCAACACGGCTACCTACACAAGACCTGAAGAGGAACACCATCAACGGACAAGCTAACATGCAAGAGGGAAAGCTCACTAGGATTCAGTGATAGACCAAGGAGGACTCGTAACGACTGAGGGGTACTGAGAGTGAGAGACACGGTCTTCCCCAAGGGACGAGCCTTGGGCTAGCTACCCAACATTAACTAAGTGTTAGCTCTGAGATCATATTCATTAAGGAAACACTGTAAGATTGCAGGTCATATTTATATAATTAGGAGAGACAGTGCGTATAACAACAATTAAAGAAAAGGCTGTGAATTTGAGAAAGAGCAAAGGAGGTGCATGAGAGAGGACAGAGAGAGAGAGGGGAAGGGTGAAATGATGTATTTATGCTTAAAATAAACTAATTAAATATAATTCAAATAATTATATATGTGTTTTTTTTAATGTAATGGAGAGAGGTGGTTTAGAGATACAGTAGAGCTGTTGCTTAGGATGTCCCAGGTTCAGTAGTTAGTACTGAGGAGAAACTAGGTTTCTCTCTCACTTCTGGAATAGACAAAAGTAAAAAACAGTTACATATAGAAGCATCTTTAAAAGTAAAAACAAAAAACCTTCAGAAGAGACTGTGGGTAAAGAACTGTCTCTCCAGGTGTCATGGGTACAGTTACAGTTGTAACATCATTGAGCTGAATTTAAAGACACCTTGTTATGCCCTTTTCTATCTCCGGAGGTCTCCTCCTTCTTTTGCATCACACAGCTACGAGTTTACAGTTCATCCCGTGTCACCTAGACTACCAACACTGCACTGTTGGATCTTCCATACTTAGCTCTCATCCACCCCAACCACCACCGTGCAAACAAATGTGCCAACAGCTTGCTGTAGCCAGTTCTTAAACTAAAAAAAGATGTAATCCTACAATAAAAAGAACAGAAGAATATCACTTTTAAATCATGTCAAATACTTAAGTGTTCATGTTGGTTCTGTATAAAAGGCTTCCTTATCAAGTCTGATTTAGAATCTGCCACCTACATATATTTCCATGGCAAGACATAATCTACATAAAAAAAGATATTTAAAATAAAGACCTACAAACCTATATATTTTTCCAATTCTATAAATATGAACTAAAATATTCCCATATGAATTTTCCTTGGCAGGTACAGGAATAAATCCAATTTGATCAAGAAAGTTTGTCAAAAGAATGTATGTTAGCCTAAGATAGTTAACTATTATAAGAATCAATGCTGGCCTCAGATCACTGAAAATTAGTAACTTTCAGACACTTATTTCAATGAATCTAAGTCTCAACTGCCCACAGCTAAAACAGTTAACAACATTTTATGGTATCCAAAGACATGAAGAGATGATGCAGAATTTATTAGAAAAGGTTATGTTTCTGTTATTGTCACCCCCCTTCTCCTTCAGGAGTCTAGAGTTGTGGCTCCAACCCCAAATCCCATCCTTCGGGGGATGCATATCAGACATTTACATAATGGTTCATAACAGTAGCAAAGTTACAGTTGTGAAGTAGCAATCAAATAATTGTATGGTTTGGGTCACCACAACATGAGGAACTGTATTAAAGGGTTGCAGCGTTAGGAAGGTTGGGAATTACTGCTCTAGAGCATAAACCATGACTGCTAGGAACATTCTAGGAAAAAAGGATCTTTTAATTTTTTAATTTAAATTCTCAGCAAATGGATGAAGCAAGAAAGCATAGCTTTCCACAAAACTTGTTAAGTCCAGCCATTTTTCTCATTTTGCTGGTAGTCACTGTTCTAACTTCTAATTCTCATTCTACTAAAATTGTTACCATAAGAAAGTTAAAGTAAAATTACTCTGATATTTTTATTCAAAACTTCCAGTTATGTGTCCTAAACTCTTTTACTCCAAAGTAAGTTCACAAACTCTGACAGATGTTTTATAATTCTGTTTAAATATTTAGTCAGTAAAAGGATGAAGGGTTTTGTTTTGTTTTGTTTTTTTAGGAAAAAGACAGAATGATTTCATTCTCCTCCGAAACCAGGGTGGTCTATGGGCAATTTGGGTACCAGTAGTGTTGCCGAGGGAGCAAAATGAAAACAGGTGCCATCAAATTCAAATTAAAGATTTAGCTCTATCTTAAACCACCTTAAACAATGTTTCTACAAACTTTCCAACTGATACTACTAAAAAATTGACAATATTTTATAACAAGAAAAGGATTATAAATTATCTGTAGACCATCAAATTTTAACTGTAACAAATTTAGACTGATTGGCAACACTTCCTTTAAAAAAAGTTCTTCCATTAAATATGCAGCATCCTTTTAAAAATTGAGTGAATATATATACAATTCAAACTAAAGAAACCAAGAAACTCTGAGAAGGTAAACAAAAATTTTTATAAACCTAGACTGTTAGTCTCAACTCTCCTCCCACATTAGAATTGCAAAATAAAACTGTTTTCATAAAAATACAAAAAAAACAAAAAGAATCTCTGCAAAAAATTTTAAAACTTAAAAACACAAAAGAAATTTAAATCTACAACCTGTAAAAACAATATAATGTATTTAGCAACATTATACTAAACTTAACTTTTCTTCTTGGGACTAATTACTGTATAATCTGTTGCTTAAATTTGATGAAATTTCCTCTTTCAAAAAATCAAACTTTTGTTTCTTATTTTGATATTGAAAAGAATGTAAGTACTCTTTTAGCAGTACTTGTTATTCCTCTTGATAGATATTAACTATGACACTCACACATGTACACATACATTTGCATAAATATAAGAGATTAACCATATACATGTAAGTTTTAAGATAATTACATTATTAATATTTTGTTTCCTTTCTCTACATTAGAATTTTAATTAGTATACATCAACACATAGGATTTTACTGATATTTTCATATGTGTAATTTTGATTATTCATCCTCTCTAGTAATCTTACTCACTTAATACAATATGAATGACAAAATCCTTTATTTAAATATGACTTAGCCTGTTAAATGAACAAATGAAAAATTACAAATAGATGACAGTAGACAAGTGGGAATGTTCTTGCTAATATTGACAACAATCCCAGTGAAGATTCCATTTGTAAGAGGATGAAGAATGCAATTAGAAAAAAATTCATTCAATTAAAAATAATTCCTCTCCTTATCAATTTTGACAGAAAAAAATTAAAACTCCTAAGTATTTTCAATCTTCAACTGATGATATCTCCATTGTTAAGATCACAAATAATCTGATTATCATTTAGAATATTTCAAATTATTTTATTTTTAGCAGAGTCCTGGAGAGACACAAATGGGTTCATTAATGTGAAATCAGAACTCACTTCCACTATATGGATTCTTTTCGATACTTAACCACAAGGACAATTTCATCAGCTAGTTTTCAAAAAAAAAAAAAACAAAAAATAAAAACCTTAAAGTTGTTAGTATTAACAGATGAAATGTCTTTAAAATCACTATTTCAACTTAAAATTTATTCTATTAACTTATATTTTTAAAAAATAATAAAAACAGAATTTTTTTCAAATCTGTACTTGTGTGTGTATCTGAATGGTAAAGGAAAACATACAAGGGATTGTAGAAAGGTGAGACCAATATAAAAATCTCCTTTGTAGTTGCATTAGCTAAGTCTCCAGTAATCACCCTGTGTGCAATTACAAAGTTACTGTACTGGTCCACTGCTTACTTTAAAAATGACTAATCAAAGCCAGAGAAAGCCAACCATCAACTGAAGTAGGTTTCAAATTTCCTTTGCAAAGGCATGTCAAAGAAGATGAGTGAATTTTACTTTAGTTAAAACCTCCTTTAGAAATATGAAGTGATTTCTATTTCGTTCCAATTAAATGTCAACTGTATCCAGCTTTCTAATTGTTTCTGCTACCTAATTACATACGCCAAATATTTTATTATCTAACAAACAAATTTAAAAGAAAGTATTTTATATTCTAGTATGTGTACAGTAGTTCATATCTTATTTTAAGCTGGTTTGATAGCTAATAACCATATTAACTCCAGACAAATAAGTTTTAGTTCATTCATAACTCATTTACCCTTTAAGCAATGAATGTAGAACGCAAGAATAGATGTCTAAATTTAGTCCTTCAGATTGTAGAGATCAGGAGGGTATGGTTGTTATTTGTCAACAGACGTATGACCATGCCACTCTGAACATGCCTGATCTGGTTAACAGTCTAACATTTACTATCTATCTCATAAAACCAGAATTATACCTACAAACTGCTTTGACAGAAGTGTTCTGGGAGCCAGAAAAGATGTTTCTTACACTACATGAACATAATACCTAGCTCACAAAATACTCTTAGATTTTCAGGTGTGTGCATGTGTGTATGCCTGTGTGTGTGTGCATGCATACATGCAAGAGTATTTCTTTGTTGTAGACATTTTGTGAGTATGTGCGCGTGATTTCTTTGCTGTAAATATAATCCATAATATTACACTGACAAAATTTCCCATCTACAAGGTCATCATATCTAATTTCTGAGACATCACTCTTCCAGCACTAAGAGTTTAGAAAGAAGCAGTCTGATTTGTATCACTCCTAGACTCACAAAGTTCAGTGGTAAGAAAAGGCCTATAGTAAACTTTAAACAGTGTTTTGCGTTTATGTGTTCCTTATGTGTGTGCACGCACACATGCATGACAAAGCAAGTGCAAAGAGCAGAGAATGACGTGTAGAACCTGAGTCTCAGTTTCCATATGGTACAGGGAAGGAGCCTGTTGCCAGACATGAACACAAACATACTTACTAATGAGCCATCTCACTGAACCTGAAACAAACTTTTATTTCCATCAAAAGTTTTTAAATAATTTCTCCAATAAATTAAAAGAATGATTCTCTATTATCCAAGATATGTAACTTTTTATTTTGAAAATGTATGTTAATTACAAAGTTTCTCTTTCCTTCCTCCAAACCCTCCCATGTACACATCTCAAATTTGTTCCAATTCATGTTCATTTAATGTTTGAAAATTCTTAAACACACTGAAATTCATGACCTCTATTTTCATTAACTGTTACTGAACACATATATGTATTTGTATATACATGTATATTCCTAAATATAAACTATTGAGACCATATAATGTACTTGCAGATGTATGTGTTGAGAGCTGTTTAGCACTGGACTAGTCTGCTCTTCCCTGGTGAGGACTTCCTCTTCCACTCCCAGCTTTACTGACAAACCATATACTTTAATAGAAAGAGTTATTTAAATTATTTGGCAATACAACAAGTCAGTGAGACTACTGGGGAAATGCCCAATTTTAGCACATTCTGATCATCAAGTTATTATTGCTTGCTAGAGTTGGGGACTCATTTTAAAACACTTTATAGAAATCTAAATTTTTCACCAAGAACCTTTATAATTATTGTGAAATGTTTCAGAGGTTTTAAAAAAGAGGCTATCGTCTTTATAGGCTTCTCCTAAGAATAACACACTTTGGATTTGTGGTGGTATTCAGCTCCAAAACTATCAACACCATCAGAAGTAAGTCTATAGTTAATTTTTGGTGATACATATTTTATTTATAACCTATAAACTTTCTTACATCCCAGACACTCCATTTTATGACCTCAATCTATCCAGATACCTCAATGTCAAAAATGAGAAGAACTGGGTTGGCCTGGTAAAGCAAACTTGAAAGGATCATAAAACTAAATCACTAGATGCTCACTGCCAGAGCTCAGGATTCATTCATAAAACCGTAACATCAAATGCTCAAAATAAATGCTCATAGCCAGAGCAAGGGATTCATTTCCCTCATTTAAGGTAAAAAAAAAAAAAAAAAAAGATAGGGAAAAACAAAGAAAGAAAGAAGATGCCATATACCAAAGCTGGAATATTTACCCTATAGTTTATAGGAATATGTTTCTGAAAAAAAGCATTATTTTAGCAGCCAAAACATAAGATCTGAAAACACTTAACCTGAATACATCCAATTAAAAGAAATTATGAGACACTTCCAACTAATAGCTCAAAGGGAAAATCATGAAATACCCCAAAAATGAGAAAAGAGTTCATATTTTCCATTTCATTGCTTCATATATATTTTACTACTATAAAGATATTAGTTCTTCCATTTTCTCAAGGATACTGATGTTCCTAAAATTGACATGAAATGTGTTACGACAAGTCTGTTTGGAACAATATATTCCAAAATGCACATTTGTAAATAACAAAAAAGAATGCTGTTAATTATAATATTACAATAAATTATTGAATAAAGTATCACATGTGTATGTTGAAATCAGCCATAGAATGGGCACATTAACTGATTCAAAAGCACAGACTTAAGTCACCCTCCTTACAACACATGCTTAACAAGTAAGGGAGGACACACGTAAGTGCTATGTGAACAAGAGTAGCTAGTGAAATATTTGGTTTGTGGGGGAAAAACATTTAACAAATTCACTATCACACATTTCAGAATATTCTTAGCCTTGCATTGTGTGACTGTGAAAGAGAAGTGTAACTTCTTAGGATTATCATCATGGCAGCCATGTCTCCATGCCTGACAGTGAAAGAGAAGTGTAACTTCTGTAGCAGGGTTTCCCTGAATCTCATTAGGCTTATAAATCTGGCTTTGTTTTCTTTTTATACACAGTCTCTGAGCTGTCCAGGCTGGCCTAAATTTGGTTCTGCCACTGTCTCTCAAGTAGCTAAAAGTACAGGTGCACACTGTACATTAGGAAGGTTTAAAAATCCTTGAAAAAACCAATATACTCTATATGCCCTCCTATCCTGTCACTTGAATACAACAGGAGAGGTTGGTGAGTTATAGAAAAACTATAGTGTTCCCTCAGAAAAACTAACAATTGCCATACAGTTCAGGAATTCCACTATTGAGTATATACCCAGAAGAATGAAAAGACACTTTCTCTACATCCTCACCAACATTTGCTGTCACCTGATCTTAGCCATTCTAACTGGTGTGAGGTGGAATCTCAGGTTGTTTTGATTTGCATTTCCCTGGTGACTAAAGAAGTTGAACATTTCTTTAGGTGCTTCTCAGCCATTCGAGTTTCCTCAGTTGAGAATTCTCTGTTTAGCTCTGTACCCCATTTTTTAATAGGGTTATTTGGTTGTCTGGAGTCTATCTTCTTGAATTCTTTGTATATGTTAGATATTAGCCCTCTATCGGATGTAGGATTGCTGAAGATCCTTTCCAAGTCTGCTGGTTGCCGTTTTGTCCGATTGACCGTGTCCTTTGCCTTACAGAAGCTTTGCAGTTTCATGAGGTCCCATTTGTAGATTGTTGATCTTAGATCATAAACCATTGGTGTGCTGTTCAGGAAATTTTCTCCTGTGCCCATGTGTTCGAGCTCTTTCCCATTTCCTCTTCTATAAGATTCAGTGTATCTGGTTTTATGTGGAGGTCCTTAAATTATTTAAGTTATGAAGTTGAGGTGGGGATGAGAAGTGAATTGTGGTCATGACTGCAGAATAATATGAACGTAACTGATGTCACTTAAAAGTAGTAAAATTGTGGGCTGGAAAGATAAGGAAAGTCCTTGCTGCTCAAGCACGAAGACTTGCGTTCAGATCCTAGCACGCACATAAGGAAGCCAGGAATGCTGGTACACATCTGTAAGCCCAGCCCAAGCAGATCCCAGAAGCTCACTAGCCAGCCAACCTACCTGAAACAGAGAGCTCCAGATTCAAAGACCTTATCTCAAAATCTACAGTAGAGAAAGATAAAAGAAGGCATATACGTGACTCCAACCTTTGACTTGTCACACCTACATACATGGGCATTCATACTTGTACACGTGTACAGAGGAACACACATACACACACACACACACACACACAAAGTAGTTTTTAAAAGATAAAATTTTGGGAATATTTTACAATTCTTAAAAATTGTTAAAGTCATTCAATAATGAGTTTTGTTCTGTACAGTTTTAGAGCCAGTCATGGCATGGTTGCTCAAAAGCTGCTAAATCATCTGTAAGCAACTGCACTAGCACTAACATTAACTAGGATACATAAACCAGTTGGCTTAGCAAAATTATTGCTGTCTGTCAACCTCTTGGTCCTGCGTAAGATGGGTAACCATACAGAATACTTTATACTGCATAAGGAAGGACTTTTAAGATACACACTTGATGTTCGGGCATGAATATTTTATAAACATACTTTACATCTATTTTCCTATGCTTGGTGACTGGACTTACACCTCCATTACATTCCCTGTTACCTAACGAGGGCCTTGGGTAATCACTGGCCTACTCCTATTTTAAGTGGCCTACTCTTAGTCCTTCCTGTAAGTCTAAAGTCAAATGAAGTCTCCTCTGGATTCCGACACTTTCCATTTTTTTTCTCCCACTTACCTCTCTTCTCCTTGGCTACCAAACACTGCAAGTAAAGTCTAGTTTGATGCTTCCATTTTCCTACCCATTCCTCTTTTCTTGGTTTTATTTATTTGTTTGTTTGTTTGTTTGTTTATCTGCTTATTTTATTTTTTTAACATTTCAAATGTTATCCTCCTTCCCAATTTCCCCTCTGCAAACCCCCTAACCCATCTCCTTGTCTCTATGAGGGTGATCACCCACTCACTCACCTACCGACTCCAGCCTCACCACCATAGAATTCCCCTACACAGGGGCATCAAGCCTCCACAAGACCAAGGACCACCCTTACCCTCCCACTGATGGCAGATAAGGCAATCCTCTGCTACATAAGCAGCTGGATCCATGGATACTCTTTGGTTGGTGGTTTAGTCCCTGGGAGCTCTGGAGGGTCTGGTTGGTTGATATTGTTGTTCTTCCTATGGGGTTGCATGCAAACCCCTTCAGCTCCTTCAGTCCTTTCCCTAATTCCTCTTTTGCAATCCCCATGCTGAGTCTGATGGTTGGCTGTACCTCCATCTGTCTTAATCAGATGCTGGCAGAGCCTCTCAGGAGACAGCTATACCAGGCTCCTGTCAGCAAGCTGCTCCTGGCATCAGCAATAGTGTCTGGGTTTGGTGTCTGCAGATCAAATGGATCCCTAGGTGGGGTGGTCTCTGGATGGCTGTTTCTTCAGTCTCTGCTCCACATTTTGTTCCTGAATTTCCTTTAGACAGGAACAATTCTGGGTTAATATTTTTGCAACGAGTGGGTGGCCCCATCTATCAACAGGGAGCCGTGCCTGACCTCTGGATATGGTCTCTACAGATTCTCTCTCCTTTGTTGGGTATTTCAGCTAATGTCATCCCTGTTGGGACCTGGAAGCCTCTTGCTTTCCTGGCATCTGGGACTTTTTAGTGGCTACCCACAACTCCCCATGCCCCACTGCTACACACCTCTGTTCAATTTCCTGACCCCTGTACATCTGCCCCTGTACATCCTCCATCTCTTCCCATATCTGATCCTGCCCTATTTTTCCCTCCCCCTCCTCTCTCCCTCCCAAGTCCCTCTCACCCTCTACCTCCTGTGATTATTTTGTTCTACCTTCTAAGTAGGACTGAGGCATCCACGTGTTGGTTTTTCTTCTTCTTGAGCTTCATATGATCTGTGAGTTTTATCATGGGTATTCTGAGCTTTTTGCCTAATACCCATTTATCAGTGAGTATATATACCATGTGTGTTTGTGTTCTTTTGTGATTGGCTTACCTCACTCAGGATATTTTCTAGTTCCATCCATTTACCTAAGAATTTCATGAAGTCATTGTTTTTAATGGGTAATACTCCAGTACATAAATGTGCCCCATTTTCTGTTACATTCCTCTGTTGAGAGACATCTGGGCTGTTTCCAGCTTCTGGCTATTCTAAATAAGGCTGCTATGAACACAGTGGATCATGTGTCCCTGCTGTATGCTGGAGCATCTTTTGGGTGTATGCCCAGGAGTGGTATAGCTGGGTCCTCAGATAGTACTATGTTCAACTTTCTGAGGAACCACCAGACTGACTTCCAGAGTGGGTGTACCAGCTTGCAATCCCACTAGCAATGGAGGAGTGTTCCTCTTTCTCCACATCCTTGCCAGCATCTGCTGTCACCTGAGATTTTGTTTCTGATCTTAGCCATTATGACTGGTGTGAGGGGGAATCTCAGGGTTGTTTTGATTTGCATTTCCCTGATGACTAAGGATGTTGAACATTTCTTTTGGTGCTTCTCAGTCATTCGAGTTTCCTCAGTTGATAATTCTTTGTTTAGCTCTTATCACATTTTTAATAGGGTTATTTGGTTGTCTGGAGTCTAACTTCTTGAGTTCTTTGTATATATTGGATATTAGCCTTGTATCAGATGTAGGACTGGTGAAGATCTTTTCCCAACCTGTAGGTTGCTGTTTTGTCCTGTTGACAGTGTCCTTTGCATTGAAAAACTTTTCTTGGTTTCTTGAGAATTTATTTCTGCTCTAGGCACTTTACTAAATTCCACTCCAAAAAGCTAAGCATGTCTTTCAATCTGATGTTATAATTCATACCACCGAGACAAAGGTAAGAAAGAAACCACACATGTCTAAAGAACCATCATCTTTAAAACCTTCCCCTTGTCTAAAGCAGATTCTCCTAATTCTTTGTGGCTTCCATTTCGTATGTCTTCTCCAAATCTCTAAATGTGGGTAACTGCTATGCTATCCCTCTTCCATGCATCTTTCTCTCCCAGGCACTGTCCAGAACTCCTCTTGAGACTTGACAGGATGTTTTATAAACTGAGAGTCTGAGCAGCAAAAAGTAGTGAGTAGCAAATACAACCAGGTAATGGGAAACAATTCCAGTTACCCCAGTGACCATGGGTTGGCCATAGTGTAATACTTCCCAAACGCACATGTACATACCAGTATTCAAGGTTAAGAAAACCACATTTGTATTTTTTGGCAGGTTAAATACATTTTAAATGAAGAAAATATTCAGAATGTTTTCTTTCTAAAATGCCTGAACTGCTAGAAGGAAGTATCTAACAATCTGTTCATTATTAATTGTATGTTTCTGATATGGTTGATTATTTAGACTTGATGCAATCATTCAGCTGGTTAAGATTGCTTACTGATGCAAAGTTAAAGATACAATGTATAAATTGCAGTATAAATGTAAGTTTCTTAAGGCTAAAAGATAGCTTTCTCTAATAGAGTTCTTAAAATCCTATGTAGAATAATACTGTGGAATAGAAACAAAACCAAACTCATGCAGAACTGACAGGCCTTAATCTAAAAGTTGCTGTCAGAATATTTTCTTTAAAATTATAACTTATTGCCAGAAGGTGGTGGTGGTGGTGGTGGTGATGGTGGTGGTGGTGGTGGTGG
>NW_021604565.1:12025238-12033100 GCF_004785775.1 Grammomys surdaster
GGTGGAGGAGGAAGAGGAGGAGGAAGAGGAGGAGGAGGAGGAGGAGGAGGAGGAGGAGGAGGAGGAGGAGGAGGAGGAGGTGATGGTATACCATGCCCAGCACTCAGGGGTTGGTGAGGTACAAGCAGGTGCATCTGTGAGTTCAAGGTCACCCTGGTCTACAACAGTCAGGGCTACATAGAGAAATCCATCTAGAAAAACAAGCTAAAAAGTATGGCTTATGACTAATGGATAGCACTAGTAGGGAAAGTTGAAACTGAGTGTGTTGTAAACTTTAGGACAGTAACTAGGGACACTTCTCTATCATGGCTGTTCCCTCCTGCTGTGAAAAATATATTCTTTTAAAGGCTTTGCCTTAAATGCAGAGTCTATATGAAAATATTTTATTTAAGCCACTCGTATTTTTATTTCAACTTAAATAAAACTACTAGCTACTTCATTGCTATTGTCGCTCTTATCAACTAGCCACCCTCCCTTTCTTAGTTCATGGGCAAACCTCCTAAGGAGTCTACATGTTTTACCCTCATTCAAAATAAAAGTCTAAGCACTGATGTGTAGCCTTCAAAGCTTTAGCATACACCAGGAGTCAAAAGGACCCCACTTCAACATAATTAAATGCAAAACTGTTACCTCTGCTGGAAGGATTGTCACTCAGTCTAAATCTCCTTGGCATTTTAGTCAAGTACCACTTTCTATGAGGTATTGGCTAAAAATCCAACACAACACGCTGAGCGTCCTCTGTGACTCGTCATTTCCTGCCCTATCACTTTGCTTCCTTCCTACTGCCATGTAATATACATGCTTTATCTCTCCCTCCATTCTCTTTTCCCTTCAGTATACAAAACCCAACACAGAAATGTTCCTGTTCTTCTATTTCTGTATCCTCAGGATATGAAACAGCCCCAGCAGACAGTAGTAGTATTAGCTGAATGAATAAATACCTGGACACCTGCCAGCTGGCCCAGACGCCTACAACTACAGCTTCCCCTAACAACACTAGTGGGCTCACTCAGTGTTCTAAGAGTATAGCACCTCCTCTATTCATGATCTGCAGAGAAGTAATTAGAAATGGCTTATGTAAGGCTAGAGAGCTAAAGGACACTGCAATAAATAATATCAGAGCCATAGTTCCTTATGCCTGCAAAACAACTTGAGAATTTCACCTTCAAAATACAGGGATAAAACTGTAACTGGATTTGCTTACCAAATGAATTCTGATATCACACAGTGGTTACTATGGATACTAAAATGTAAGTAGTGTTGTCACTCTCCTAACTCTTTCACTGGAATACTCAATCCTATCCAATGGCCATGAAGCTCTCCTTGTGTGTAAACAGAAAGACAAACTTCCTATCATGCTCCCGTGCACCTGAGTATCTGTTATCTACCTGTATAAACATCAGTCAGTGCCATGCAAAGGGAGCTCCAGGGAAAATGGAGGCAATCAGAGAAAACACAGCCCGTGGTAGCAGGGACACAAGCTAAGCAGGAGGGCTGGATAATACGGGTAAGAGCCATGGAAAATAAATACCGTGATTGAACTTGAGGCGAATGGAAACAGTTCAGATTGGCTTCGTACAATGTTCCATGAAACATATGATGTCCATATGTCCATTACCAACAACTGAAACATGGGAAATAACAAAGCCAGTGCTAAGATGGCTGTAAGAACACACCCAACACAGTCCCTACCACACCACGAGCAGTCTAACACGCTACAGCTGCCAGGCAGTTGGATAAGAAAAGAAAAGGAAAAAGGAGTAAAGTAAAACCGTCCCTCTTCCCTACAAAAGAAAAGAGATTTATACTAGAAAAAGAATGTGGCCACAGAAATGTTAAAATGTAAAGCACAACTTCTTCCCTGTAGGCAGTTTCCAAAAGTATAAATCCTTCACAACTAACGATGGCAGCTCTACTCAAACCTGCAAGGGCTTCACGAGCCAGTGGACTGTGGAAGTAAAAGAATTATATGATGAAGTAACTTCCAAATAAAATCTGTAAATATGATGTTTCCAGTGTCAAACTGAGACCTAAAGCAGACTGACCAAAGAATGTGACAGAAATATTATCAGGTTTGATGTCAGTGTGAACAAGTCACCCAAATTACTTTGCATTCATAAGACAAAAATTACAGTTTAAAACAAACAAAGGCAATGCTTGGGCAAAGCCATGAAGGACCAATCCTATAGCAAGACCAAAGCTAAGAAACCAAACTATAAAAGCAGTGTTACCATCCAGGACCTATCTGTGGTCCTGGACTTTTCAACAAATCAAAATCCAGTTATTCCTAAACTGCATTAAAATTATCTGAGTTGTGATGCATAAATATATTAGTTGTCAATGACTAAAACTAAACAGTAATTAAATCCAGCAGTAAAAACACATGACTATCTTATAGTAAATATCAATGTATCCCTATTCCAACCTAACTCCCCATTCTACCCCTGAACCCCAAACTTAAAACCAACTACAATTTCTTGAGTAGCTGTAGTGCGGTTAAGAAAAGGAAGCTATGCTTGTTTGTATGGAATCTGCCGTTTCCTCCCTGCCAAAACACTTGTTTAAAAAGTCATGTAATATTTCTATTAAATTGTAAATGCAGCCGACAAGGAAATGGCTTACTGGCAATGGACTACCTTTGTGGCGGTGCCAACGGGCCTACAGCAAAACAGTGCACATGGTAATTTCAACATGCATTCCCAAGTAACAAAACTGTTCTTTACATAAATACCACAGAACCTGAATAAGATCCAGAAAAAGCAAGGAAATTTGCCCAAGCTTTCATGCTTGCCTATATCAATTGTATGTCACAGCTAAAGCAAAATAGAAAAGCATCTACACATGTTCAAGAAGCTTGTGAAGTTGGATCATATAACCCTGGGAAAACTATTGCAGCTTAAATCTGTGTATTTCTTGTTAACCACTGTAACAACTTGCTAATAAAAATTAAAAAAAAACTGAGGGTATCAAATGAACCAAAATGTACTAACTAAATACAAGTCCTTAAAGATTGTAATGAAACTTATTAACAAGAACATGTGTTCAGTATAAGCCACAATTGTTAAGTTCAATTACTTATTTCTTTAATATCATTTATTTGATTACAGAATTTAAGAGATTCACAAGCCTTCCAATGAAAATGGTGATTTGTAGTATGTAAGTCACTATGATGCTTATGAAGTCACCTTTATCATGTATTCCTTGCGTTTCACTATATAGCTCAACTTTGTATAATTATGCTATTTATACAAGCACATCTGTAATGAAGAAGGTTCTAATCATGTAAAAGTTATATTGAAAACTAAATGCCAACACACAATCTGCATGAACATAATCAATATACAGTTCTCTAAGAGGGTAAACAACTCTTTCTGAGGACATTTAGTTGCAAGATGCATGTAAGTATGCCTTGTCTGTTGTCGTGTGTGTGTGTGTGTGTGTGTGTGTGTGTGTGTGTGTATAAATATAATTCCAAAAGTCAAACTTGATAGAAAGATAGAAAGTCTATTTCTTATGAAAAATATTGTAGATTTTCAAGTGTCATACACCTGTCAACATACCAATTTCCAAGCCCCAAGTTCTCCGACCTTGTATGTTTTCTACAAGGACCCACTGCCTTAGCTCTCCACCCTTGACATCACTGTAACTGAGAATGCAGCTGCTTTTAGGACAGACAGAAGTCTTCCTTACAATCTAACCATTCTCCTGCTGTGTCCACAGTCAAGACTAGAGAATGGCAATACTCTTGTTTTGATTTCCTTCATTAAGGGGACAGGAGCTAAAACACTCAAAAAAAAATCAATTTAAAATGTAAATAGATTGTGCGAAATAAAAGGCCATCAGGCTACAGGGAAAAGAGGGGTGTTCCAAGCTGCATTTGATTAGCATGTACTGTCAAGGTTCTTGTTTATTTCCCTGGCCCAAACTTGTAAGTAAAATACTTAATATTGTAAGAAAGAAGAATCTGCGTTTACCATGTTTCATACTAACACTATAAAAGAATCTTTGAGATAGAAAAGAAAACCTGGCTCACATTCACACAGCAAAAACACTTGATTTTGAATACTTTTATACATAGGTCACTGTGTCAGGTTCAATTCAGAAAACATGTGAGACATATGTCCTTTAAAATTAAGATCTAGCAGGAAATACAAGACAGATGCCTCATTAAAAAGCTGCTAGACACATCTCACATAACATGATAAGAGAATTCAGAGAGATAGGTTTTTGGTTTTGTATTGTTTCTTGAGGCAGGTCTCAACATATAGACCAGGCTGGCCTTGAACTACACTCTTCTGCCTCCAGGGTGCTGGGATTAAAGTTTTAGCCTTCACATCCTGCAGGACAAGGACACAGTTTAAACAGCTAAGTGAAGACCTCTAATACTAATTAGAGTTATTAATCTAGACTTTTTGGAAGTCAAGATAATAATATTAATAAAAATACAAAGAGAGGAAGGAAGATAATGGGTACCATGTTCATATAATATGTATATATAATATACACACATATTTCAGATTAAAATTTAGAATCATTATACACTATGATCAAGCAAATAATAAAAATATCATAAATCTTAAATGTCATGATATTTTTACTAGTGAACACACAATTCTCAATCACTCTAGATAACAGAACCCTTGTTCCCAGGAGCCCCTATTTTCATTTGATCAAAAGTGTAATCTGGGTCAACGGGACAGCTCAGCAGGTAAAGACACCTGCTACTAAGCCTGACAACCTCATCTGATCCTCAAGATCCACACAGTGGAGAGTCAAATTGTCCTCTGTCACATGAATTGTGTCCCCAACTTAACAAATCAATAAGAAAAAGTTATTTTTAAAAGCTATCTTGCAAAAATGCACATCTATCCAAACACTAAAATTCAAAAGGCCTGACTGGTTGAATTTTCTGCTAAAGATGTCAGTCATGGCTTTCCTAACTGGGCTAGTCAATGCTTCAAATGAGGGGCAAGAGAAAGAAACCCAATGGCTGAGAGACAGCAGGATACTTGCCACACAGCATGAAGACCTGAATCCTAGGAATCCATGTGTCTTAGTGAGGGTTTCTACGCCAGGAAGAAACATATGACCAAAAAGCAAGTTGGGGAGAAAAGGGTTTATTTGGCTTATACTTCCATATTGCTGTTCATCATTGAAGGAAGTCAGGACAGGAACCCAAACAGGGCAGGAACCTGAAAGCAGGAGCTGATGCAGAGGCCATAGAAGGGTGCTGCTTAGTGGACTGCGCAGCCTTTATTCTTATAAAACCCATGACTATCAGCCCAGGAACAGCACCTTCCCCCATTAATCATTAATTGAGAAAATGCCTTACAGCTGTATCTCATGGAGGCATTTCCTCAACTAAGGTACCTTCCTCTCTGATGACTTTAGCTTGTGTTGAGTTAACACACAAAACCAGCCAGTACCCCATGTAAAGTCAGACACAGTACAATTCATGTGTAATTAGAGCACCTTATATGGAGATGAGGGGCAGAAACATGAGAATTCCTGGAAGCTGTGGGCCAGCTAGCCTGTGGTAAGCAGTTTTGAACAAAAGACTGTCTTAAACTGGGGAAAAGGCAAAGTGGAACATCCAAGATTATTCTCTTTATTCTCTGGCTGGCACACACACAGACACACATACACACAGACACACAGACACACACAGACACACACACAGACTCTCACTCAATCACTGTGGCACACAACACGCAAAGTCATAGACATAAACATTCATATTTTTTTAAAAACCTCCATTAATTAACAAGAAAGGAAAGAAAATGTATCTCTGTCTGCACTGCCCATTATTTTCCTATTATTTCCATATTATTTCCAGTAGTCACTGCAGAAGCCACCTGCGCAGAGTGATGCCTCAGGTACTACAAAGGCCCTGATTCCTCCACTGTCCTAATGGTCAACTGGCACAAAGTCAGATGATGCAGACAGTGCTTGTTTTTCCCCAGCAAAAAAAGTTTCCTAAGAAAGAATTGTAACTAGCATTAAATAGGAATCATTATAAGTACTTGAATCATTCATAAAAAGTAAAAAATACTGCAGAATTCTACATAAACAATTCTACTTTCTTTAACATATAGGTAAATTACCCAGAGATCTCATTTGAACCTAACAAACAACTCTGTGAAATGCACATAGGAGGGACCATCACAGTTCATTTGTGATGTAAAAACAAAAACCAAAATCCAAAAACAAACCATTATATATCTAAGAAAATGGCTACAAAAATCTGACCCCAGATCAATCTGGGAAATCAGGACGCCTAAGACATAGTGTGTTTAAGACGTGTGGTTGGTAAGGCCATATGCCTATTAAGAATGGCCAAAGGACACAAGGTGGCTAAACTGCTAAGGTACTTACAGCCTAGTGAATGACCTAAGTTCGATTCCTGAGTTCAAATCTTGGTTTTGCTACTGACAGGTTAAGTCATATTAGCAAATAATGTTAACCCTTTACTTAAAGGTTTAATCTAAGCCACCTAGTGATATTTTAACAATTTCAAATACATTTTTTTCACTGACAATTCCAGTTATAAACTTTTTCCCCACCCCCCCCAACACACACGCACACACACACCCATTAATATCTACATGAGACTGTATAGATCACTAACTTTATTATTTCATTATTAGCTTTATTAACTACTCACTGTAAACAAAAATTTCATCTATGTTACAAATGGCAAAATGCATAAAGTACTTCTTGTGTTTCATGCGGTCATTAGTCAAAGGAAAAGCACTGAGTTGCAATGAAAGCAAAGACAACTCTGTTTTCAAAGGGTCTGATGGAAAAGCAAGAACCAAATAAATATGGTCCTTTCAAGGAAAGCAAGAGTCCTTTCAAGTAAGGATTCGGGTTTTGGAAATCTATCCTCTGCATGATTTGGCTGTTTCTCAACACATGCATGCACCTTGTTACTCAAGTTGTGAAACAGCTCACCACACAAGAAAGATTCAAGACTATTTACATAGCAATTTAAAACCATAGTGTAGTGGGTTGATCTACTGCTGCTTGTATTCTAATGCAAAATCCTGATTCCTCAAGATGTAGTTGATCCTCACATACTCAAGTGATGCCATGAGAACCTTTTTCCCAATTTAACTGGTCAATAAAAGGCTAGATCCTGCAATTGGGCAATGGACGGAGATTCCAGAAAAGGTTTTAGGTAGAGAGATTAAAAATGGAAGACACAGGAGGAGGAAACCACCATGGGCCAGAACCATGTGGCCAGGAGAAACAGCAAGTAACAAGAGGCTTTATAGCTGGGGAATAAGCTAGTACAGCCCTAGACCTGCCCAATCTAAGCTTACGGCTTATAAATAGAATATCTGGATTGTGTGTCTTTTAGGTAGGCTTATTAGGATTGTAAATCCCAACCACAATGTATTACATTTGGAAATACCTAAGGTCACTAGCCAAAGAAAGAATGCAAATTATAAGGAGAAAAACAGAAATCTATATAGACTATAGCTGTAGAAGACCTCACACTTCTAAATAAACTCTGAGGGGATGGAGATATGGATCAGTACTGCCTGCTCTTCCAGAGGACAGGTTTGGTTCCCAGCACCCACATGGAAGCTCCCAACTATCTATGCCTCCAATGTCAGAGGATCTGATACCCTGCACTATCCTCTGTGGGTACACACAACACACAACAACACACAGGGAAAACACCATGTACATTAAACAAACAAACAAACAAACAAAACCTGAGTTGGGACTTGAAAACCCAGCAGGAATTAAAATGATAGAAAAAAAGACCAAGGCATCTGCAGTGGTTTGAATAAAAATGGTGCCCATAGGTCCATGGGGAGGGATGCAATTAAGAGGAATGGCCTTGTTGGAGT
>NW_021604565.1:12033110-12036738 GCF_004785775.1 Grammomys surdaster
AGGTCCATGGGGAGGGACACAATTAAGAGGAATGGCCTTGTTGGAGTCTGTGGTACCCACAGGTCCATGGGGAGGGATGCAATTAAGAGGAATGGCCTTGTTGGAGTTGGTGTAGCTTTGTTAGAGAAAGTGTATCACTAGAGCACAGGCTTGGAGGTTTCAGAAACTCAAGCCAAGCCTAATGGTCGGTATTTCTTCCTGCTGCTTGCCATTCCAGGTACAGAACTCCAGCTACCTGTCCAGCACCATGTCTGCCAGCACACTGCCACATTTCCTATCATGATGATAGACTAAACTCCTGAACTGCACTTAAATCCCTTCCTTTATAAGAGTTGCCCTGGTGTCATGGTGTCTCCTCACAGCAACAGAACAATGACTAAGACGGTATCCTAGGAAGATGCTTGCAACAGAGTGTAGCCAAAGGATTTTTAAAAGAGAAATACTATATTCTAATATATTTTTACTACCTTATAAGTATGAATTCAAACTCAGGAGAATTTTAAGATCATTAAAGCAGAGGTCACATAACACAATTCCTTTCAATTTGGCCAAATTTAATGTGCTAAATCACTTGTTTGGAAAAGATTTCCAAAGGGTAGAAATAGAATGGTTATGAAGTTGGAGAGATGGTTCAGCAGTTAAGAGCACTAAGTGTTCTTCCAAAGGTCCTGAGTTCAGTTCCCAGCAACCACATGGTGACTCAAACCATCTGTAATGGGTCCAGTGCCCTCTTTTCTTCTGGTGTGTCTTAAAACAGCTACAGTATACTCATACACATAAAATAAATTTTTTAAAAAAAAATTTAAAAAAAGAAATAGAATGGTTACAATGTAAGACTCACCTCTAGAACTTAGCTAGGATGATGTAGATAAACCATAAAACTTTTCTTGAGACTTTTACATCTCATTACAGAATCATCCCATGAACATCCTGCCCAAAGTATAGAGGTAACTGATACTCAAAGAAGAATGAAGAGTTCATGTTCTGACTTTGCTATTTTTCATGTTTTTTCCAAATAAATAATTTATGTTATTTTTACTTTTTAATACTACCAGGAGAGTTTACATGTGCAAAGATAACAGAAATGGAGTACAACTGTACCACTAAAATAACTGGGCTTCAATATGTCAATTAGATTGTTAAGTATTTTCAATACTGTAGTTATCTGTACCATCATAACAGCTTTGTAATTATAAGCATAATTTCAATTTATTCCTCATTAGATATTCAAAAGTATTCCCTTTTTTCTTCGTCTATTTAATTCACTTACCTCTCCACCCTTTCTCTTTTCCATAAATATACATACAAACTTCACTCTTATATCCTTCCTAGGGCAACTACAGCCACTAGATGGCAATCTATATATATGCATACATATGTGTGTGTGTGTGTGTGTGTGTGTGTATGTCAGAAAGTCTTACATATTACTATAACCTAACATCTGTGTCATTATAAATCCTAAAGACAACAAACTAGACTTTAATATACAAGATATATACTTCAAGTGCAAAGATCACCATGGAATCAGGCAGGTGACTGTGATTTAAAACAAGTATATTCTGTAAGTAAATAGTTACTAAATAAATAAACACTCTAAATATCAGCTTAAAGAACATAGAGGAAAGAAGGAAAAAGCACTGAGAGGTAGGAACTGAGGACCGTAAGTAAGGACTAATTTTTTTTTAATATAATTTATTTATTTTTTTCAAATTGTAATTTATACTCATTCACACAGGGGTTATAAACACAGAAAGGCAGGATGTGGGGAAGGGGACGACACTGGAGTGTGGGTGTTCAGGGGGAATACAGATATCTTTCAGAACAGGGTATCGGCTGGGTAAGGGTTCAGGGGACAGGTCGCTACGGCTCTGCCTATGATTCCCTTGAAGGACTAATTTCTTAAACCTTTTCTAGTGACCTTTGGAAAGTAATGAGCTAAAAAAACAAAAACATGGAAAGAAGAAAAAGTCTCTTCTACTGAAAAGCAAGGAACCTGTGGTAGTGTTCCTGGTGGAAGAGAATAGCACTTGTTACAGATAAACAGCTGTCAGAGCTCTTCCCTCACAATCCACAGCTCAATGAAACATGGTCAAAAGTAAGTGACTCATCTTTAAGGAGCCACTCCTTCTACACAGAATCTAAACTCCCTTTGTCTTTGTTCTATTGTTACAAAACTGCAAAACTCAAAACCAATGCTTTTAGTAAAATATAATTTTCTTACCCTCATTGGATGTATATCAGCATAAGGAGGTTTTCCTTCTGCCATTTCTATAGAAGTAATGCCAAGGGACCAGATGTCAGCCACACAGTTGTAACCTATTTCTTGAATTACTTCAGGAGCCATCCAAAATGGAGTTCCTATTACAGTGTTCCGTTTTGCCATTGTATCCTGCAATAATGTTACATAAGCATAAATACTACACAAAAACACAAAGTAAAAAGGTATAACAACATATTCATTAAGACATGTGATCTGCTAGTAACACAGATTCTATTCAAAATTGACTATTTTCCTAATGTTTCAACTATATGACATATTTTAGGAATCTCAAATTGTAAAGCACCAAGAGTGCTTAACTCATTATCATGATAGCAATAAAAGCAACAAGGCAAAGTGCCAAGAGATTCAATACTGCTTCCCTTTCATCAGCGGGAGCATTGTAAATGTACTCAGTATCTAGTGACCCTCACATTGTAAACAGACTCAACTATGGCTTCTTCTGCATAACAGTAACAAAAGCCACCCTGCACACTCCCCTAATCCTCAGCCTAGTCACCCAGCCCTCAAAAGTGGTCAAAATATATATAAATTACTATAGTCAACTTACGGTTAACTGGCCAGCCACTCCAAAATCTGCAAGCTTTGCATGTCCTTCTGTATTGAGGAGAATATTCCCAGCTTTTATATCTCTGTGTATTTTCCTCATAAAATGCAAATATTCTAATCCTTTCAACGTGGATTTTAGAATAGTTGCAATTTCATCTTCTGTTAACTGGAAAAGAATATTTTTAAAATCATGTTGAAATACAATATTAGATGAAATCACAGAAGACAATATCAGTAACAAGTCCTTCTTTCGTGTGTGTGTGTGTGTGTGTGTGTGTGTGTGTGTGTTTCAAGAAAGGGTTTCCCTGTAGAGCCCAAGCTAATCTAGATCTGGCTCTGAAGACCAGGCTGGCCTCAAATTCAGAGATCTGCCTACCTCTGCCTCATGAATGCTGAGATTAAAGGTATGTGCTACCACCAGGCACAAACTACTAAGTAGCCATTAAACCTCTACAAAAAAGATCAAGATTAATAAAGTCACAAAATTCCTGCCCATTATACAGTGCCTTCATTCTATTATTACATACATTACTTAACAATGAAAGAGTATAGATTCCTTTAAAATTATCTGTGATGCACATATAGTAAAAATGCATATCCTAAGAATCACCTTGACTAGAACTCATCATTTCCCTTTGGGCCACTACAATCTGTTTTCCACTGATTATTTCATTTACCTTTAAAATAATCTTATAGTGTAGCATTATATTCTAAAATAATAAGAAGCCCTGATCTGCTTTCCAGGTTCCTATTATTAAAAAAGAATTTCTAAATCCCTTGTAATTTGCTAAGGGGGGGGGG
>NW_021604565.1:12036838-12062709 GCF_004785775.1 Grammomys surdaster
GGGAGGGAGGGAGGGAGGGAGGGAGGGAGGGAGGACAATCCTGTCATTAGATGGTTGGTTGCTCAGCCCACCTCATGACATGTGATTTACCTATGCCTATATAATCAAATCACACAAAAATGGCTGAGCTACGGAGGAAGACATACTCTGACAGGAAGCAGGCAGTAACACACAAGAGAAAAGGTCAATGGCAAGTGCCACAAGGGAACTGGGTAGAGAACCAGAGGAAGGCTGGGAGGCTCTTTGGATATCCAGGAGTATCTGAGAGACTGCTTTGGTTTTATGCTTCTAGAACGTTAAGGGTGAGGCGATTCAGGAGATGCCCTGAGGACTCACATATTCTGTACATGTACAGTCACGAAGCTACAACTCCAGCCCCCATCACTAGTAGGGGTTTTGGAGCCAACTGTATGAATGTTTTCTTGGAATAAACAACCTACACTAAAAGGTGGAGGAGAAAAATTCCTTGACTCAACTTCTCAAGTTGATTCAAAATCAGAAAGGAGAGGCATACTTAGAAAGCTTATTTTGTTAACATATTATCCTGAGAGTAGAGATGGAAAAGGACACTGTAAGAATACTACAGAACATTATCCTTGCATACACACTAATCCAGATCCTTAATAAAATACTGGCAAATACAAATAATCATGATATTCAAAGGATTTTATGTAACATGATCAAATAAAATTTATTTTTCAAACTTAAAGATGATGCAACATACAAAATTTTCAACATATTGATATACTATCAACAGAATGATTGAAAAAAGCCACATGATCACTCCAACTGTTAGTAGAAAAGCCAACTGACTAAACAGTAAATTTAACAAGAGCAAGCTAGAGACCCAAGGAGCGCAGCAGGAGCGCACAGGCCTCCATGAGCACTGTGGAAGACAGGAAGCTTCGCTCCTGCCGATTCTCTTCAGCAAGGCACTGCAAGTTCTAGGCAGAGCAATGAAACAAGGAAAGACCTATAAGAAGGAAACGATCTGTGTGCACAATAAACAATAATAAAACTTAAAAACTGTAAGAATAGGTAATTTTAGCAACGTAGCAAGATGGTATTTTTTTGTAATTTCCTTTTAAGAAATGCTAACGATTTTGTATGTTTATTTTGTTCTTTTTATCTTGCTATTTATAATAACATCAAAAGAATAAAATTCTTAGGAATTAGCCAAGGGAAAGATCTATCCAGTGAGAACTAGAAAACACTACTGAGATAAATCAGAGAGGAAATGGCAACAGAAATTCATCCCATGACCACATCCACACTTCCTGCCTAGAAGTCCACAAAGCAATCTACAGATTCACCATCACCTCAAGCAAAATGACTCAGAGTCATTAGTGAAGAAACAAAGAAAAGAATCTTAAATGTAATGGAGCCAAGCTGGGTGGTGGCTCACATCTGTCACCTCAGCTAAGGGGCTGAGGCAGGGTTGCCAGAACTTCAAACCCAGCTGGGCCAGCATGGGTGACAAAGAACAGTATGAACAAACTAGAAGAGCAAAGTTCTTACTGAAGTCTTACTACTTACCCTCATGAAGAAAGCCCTACAGATGGATGGAATAGAATGCTGATCCCAGAAACAGCCCAGGTATCTCAACAAGATTATCAAAACCATTTAATGGGGAAAGAAGAATCTTTTCTAAGACCATATCAAAATATTAACTCAAATGGACCAAAGATTTAAATATAAGACTAAGTGCAAACAAATATTAGAAAAGAAAGACAGCAAAAGCTTCACAACATGGGAATTGGCAATGATTTTCTGGATATAATCAAAAGGACACACATGCAAAAGAAAAAAACAATGGGGAGCTTCATGGACTTTAATCTCTGAAATAAGAGAGTTAAAATGAAACCCCAAAATAGGAAACCTCAAGTATTTTTGTGAGAACAGTAAGGCTACTTTGTAAAACAATATGACAACTCCTTAAAAAATTTAAACAGCTACTTTTTCAATCCAGGGATTCCACTTTGAAAGCTAAAGCGAGATCTGCAGCCGAACATTACTTCCATAACTAAAAGGAAATGTAGACCTCAATGTCCAGTGACAGACTGCTGGACAAGCAAAAGGGTGTTTATGTGTAAGTGTTAGTTTCCTGCCCTAGAACAAAATAGCAGAAAATTAATACATAATAAGAAAGGTACATGCCAAGCCCAACAGCAACAAGCCAAGAGACTGCACTGGGACAAAAACGATGACATCACAAGCCAGGCATGAAAGAAGAACAAGAACCACACGGGCCCGAATGCCCTGATGATCTATGGACCGCAGGGTCTCACCTCACCGTGACCTCCCAATACCATCACCCAGATGCCCGAGTCTTCAACTCATAGACTTCAGAAGGATGCTTGTCCAAACCACGATAACACACTCGGGTGTTAGTGTGGCCTAAAACGAAAGAATTTCTGTGATACACTGCAAGGTTTTTCTTCTGTTGGCTTACAATGAGATCACTGATCTATGCCCATGGCTCTTCTACACTTCTACATGAATGGCTTACAGCCACACTCAGAAAATCGGAGGTAAGAGTGCCGTTTGTGTCTGCTCTTTATAAACTCTAGATCATGGCCCCAAATGAAGTAGCATAACTCAATGTGGCAGCTATGAAAAACATGACACTAAAAGGTTTCTGGTCCCTCCATGTGTACTCTTTGGTTGGTGGTTTAGTCCCTGGGAGCTCTGGGGGAAGAGGGGGTCTGGTTGGTTGATATTGTTGTTCTTCCTTTAGGATTGCAATTCTCTTCAGCTCCTTCAGTCCTTCCCCTAGCTCTTCCATTGAGGGCCCCGGGCTCAGTCCAATGGTTGGCTGTGAGTATCTGCATCTGTATTAGTCAGGTGCTGGCAAAGACTCTCAGAGGTCAACTAGACCAGGCTCCTGTCAGCAAGCTCCAGCTATATATATAGCAGAGGGGAGGTCCTCAGTCCTGTGGAGGCTTGATGCCCAGCAAAGGGGGATGCTAGAGGTGGGGCAGGAGTGGGGGGGGGGAGCAATCTCGTAGAGGCAAAGGGGAGGAGGATGGGATGCAGGGTTTGCAGACAGGAGACCAGGAAGGAGGATAGCATTTGAAATGTAAATAATAAAATAACCAATACAAAATTTTAAAAAAACCAATAGATTATATAAGTTCTGCAACAAAATAAGCAAACAAACAAACAAAAGGTTTCTGGTCAGCCTATCTCCACTCCTTTCAGACTGGCAACCATCCCCATCCCTGCCTTCTCCCAGGGATTCCACAACCACCACAATGGCAGATAAGGGTAGATAGATCTCATCCCTCAACAAAGACGCTTCCTTTTGCAGCACCAAGAAACAAACATTACAGAGAGCCACAACTCGTCAAACTGTAGATAACAAGTACCGGGGATCACCAGGCGAGACTGACACATCTACAGCACAGCAATGCATCTGAGAGTCAGTCAGCATCCCAGAAGAAGGGCACAAAGTCTGCTAAGAGCCGGAGACCGGAGTCAGCCTGAGACGGTGCCTTCTAGCTATGGCAGGAAACTGAACCCACGGAGTGTCAGCAGCATGGCTGGTAAACAAGACCCCAATAATTCCCACAGTTGATATCCAATGTAGACTGAGCAAATTTCACAGAGCCCCACCCCTAGATAAGGAGCTACAAGCAATTAGCAACTCCTGGGAAAGAGAGAACAAGGCTACCCCAGGGATAAGGCTACCCCAGGGACGAACCCCAGGACTGGTTATCCAACACCAAGGAGTCCGTCCTAGAAATACATACACGCATGCAAAACTAATCAGCAAGCTATATTAATATATTTATTAATTTACATATATATTATGGTTAAAGAAGAGAGGACTGTGAATTTATGGAGGGAGGGCACAGAAGGAAGAGGGAAGAGAAGGAGGGTAAAAGATGTAATTATATTCTAATTACATTTTAAAATATTAAAGGTTTCTGAACATGAAATTTAAAAAATTCAAATTCCAATGTATAAAGAATGTGAAGTATCTCTGCCAGGCTACTGACATCATGTGACCTCAGTGTAGCCTTGACTCTGAACACGTGACAGGTGTACCATACACAGCACAGACCGTCTAAACACAACGCCAATGAACACTGTCTGAAATACGGGCTCAGATTTGAGACAACTGCATCTTGTGCAATGCTTTTATTATACTAAAGAGAGTTTTGCTTCTAGAAATATAAGGATTTAGACCAGTGACTCCCAGTCTGGAGGTCACAGTCTGACATCATCTACATTCCGATTCAGGACAGCAGCAAAGTCACAGTGTGAAGGAGCAGCGAAGTAACTTTATGGTTGGGGTCACCACAACATGAGAAGCTCTACTAACGGATTACACTTCAGACTTTAATTTTACTTTTAAAGGTTACCACATTAATTATGACTTAGAATTAGGGTAGAACTTCCAACAATTCTGCCATTGGTATGACATACAGGAAGCAACGTACTTCTGACAAGACCTTTTTACTGGATCATGATCTGACTTTGCTAAAGAATTTGAAAGGTTCAACCTCATCCTATGAATCTATAGCATAGTAACAAAAGGTTTTCATGTGAAGTTTATCTGTAACAACTAAGTAAGTTTACACTCATTTAGACAACAATCTTTTTCAATAAATGTCTACTGTACTGGGCTCTACCATACAGTTATTGTTAAAAATGCTTAATGAAGAGTAATGAGAAAATTAATAGTCCCATGCTTATTAAGCTTACAAATTAGTTGAGGGTCTGGAGAGATGGCTCACCAGCCAAGAACATAAACTCCTCTTGCAGAAGACACAAGCATGGGTTCCAGCACCCACATCAGGTGGCTCATACCTCTTGTAACGCCAGCTCCAAGACCTGACTCCCTCTTCTGGCCTCCAATGGCACATGTCACAAAAGCACACATATTCACATTCTCTCTCTGTCTTTCTCTCTCTCTCTCTCTAACATGACTAAAACATTGATGGTCTACCTGCATTTGGAGTGGGTAGACCCAAAACTAACTTCATTAAGCTATTTTCCTGTCAGTAAGAACTTCCTCACACTCCTCCATGAGTCAATCTGTTCCTCTTCACTTATATCATCCTCTAATCAAAACCAATACAGTTTCTAATCCCTCAGCATCTGGACATAAGCAGGGCTTGGTTTTACACTGCGTGATACAGTATTATTTTAACAACTCATTTGAGTGTTGACAATCAAAAGAATATTTGAATAGAGTTAATGGTATGTTCCCAAAGGAGACTGCTATAGAACAATGAAAACCCAAGCAACAATGTAATTCCACGAAGCTGAATGAAGAAATCCAGATGCTGAAGCAAAGAATTCTCTGAATCTTTATATAAAGCATAAAGAAAGCAAACCCTGCCTGCATGGGCAGCAGCATATAGCTTATCCCAGTGTAACGGGCGTACTTACCTCACGTTGTCCACATGTTTCTAAACTTGGATGCTGAGTATATGAATGTGTCGTGAGCTTTGAACCTAAGATATACTGTGGTTTCTGCCTCTTTACTACATTTTAATAAAAGACGCTTGGGTTTGGTTTGATTGATTTCTTGTTGTTGTTTACTTGGGTTTTTTTTGGTTTTTAGTTTGTTGTTTTAGAACATAAATAACTTCTGTTACTCAGGAGTCTTTCAACATTTTGCTAGATGTTTAAGAATATAAAATGAAAATATATGATAAATGTGTACATTTCTAGACAGGACAGCATTCTTTACACATAGTTGTTTTAGTGTCAGCTTCTCAGACTTCCCACTGCCAAGTGGTCCAGCCTAGGTTTTTATCCTAACAATCTCAGTAACATTACATTTTAGTATATTTTAAATGAAATATCTAAAAGTTTAAGGATCACTATGTGTCTGCCAGCCCATTCATGTGTACATATATACATGAGTTGGGCACAAGCAGAGGTTTCTGTCTAGCCTCTTTCAAAAAGAAGCTGGTGTGTCACGCTGCAACAACAAAAGCTGCTTCACTTTTCATTGCTATTGTCAAAAGTCTCTATCCCCCACCCCAAAATCATTTTAAGCTGGAGGTTGGTGGCGTACAACTTCAATCCCAGCATTCAGGAGACAGAGGCAGGTGGATCTTTGTGAGCTCAAGGCTAGCCTGGTCTACAAAGTAAATTCCAGGACAACCAGGGCTGTTACATGAGGAAACAACAGTGCTCAATAGCGAGAAGAACTTGTAAGAACATGGACTATCCACCAGCTCCCCAAACACAGCTGCCCCCTGAGAGTCCAGCAAGCAGCTGACTGACACAGACATAGATTCCAACCATTGGACTGAGGTCAGAGACCCTTGTGGTTGAATTAGAAAAAAGCTGGAAGAAGCTGAGGAGGAGGGTGACCCGGTAGGAGAACCAGCAGTCTCAACTAACCTAGACCCCTAAGATTCCTCAGACACTGAGCCACCAACCAGGCAGCATACAGCAGCTGATATGAGGTCCCCAACACACATACAGCAGAGGACTGCCTGGCCTGGACTCAGTGAGAGAAGAGGCATCTAAGCCCCGAGAGACTTGAGGCCCCAGGGAGTGGGAGGCCTGACAGGGATAAGGGGAGGTAAGAGGGGTGACACAACCTCTTGGAGAGGGGGAGAGGGGGACTGTAGGAGGAGGGACTGGGAGGGGTGCAACAACTGGACAGTAAAAAAACAAAAGTAATATTTTTTAAAAAAAGAAAATAAATCAAAACAAAGAAAAGTTTTACATGATAGTGACATATTTAATTAGCAGCAGATAGGAAGCTAACATAGGAAGATGGAAACTTCAAGGTTAACTAGGCATCTCAGAGAAACAGCCTCAAAAATACTGAAATTAAAATTTTAGAAACTGATAGGGGAAGCTCAGTGGTCAAGACCATCAGTTTAATTACTAGAGAGCAGCAGGAAGCTGGGGAAGGATCATTAACCAGAAGGAGCTGTCTAGAACAGTGGTTCTCAACCTGTGGGTCGCACCTGATATCCTAAAATGAGGTCAACCTTCATCTTCCTAAGATACGTAATTTTGTTTTTAAATGTGCTTTAAATATTTTATTTATATAAAAATTATAGCTTTATCCAAACTGGCTAGATTTCAAGTGGAATCTATCCCCATTAATTAATAAAATTAAAGGTAATAATGGTGTTTCATGTCTATAAAAACTTATCAGTTCAAACAGACACTGACTCAACCATTTCAAAAAACTGACCAGTGTATTGATCGTTTTGTGTCAATCTGACACGAGCTAGCGTCATCTGTAAAGAAGGAATCTAAGTTGAGAAAAAGCCTGCACCCAGCTAGCCTATGGGCTAGCCTGTGACACATTTCCTT
Source organism: Grammomys surdaster (assembly GCF_004785775.1). NCBI lineage: Eukaryota > Metazoa > Chordata > Mammalia > Rodentia > Muridae > Grammomys > Grammomys surdaster. Next base: position 12,044,138 of record NW_021604565.1, read on the forward strand.
GATTGGCGACTGATGTGAGAGAGTCCAGCCCACTATGGGCAGTGCCACCATTGGGCTGGTAGTCCTAGGTCCTAAGAGGAAGCGGGCTGAGCAGGCCAGACAGCAGCACCCCTCCATGGCCTATGCATCAGTGCCTGCCTCCAGGGTTCTGCCCTGGCTTCCCTCAGTGAGAGACTTATAAGTTGTAATAAACCCCTTTCCTTCCCTGTGTTGATTTTTAGAATGATGTTTTATCACTGCAATAAAAACTATATAATCAGGTTATACTGAAAACTCTTGGAAGAAAAAAAAAAAAGCAAAGACAATCTGCTTCCCACAGAAGGAAATAGTGAAGATTTCAGCTCTAGGATGGAAAAGTCACAGATCAACTGTCAAACTACAGCTAATGCTTCTTTCTAATTCCTTCAAGTGGAAACTATCAGTAGGAATACTCTGTTTTATGGGTTTAACTAAGTAATTCTCAATGCAGTAGAGTTTAATTTCATTCTGACACTAAATGAATTGGCAATGTCCTTTTAAAATCATTTTGATGGCATTTTATAGTCTGTTCTAAAACACACACACACATACACACACACACACACACACACAGAGAGAGAGAGAGAGAGAGAGAGAGAGAGAGAGAGAGAGAGAGAGAGGGCATCTAAGCCATAAATGAAGCACTCAGCAATCAAGGATAGAAATAAGGCGTTTGTAGCTAAGCTAATACATTAAAAGACGGAAGTCTACATCTGGTTTCAATTTTACTATGAATTCCCTGGCAAATTTAAAAAGAATTTCATTGTACAAAAACAAAAAGATGGTTTTGATAGGCTTTAGTCCTCTGGTTACTTTTGTTTCTAGAGTCATATGATTAGTATAATAATATGATACATTTAATATGTCACTATGTATATGGTTTTGATAAAAAAAAAAGCACCACCAACTTGTCTCAAGGGCAAATGCATAAGTGATTTTAAAGTAAACAGAAATCCTTAATGTTTTTAGTCAGTAAAAGCCAATGCAAGTGAAGTTTTTAAGTTTATACAAAGTTAAGAATTTACATTTCTAAAACTGAGTCAAAGTGAACTCATCTTCATTTAATCATCGATGCATATAAAACACTGTATCAATTACTTATTACTTTTATGTACTTATTACTGTTAGCTCACAAGGATACTAAAAGTCATTGTGCTAGTGAAATCTAAAATTTTATAACAAACTCTAGTACTGTTTTACTCACAACATGATTTTGCATAGGATCTTTTTAAAATATATTTGTGTTTATGTATGTGTGAGTGTGTGAATGTACATATGTGTACAAGAGTTTGCGTATTAAGTGAAAGCATTGGATCCCCTGGAACTGAAATTACAGACAGTTGTGAACAGCCATGTGTACTGAGAACTGAACCCAGGCCCTCTGCAAGAACAAATGCTCTTAGCTGCTTTAGCCAACACTCCAGTCCCCTTGCCTAAGATCTCAAAAACTGACCTAGAGCCCACAAGACGGGTAAACCCCCTGCTGTATAAGCCTGATGGCCTGAGTTTGATGCCCAAAACACATGGTGGAAGGCAAGAACTGACTGGCAAGTTATCCTCTGACCACCATATGCTTACTACTGCATATCACCTCGACTCACTCCACATCACACACAAACAGGTATGTCGTTACACCAACAGGCCGGAATGCAATAGTATACTCCTTAAGAGGCCCTGAACGGCATCGGCTCCTGCTGGCTGACCTCCACCGTCTGTCTCTCTGCACCGTCGTCCCCATTCAGGGACACTCCACAGCTGACGTAACTAACCTGACTCTTGAAGAGTGGGCAAAGTTTATCAAGTGACCAGGAGAGGAAAAATACTATTGAATGCAAGGCTGACTGGCATAAAAATATATGAAACCACCAGCCTAAGTGCCAGCCACAGCATCAAGTTTTAAACTGTGGTACCATGAACATGAAAAAAATCTTGATAGTTACAAAAAACAAATAAAGCAAAAAAAAAACAAAAACAACAGAACTGTAGATTATCACAGCAGGCAAACTAAAACATAAAGACATGTGCTGCATATTTCCTCTAATTCCAAAAAGTGAAAATTAAAGAGACATGCCAGGAGCTGGTAAGATGGCTCATGAGTAAAGGCGCTTGCCACTGGGCCTGAAGCTCTGAGTCCAGTCCTCTGAACCCACATGGTGTTGTAATGGAGGGAGAAAAACTAATTTCCCAAAGCTATCCTCGGACTGCCACCGCATGGTATGCATATACCCAAACACATAAACAAACAAACATTTTAAATAAAGAAACACTGGACTTTAATGCCATGAGTAGGCTCTTCAGAAGAATTCACTTACTACTGAATAGAAGCAAGAGGCTCTTTGCAAAATATCAACCTTCCTGTGTCTACTGTACGAGAGGAATTTAGGAGTGCAACAGCTTTGACAACCAGTGTCACCAGGCACTGCTACCAAAATTTAGCTTTCATTATGGAAGCTATTTTTGAGAGGCTTTTTAAATTTTTTTAATTCTTGATGTATTTTAGGGAACTTTTAGCTTTTAAAAAATGCAAAAAATTGTTCATTTTGGCCAGTCTAGCACATCGAGCTCCTACTAACACATTCTGATTTCCTTATAAGGCAATCACTTCACCATCTGCAGACCATGTCCTAGTCAACCATCATAGCCACAAGGTAAGTCAACTACCACATCACAGTCCAAAGGCTGACAGTGACTGGTCAGAGAAAGGCACAGCCCATTCTGAAGCACTGAGGGGCAGGACCATCATTCTTTACTACTGGATCTCTGACAGCTAGACCCCAGGCTGTTGGCAGCCATCTTGTAGCTACGGAGGAGATGGGCAAGGCTGACATTAATATGGAGGTATCACAACAGGCAAACTCTACTCATCCTTTCAACCCTGAATCAAGCCACATACGGGACTAATTTTACGAAGAACTAACACCTGCACTTGGGAGACAGAGATAGGTAGATCTCCCACAGTTCAAGATGGTGAGTTCTAGGCCAGCCAGGTCTCTGTAGTGAGACTCTGTCTTTTAATTAATTAATTAATTAATTAATTAAAAGTATGATGTGGTTTTCTATAACTTATGACCAACAGTTGAAACTGATACACTATCTAGAAGCTAGCATGAAAGAGAGAAGTCCCTAGACAAGAGGTTTGTATGTATAAAAAAACTAACTCCAGAAATGCTAACAGTTATTCTGAATCTATAACAATATAAAAGATCTGAACTGACTCCTATTTTCTGCCTCTAACCAAAAGGAATGTAATATTTGGGGCTAGTAAAAGTGTAATAAAATTGTCTTATAAAAGATACATGAGGATTCTTTAAAGGTCTCCTTTTGGCCACTTTGCCTATTCTGGCCAAACTACATGTTTACTTCAAATTGAACTGATATTATGTTCAGATTTCATGTTAGGAATCCTTTAATGATTAAACTTCTATTATTTTTTATGACACATAATATAATCAAACAGAATAGTGACCAAAACCCTTCAAAAATAATATGTAAGCTTACATGTGAAACTTTGTCTGAATATCAGTCAGTCTTCATTTTCCAACTTTTTTATGATCCAAATTCCTCTCCCTCCCCCTTAGTTAAAAAAATATAATTGAACAAGGGCTCTTGGGTATTCAGGATAAAGAAAAGACTGGAAGACTGCAAAGCAGATCACCATTTCATATCATCCCACCCAAAAGAAGAGATCTGAGAGTATAAAGTATCCAAAGTTTCCAGCAATAAAAAGAGTTATAGGACTCTTTCAGAACAACACAAACCTTCCTCTCAGCACAAAGTGCACACGTTAGGAACATAACTAGAATACTTTAACTGTTATTACATATAAGAGGGCAAAAAGAGTTTGTCTTTCATGAAATCTGGGCTGCACATGTCTGGCAAAGAAAAAAAAGGTTAATAATCTTTCACAAAGTCCCACAGCTAGTGATCTAAAAATGAAAGCTTTCACTACTTACACCACATGTAAATACACATCTACATGCTGCCTCTAATCCCTTGATCAGCAGAGAGAGAACTGAGAGTGCACTGTGAAAACGGTCAGTGGGCAGACATTTAAAGTCCTTTCCCACATGAAAAGAGTCCTGAAAAAGAGATCACAAAACACCAGAAAAGCACTCAATATATGAGAGGTTGTAAATCCAGTATGAACTGTATCTATTACACAAAGAGAAAACACGCAACAAAGTGACTGGGCAAGGCAGACATGAATTAGACCAGTCACACGAAGGCAGATAGAAGCCCACAGAAAAGCACATTATGGAATACAAATCCACAAATACCAAAAGACATCTATTATCAGCAACAATAAAATTGTAAGGCAAACTAAATTATAATACAAATTTGGTATACTTTAAAGAAAAAACATATTTACGGAAGCCCATAAGTAATATCAATATGGTAAATACATTTTAAATGCTCTAAATCAAGTGTTCGAATCAAAGCTACTATAAACAAAGCATTGCCTCTTTTTTTTTTCAAAGCATTAATTCTAAGGCTAGTGAGATCTTTACACATTTTGAATAGCCAATGCTTGATTATACTGAAGATACACTCCTCCTGTGCCTATAAATATAACATCTTCTTTAATTAACAGTAATGCAAGTCTCCTGGTGAGTGCTAGAGCTCTATCCTTGGGCCCCTAGTCCTTTGCACATTGCTATGGAAACCTACCTGATAGGTACATTCATGAGATGACAACACTTCCTGCAGTCTACAAGGGATGGGAAGATGTTGACAATACCAATGCTTGTGAGCAGGCTTCGCTGGGCCAGAAGCTGCTCTGACAGGCCACTCATTTGGGTGTTACCTTTAAAAACATTCAATGAAGTAATCATCTCACTGCACTCAAGGCAGAAACTAAGTCACAAAGAAGTTAAAACACAGCAAGTACACAGCACAGGCATGACTTCAACCTTGGAATTCTGGTCTAGACGCCATGTGTTTGACCAGGTGTTTCTGTCCTCCAAACCTACTTTTACTTCTCATTGGCTCCATTTTTCCTTTGTAAAAAGGATCAGCTGCAGTTCTTATCCCATAGCTAGTGAATCTTATGATGACTAAATGTTGTAACATAATGTAATGTGTTTAGAAAAGGACCTGACATGTAACAAGTACTATGTAAATACTGTTTCACACTATCTACCAAGTCTCACAGTGGGCTTGAAACAACCAAGTACCACTGTTGTAAACCTAACAGATCTCACCATGCAAGACTGTCTTAATGCATCCTTTGTAATTCCAAAGATATGGTGATCAAAAAAAAAAAAAAAACAAAAAAACAAAAACAAAACCAAAAGCAAAGAAAACTGGACTTTCTAATTATTTCCTTTACAAAATAATAAATCTACCACAAGCCTCCAGGAAAAAGCACACACACACACTTGAATTTCTTGACTCTTCAGTTTAGAATTTCCTGTCCACTAGCCCATATCCCTAACCAGTCTAGCATCATAGAAACACTTCATTCTGGTAAAAACAGATTCTAAAAGGTTCTTTAACAGAACAAACTGAATGTTGCCTAAGTTTTAAGACACAAAATTTAACTGGTAATTATCATCCGCACGGCTGGGTACTGGGTACTGTGATAAAGTTCAACTAGGCGGCAAATAAGTTATAGAGACTGGAAACCCCACAGGTATCCCTACAAGGAATAGTGCTCCTCAACATATAAGTCTGCTTCTCATCTTCTGCCTTAACCTTTTTGTACAAACCCAACTGTGTAATTCTGGTGACACTTCTCAAAGGTTGAGAAGAAGAACTGCTAGAAAAATCCTAGAATATACGTGTTCACCTGTAAGAGATTAACAACTCACTCACTCTTCAGAGTACTTCTGTGTAGGCTGGAGGCTCACCAGTTAACAGTGGCCTTTGCTCTTCCAAAGACCTGAGTTCAGTTTCTGGCACCCACACAAAAGCTAACAAACATTTATAACTCCAGTTCCAAGAGAACTAACTCCCTCTTCTGGCCTCCACAGGTACTCACATGACATACGTACATACATGTAGGCAGAACACTCATATATATAAAATGAAAAAATAGATTTTTTTTTAATGATAGCCATTTAAACTCCTGAATTTGAAAGTATGAAAGTAGATTGGGCATGCAGCTAACACAGATATGCAGGAGGGTGTGGACACAACAACACTGATTCTGGTGCAAAACCAAACCTGAACTCCATGCATTGAGCATGGAAGACATAAAGACAGAGGAGACAGGAAGCAAGGGTAGAGAACGGGAAGTGAGAAAGGAGAGTCAAGGGCAAGGAGGGGCCGAAGAGAGGGGAGGGACGGAGGAAGGGGTCAAGTTAGCAAACTAGATGACTCGCAAAACTAAAAGTAAATAAAAACAAAACTATCTTCACAGCAATTTGAAAATCATGCATGTTTCAGTATCACCATGCCATGGGAATGAAATAATAAAAATAATAAGTCTATACATCCTATATATGTATCAACTGGATTAAACACATCATCATCTAACGAAGGAAGCCAAAAAATATATCAAAAAGCTTTTCCAAAGGTGAGGAAAGACAACTGTTTATGCTGAAAGAATAGAGTGTGTCCTGAGCATAACTACTAAAGAGGGTTTGAACTGAGTCCAGTCTTCTTCTTATACACTTTGTTCCTTGTGAAATATCTGAAACATAAGAATAGTTTTTTTAAAATGCCCCAAAATGTTCAGGGGCGACGAGAGCCACAGGTAAGTAAGGCGCTGACAGACACGAAGTCATATAACACCACCAAATGTCTGATAATGATAGAACCAAGTCTCTCAATTTTTTAAAAAAAATTATATTTTATTTAAAATTCTTCATAGGCTACCAGCTACATATAAAAACAAATAAATTAAAGATAGTTTCAGATATACAAAAACTCAAATAGCAGAATTATGTTTCATAAAGAAGACAGTTTGCTTAGAATAAAAAGCAAGGAGGAAACAGGAAAGATGTGAGAAAACTGTAGCACTAACCCAGGAGTCCAGTGGAAAGAAAGCACACGGTTGCAGCTGTACAGCAGACCTAAAAGGCAACTAGTCTGCATAAGAACAAGACATCAGGAGGATCCAAGAGACTCCTCAAGAAAGGGCACACATCTGAAAACAGGAACAGTAGGCAGCACACAGGAAGACATTAGAAAACCACAAAGAGACATGGCTGCTTTGGTCACCATGAGAAAACAAGTGGGAAAATCTCCAGCAAAAACAAATGTAACGAGACCATAATCCTCACACAGACCCATCAAACATGGCAATGGTCCTAAGGAACTGATTAAGAAAAAGAAAAGCCATCTAAAACAGATGCTAAGAGCATCCTCCTTGGGTAAGCGAGGGGTTACACCAGACTTTAGAAATGAAAACAGAATTCAAGGCTGAGCTATTTACTTCCTCACCCGAGCTATTCACTGCCCTCCCTCAACTGAACCTTTGGTCACTAAGTCTCCCATTTTTTAAGTATTTACAGAGCATCTTACTTGCTAAGCGCTGTTCAAAAGCTAGAGATAAAGCAACAACCAAAATGAGCCATGAAGTGTGCTCTGTTAAATGGAGGATCAATGTCTGCTACTCTCTTAAGAATCTGCTAAGCAACTAGTTTTCTCCTAATTGTATTAATCTAAATATTTCTCCCTTTCTCTTTAACAATTCTTAACTCTTTACAGAATTGCATTTATCTTCTTACACTACCATCTAAGATGTAAAGAATATAAAAAGCATTTATTAATATTATTTACATCATTCTTCCATCAACTGACATGTAAATAAATCTGTCACACATGCAAAGAACTCTAGTGTTATTGTCACTTAACAGATGAGGAAGCTGAAATTCTTTTTAATTATGTTTTCCCCCAGACCATTAGTCTAGTTCATAGAAAAATTAAAACTTAAATTCAGTATGCTGAACGTCTGTGTTGAGTGCAAACAAGCTGCCAAAATAAAACTTAACCCAGAGAAGAAGAGAACAGCATTGGGCAACTGCTTAAAATGTTTGCAAGTACAGGACAAGCACCTAAGATACAAACTTTCTTCCACATGTCAATGCATAGCTTTATAATTAATTACATATGGGTCAGTTTGAAAACTTCTAACCCAAACTATAGCTTATCTTTAAAAAGCTTCAATTTCATAGCAATAAACAATGGTTAAGATGCGTAAATGTTTAGAAATGCTAAACATTTATATACTTTATATAACTTTACATGTAAAGTTACTTTATATATACTTTATATAACTGCTTATTTTTAGATTCCTTCAAAAGGAACTTTCTAATATTAATTCCATAAATATATTAGTTACTGTTTTTAATGAGTTTAGTAGTAGTAGTAATAATAATAATAATGTTTATTTTAACTTGCACTTACAACACAACTCATTTAATGAACCAAAGGAGGTCTAGAAAGGTATGTTTAAACAGAAACAAAGAGTTATACACAAAAACATTACATTCTAACAGTCAGAAAGCCACTACAACACATCCTGGTATTATTTCACATAAACAAATGTTACCAGTAAGCCGTTTTTGGTGCACGTTCTTTGATATATAGCCATATTTACTCAATGATTTGCATTATTAACAGAAAAATGTAATAGTCATGAAAATTTTAAGTTATCCTTATAACACCAAATATATGAGTAGTTATTTTATCACAAGATGAGTAGCCAACTGATCCTGTCAATTAAATGAGCATTTACTAAAGACTTGCTAGATGAGAGTAGCTCTTCTAGGGACTTAGAATATTTCCTAAAGAGTATGTTAAAACTCCTAGGAAAGGCAGCCATAACTACTCATCTCACAAACATGAGAAAAGAGTAATTATGTGACTTCAAAGATATGAAAAGACAGCTGGGCTATCTAAAGAAAAGGTTGCCAAATTTACTAAATAAGTATGATACTAGAATTTTGGGATGTGTTTGTGAATCTAACCTCAAAATTTGGAAATTTAAGCCCTATGTACAGCCCCCAACCCCAATATTTAAAAGCCAAAGGATTCAAAGAATGCTGAGCAGTGACGTGTGTAGTACAGGACCCAGACAAGATGTGCCACTGCTAGGGTACAGGAGTGCCACCTTCATCCCATCCTCCTTCTCACTGCTACCAGCTTCCACAGTCACCACATTACCATGACGACCTTGGCCTGCCTGAGTCAGCTGTCAATACTTAAATGGATAATTCCCACCCTTTAACCCCAATTCATCCATCCTCAGTTATAATCACTGAGATAGGCCTAATTAACCCCAAGCTTAATTCTGTGCTTTGATCTTTTCTTCGATGGTTCACAAGGAAAAAGTGCACATCAACAATCAGGTAACTCATAACATTTAAAAAGAAATGTGAAGCAAACTGTCAAGCATGTCCTGTAAATTTATCAAAGGGCCAAGAACGGCAGCAAAGGCAAAGGATGGCACTAAAGGACTCTAAACTAGACTCAGCTGGCTTGCCTACTACTCAGAAGCAGGCAGAACAACAGCTGCAATGTATTGGCAGGTATCCTTCATTGTGCCCCTTCAAAAACAAGGATGCTACAACAGCAGTTCTCAAATTGCGGGTCCTTTTGGAGTCAAACAACCCTTTCACAAAGGTCAAAACTCAGACATCCTACTGACCAGATATTTACATTATAATTCATAACAGTAGCAAAACTACAGTTATGAAGTTTGAACAGAAATGAATGTATGGTTTGGGGTCACCACCGCATGAGGAAGTGTCTATTAAAGAGTTTCAGCAGTAGGAAGGTTGAGAACCACTATTACTAGAAAATTTAATCCACTTAATCAATAGGTTACTATATAAACACAAACTGCCTAGGGAATAAAAGATTAATTTCAAATAAGTCAACTTTTGTTGTTGTTTGGTTGATTGGTTGCTGACATTGCTTGCTATGAAGCATGGCCTGACCTCAAACTCAGAATTCTCCTACCTTACCTTCCTGCATATTAGAACTATAAGAATTGGAAAAAAGAGATGGAATTTTAAGCCAGGTATTTCTAGATGAAAATTATGCAAATTCACCACACCATGAAATTGAGAAGAACACTGAAAGGCTTAGGAGACAATGTAACATTTGAGTTCAATTCTAACAACCTGCTTGAATAAACAAGCACAAGTCCCCTGGTGTATGACAAAACAGCAGCAAATTATAAACATGCAGGAGGGAGGCAAAATACAAGTGGTGTTTGTGCTATAGCCTAGAAAAACACAAACTGGAAATCTACAGCTGCGGGTGGGGGAAGGGGGATCTCTGGGAAGTGCTAAAGACCTGGCATTAGGGAGGCTCCCAGGAATAGAAAGATAAGGACACAAACCCACACACAAAACTTTGACCTAACATTTGTCCTGTCTAAAAGAAATACAAGGACAAAGATGGAGCGGAGTCTGAGGGATAACCGGCCCAACTTGAGACCCAGTCCAAGGCCAAGCACCAATCCCTGACACTACTAATGATCCTCTGTTAGACTTGCAGACTAACAATAACTGTCCTCTGAGAAGCTCCACCCAGCAGCTGACTGAAACAGATGCAGACTCACTGTCAAACATTAGACTGAGGTCAGGGACTCCTTAAGGGAAAAAATGGGGAAAGGATTGAAGAAGACAGGAACTTCATAGGAAGAAAGAGCAACAGACTCAACTAACCTGGACCCTTGGGTGCTCTCAGAGACTGAGCCACCAACCAAAGACTGAACTGAGACATACCTCACACACATACGCATATTCAGCTCAGTCTTGGTTCCCCAACAACTGGAGGGGTGGGGCATCCCTAAAGCTGTTGTCTGTCTGGAATCTGTTCCCCAACAGGCAGCCTTGTCTGGCCTCAGTGGGAGAGAAGATAAGTAATCCTGCAAAGACTAGGGATATGGGTTTGGAGGCTGGGGTGAGGAGAATTCCATCCTCTCAGAGAAGAAGGGGAGGGGGATGGGGGAAGGACTCAGAGAGGGGGGCAGCAATTGGGATGTTAAATAAATAAATGAAACAAAGAAAAAAAGAAGGCATATAACCTAAATTAGGTTTGCTTCTTCTTGTGCTTTTCGTTTTAAATTTTTGAAGAAACACCTGATTAAAATTTTAAATCAATGATTTTGATTTAAAAAATAAGCACAGCGCCACAAATACCTTTTAAAAGTACCTCAAAAGTCACCACTGTGCAACAAGCAACAACAAAAAATACAAGCTCTACTGTCAACTTGTTAACAAAAACTCAGATCTGTTTTCTCCTTTTTCTTTTTACAGTAAGAAGTGCTTATTTTGATGGCAGGAGTACAATATTAAACAATGGTCAAAGGAAAATGGAAACATAATATTCTTGGCATGTAAACAAATATAATTTTCTTATACACTATCTTTTCAAATTAATAAAAGATTCACAACCATATAAAAAGCATAAACCTATATGTGACCTGAAAAATAAAAGCCAAGTAATTTACAGACATAAACATGTATCTAAGATGAAGACTTTAACATAATGTATTGTAATGTAAGGAATGCATGTATTCTTTCCCCTCCACTCTGGCCACGCCCTCTCCACTCCCTGTCCCTCCCACACTATCAACTTCTCAAATGCATGACCTCTTCTTCTATAACTATTACTGTTATAAACACACACACACACACACACACACACACACACACACATTTCTTCTTTATGATGAGAGAAAACAGATATGAAGTCAGTCAAGATGAAGACATAGAAGATCTTGCCTTCCTATTCCTCTGAGTTAGGTTACTACTAAAATGGCTGTAATCCATACAGTACATATAAAACCTTTACACCAAACTGCATAAAAATATTTATCTGTGAGTCTATATGAACACCAACAAGACCTGATTCTCAGAATACATTTTACATTTACATTCACAATTCTAAGATAACCACAAAAAAGAAAATTCAATGATCATGCATTAGTGTTCAGATTTATAAAGGTTAAAACAGAAATGAAGTTTTACATCCACATGCTATACTTTTTATATGCACTTTTGTGAATATAAACATAGGAAAAGCCATTTCAAAGGCATTATCAGACAAACATGCGTGACAAGTCAACTGAATAAACCAGACGAAACCGACACTCACAACAGACCTAAAATGTAAGATATGGACTTCTTGGGTCAAGATTAAACGTCTAAAATTATTAAAAGATTACAAAGAAGAGGCCAGAGTGATGGTAGGACAGTTGAGAACACTGGCTGCTCTTGCAGGCCTGGTTCTCAGCACCCATGCTGCTGCATACAACCTCTGTAACTTCAGTCCCAAGGAATCTGACAATGCCCTCTGGCCTCTCCAGGCATGAGGCACACACACAGTACACATACATACAATCAGGCAAACACTCGTGTGTGTGTGTGTGTGTGTGTGTGTGTTTAGTGTATAATAAAAATAAAAATATATAATAAAAACAAATCTTTTTTTAAAAAGCTATTTTTAAAGATAAAAAAGGAAAGAGTATTGCATTAAGCAATACAAAGAATCAAACTGAACTTTATTTATTAGTTCAATTAAAAGAAGGGCACCTGGTACAAAGTAAACAAATATTTGGTAAAAAAAAAAAAAAAAACAACAAGATATAGGCTCAGAGGGGAACCAAATGCAAAGTGGACTGCGTATACAATCACAAATTCTGATAATATGCACAGAGTACTCCTACATATCACCAGAAACCAACTAAAAACAGAAGCAGGAAGAGGCGCCACTCACATAGGGGTGGGTGTGGGGAGAGCCCTAGAAGCAAAAGCAAATGTTTCAAAATCTAGGAGGGCATTTAAAGATAGAAGCAAAGAAATGAGTCTTCTGAGAACTGACTACAAAGATACTCTATGAGTAGCAAAATGACAATTGACCCAAATTAACTTAGAAGTTAAAAAAGAGAATTAAGGTATCAGGTGTTCCTCCGATTTAGAAGCTAGCTTTACTAAAGAAATAGTCCCATCATCAGAGTGGCTAGAGGAGAGGCTGGGCAGAGCCATGTGCACTCAGGCTCAGCAGCACAGGCTTAGGATCAGGTAGAACTGTGTCACAACAAATAAACTTCTACCAGGAAAAAAAAAATGGAGCCCTTCCCCAAATCACACACAAAGGCGAATGCCAGGTAGGTAGTTGCAAGGCTGCCACAGCGAGCCTGGAGGACCCATTAGGAAAGGTTCTACTGTGCTGCATGCCAGATAAACCACACCACTCTGCTGCCAAAAGAAGTAAACCATCTTGAAAAACAGACCACTTGATACTAGCCAAGTACAGAAGCAGCATCTTGTTTCGGAGAAAAGGAAGCCACATAAGCCCAACAAAAAGAGCAGCTTTTCTCAAAGGATGCCTATAAAACTAGGAACAAAGTCCAAGAAGCCAAGGAAAAACACAAATGTTGAATGGTGAGGACCAAGATTAGAATCTCAAACCTACCAAGAAGCCATTGAGCCCTATAGCCTAGATATAAAGGCAGGCTAAAGCCAGATTCAAATTATCTCTGATCCAGATTGGATTAAAGTGGTCCAGAATTGGTACCTGCCAGAATCAAGCAAAAAGCTTTTGGTGGAAGAAGACAAATATTCAGAGACTCAAATCATCTCTATTATTTTTCAGTTAGTTAGTTAGTTAGTTAGTTACTTAGTTACTTAGTTTAGTTAGTTAGTTTCTGCTGCTATTACCAGGATTAAGTCTGTGGCTCCATGCAGGCTGGTCAAGCACCTACCATTGAGCTACATCCCTCAGTTCCTTTTTTTTTTTTTTTTCTTTTTTAAAGACAGGAACTTACTACATAAACTTGGCTGACCTGGAATTCAGAATGTAGACCAGGCTAGAATTCACACAGCCTGCTCTGTCTCCCAAGTGCTGGAATCAGAGAGACTATTTCAAAGATAACCAGGCACAGACCAAAACCATGAAAATAATAAGAAAATTGAAAGAAAATAATGATCACAGAAACAGACTCAATAGACTGTGATACAGAGATGGGGGAGGAAGGGAAGAAAGGGGAAATAGCTAAACTAAAATGTAGACAATGGACTTCAGAAGGGCAGAGGGAGACTGCAACAAGCACTGTGTATGTCAGAGAAGCTCGCAGGTTTCCAACACTGACCACAAGTATGAAGCTGTAGAAAGAGGACAGGTTGGGTGAACTGGTGGCGGGAAAACAACTGCACAGCATAATGAGACTCCAGCATCACCAAAATCAGAAAGAAAGAAAGCTATACTAACTACATCAAAAGGCGGAACAAATACCAAAATACAGGTTGCCCCATCCATATACATCTTTACATACATACATACATACATACATACACTATGTACATTATACAAAGCTTCTAAAAGCCAAAGGTTGAATTGTAAAAATAAGAGATTATTTTCAAAGAAGCAACAACAAAACTTAGTGGGAGAGACAAAGGAAGTAAATACTTATACAATGGCATCTTCTAACCCCAACACTGACAACCAAAATTCACGGAAACAAAGTGGAGGAGGGCTTTGGGTGCAGCTCAGTAGTGGAACTTCTATAGCATGCATGAATGCATGAGTCACTGCATTTCATAGAAAAAAAATAGCAATCTATATTTTTTTAAAAAGTAAAAAAAAAAAAAATCCTAAGACTTTATTGCCATCTTATACATTTAAAAAAAAAAGTTCTGCATGCATGCAACTGGGAAATGTGGAGAGAAATAAAGAGCCGTTAAAGCAAAATTATAGAGAATACATATATTATACATTTTATATATTATATATACAATACATATTTATGCACAAAGAATTAAACAACAAAGCATACAACAAGAAGCAGCACAGCCCGTAAACACTGAGGTAGCCACATTTTTGGGAAAGCATTGTTTCATGTCCATGGAAACGACTACTAGAGTCAATCCGGTGTGGGGGGAGGGAGGGTCAGTTCCCAACAACTCAAATAAGAAATGAAATCCTTATGCTGACAATCTCCAAAACAATGTTAGTCCTGCTAGATAAACAAAGAGAATAGCCTTGTACTAGAAAACAGGTCCTCTAATGCTCTGAGAACTCACACAAACTGCCAATGAGGTAACAAGCAAAGAAAATACCCAACGGCTCCATCCATGTCTTGTGCCACTCCTGGCCTTTTTCATGTATAGATATAAAGTGCTCTGTGAAGACAGCAACTGGGCTGTTCCTCATTCAGGAGTCATAGCATGCCAAAGGACTGTCTCCTTACAAAGAATATAGAGGAACAGAACCCCTCCCAGGCTAAATGGTGACACCAACTCCTCAGGACTGAATTCACATCCAAGTGTATCTATAAAAACTGTAGATACTTTCACAGTTTGTAATTACTGGTACGAGGAAGAAAGTTCTTGAATCAACTACCTACTCTGTGCTCGCAATGGTTAACATTACCATTTTAAAACCATGAAAATAGATGTTTAAAGTTTTCTATTTCCTACACTTCTACTCCATCTCTTATTTGATAGTTTTAAATGCCAAATGAAGTGAGGTCAGCCCTGAACAATTTTATAACACTTCTCTAACTGGGGTGTAGTTATTCTCAATTGTTGTGCCACTCAGGAGTCATCTGATTTACACAAGTACTAGTTAAGAACAATAGAAATTTCAAGATACTAATTAAAATGTCACAGATGATTTAATCTGTCAAGACAGGGATTATTTAAACTCTGTCTTACTTCCTTTTAAAGAAATCCTATTTACTTTATTTTCTCCGCAGGGAAAAAAAAAAAGAATAAATGTCCAAGTATTTTACCAATCAAACTTCAAAATGACTCTGGTTAACCACAAATTGATTCAAGTAGCTATGTGCTTCTTCTGAATTTATGTTACCAAGACATGTTTGACAGCATAAGTAACGTCATTTAGAAACTGAATTAAAAGTCATTCACTGAGAGTTCTTCTTACCACTTACATGAAAAGGCCACTGAGACTTAGAGGGACTGATGAACAGTTCTTCTATTTAGGCTACAAACCAGCCAGCACATCTTTTAGTAAGTAGGCACTTCCCTAACCTCATTTCACACTTGTGTGCTTGTGTGCTTGTGTGCATGTTTGTGTACATGGACACTTGAGAAAAAAATCAATTACTTTTCAAAAATTCAGAAATGTAACTTCAACTATTTGCCAGCTATAGATGGTAATACAAAAAAATTAAGAGGAGGAAAGGTCATGAATGTCATGAAGTTTAAATAGAATTCTAGTCTCACTTCCTGAGTGCAGGTAACTAAGCAGATGCACTGACTGAAAGAGGACCTAGCAGAGCCTGGCACGCCTTGGGAAGAAGCGCCTTCACTCAACGTCCTCCCTACACATCTCCTGTTGCACACTAATGTTTTCTTTGTAACAAGTACGACTAGTCAGATTCTACAGTGGAACCTTTAAAATGAGATTAACAAAGCCATTTTAAATACTTACTGTCTTGTTTCGTAATCTAATTATGTCTGACACAGAGCCTGCTCCACAGTACTCCATGACAATCCAGAGGTCTGTGTTCTTAAAGTAGCTGCCGTAGTACTTCACAACGTAAGGACTGAAGGAAAAGAAAGACAGGGATGTTTAGTTCATTCGCAAAGAAAAGTTTTTTCTTAATCCCAATATATTCTCAGCATTTCATATGTTTCAACAAACCAATCTATGAGTAAACTTCTGTTTCCATTAAATAGTTTGTAGGTAGAGTTCAGCAACTGTGTACAATTAGGTTTTACTTCATGGATGAAAATTTAACAAGATTACAAGCCAGAGGGGGCCCAAGTGTTTTGACTGATTCCCAAAGATAATAATGCTTTATTTCAGCAAGGCATTTACTATGTAATATTAGAAACAAATGGAAGTAGTTTCCTTTAACAAAAATATTTTAAATATAACTATTCTAAATGATTTTTCATGTTCAACTTCAAAATAATGTATATTTCAATGAAGGCAAGTGGGATTTCTTTCACTCATGTGCCCTTTGTAGGTTCTTGAGAAAAACGATTATTTATACACACAGCACATAATCAATTCACACTATTAACATAAGCAATTAACACTATTAACATAATCAATTCACACTATTAACATAATCTATTCACACTATTAACATAAGCAATTAACACTATTAACATAATCAATTAATACTATTAACAATTAATCAATTAATACTAGTAACATAATCAATTAACACTAGTAACATAATCAATTAACTCTAGTAACATAATCAATTAACACTATTAACAATTAATCAATCAATACTAGTAACATAATCAATTAATACTAGTAACATAATCAATTAACACTATTAACAATTAATCAATCAATACTAGTAACATAATCAATTAATACTAGTAACATAATCAATTAACACCATTAATTTAGTGCAGCTCTTAACTGACAGTTTAAGTCTTCCAGAGATAAATGAGCTGTGTTTATAACCAAGCTGTTTTCCAAAAAGCTTAAATGACAAAAAGAACTGTATTGCCATTATTGATTACTAATATGCTACATACGAGTAGTGCATAAAATATCTCCCCTAACTGAGAAGAGGTAAAGTATCATAATCACAGAATACACAAGGATTAAACTACAAGACAGCATAAACTATGCTGCACACAACTTTTATATAAACTCAAAAGAGACTTCAGCATGGTGGGACAGTCAGAGAGAACACAACTGAGAGGAGTTAGTGTGAGTAAAACTGTTTCTAAATTACTCCAGAGGCTGGAACAATGGCTTGGTGGTTAAGAGAACTGGCTGTTCTTTCAGAGGACCCAGGTTCAATCCCCAGCATAAACATGGTGGCTCACAACCATCTGTGACTTAGGTTCGATGAGATCTGATGCCTCTTCTGGCACCACAGGCACCAGGCACGAATACAGTGCTGCACAGACATTTGTGAAAGCAAAACAGCCATACATATGAAATAAGATAAATAAATCTAAAAACATCTTAGAGAGAGAAGAGAATTTAAAAATAAACACGCATGAGTAAGACAACCAGAAAAAAACATAGTTGTTTAAAGACAACTTGTTTATAGGATACATCTAGTCACGGCTTTATCAAAGGACAGTTACATTACTAGGCATCAGTGTCAGATAAAGGAAATACAATAACAGATCTATTTTAAAGGATTACAGGGCCAACAAGATGGCTCCGCAGGTAAAGACTTTACCTCCAAGCCTAACGTCCTGCATTCAACCTCCAGGACCTACATGACTGAGACCCAATTCTTTCTCTTCTACTGCCACATGTACACTTGAGAAATACACCCAAATACATAATGCTAATATTACAGAAGAACACAGGAAGGAATTCTAAGGGCAGAGACACAGCTCAGTGGTTGGAGCACGTGCTGCTACTGCACTGGATCTGAGTTCAGGTCCTGGAGCAACCTGTGAGCCAACATCTGACCTCTGCAGATGATTTAAAAATAAACACACTGCGCAGACACCTGCGCCCACACAAACACTGCGCAGACACCTGCGCCCACACTCACACTGCACAGACACCTGCGCCCACACTCACATTGCACAGACACCTGCACCCACACTCACACTGCGCACAGACACCTGTGCCCACACTCACACTGCACACAGACACCTGCACCCACACTCACACCGCACAGACACCTGCACCCA